>NC_069499.1:672469836-672793586 GCF_027579735.1 Bombina bombina
ACGACTGTTGCGTATCTCAATCATCAGGGGGGAACAAGGAGTTCCCTGGCGATGAAAGAAGTGACCAAAATAATACAATGGGCAGAGAATCACTCCTGCCACCTATCTGCGATCCACATTCCAGGTGTGGAAAACTGGGAAGCGGATTATTTGAGTCGTCAGACATTCCATCCGGGGGAGTGGGAACTCCACCCGGAGATCTTTGCCCAGTTGACGCAACTATGGGGCATTCCAGATATGGATCTGATGGCGTCTCGTCAGAACTTCAAGGTTCCTTGCTACGGGTCCAGATCCAGGGATCCCAAGGCGACTCTAGTGGATGCACTAGTAGCGCCTTGGACCTTCAACCTAGCTTATGTGTTTCCACCGTTTCCTCTCATTCCCAGGCTGGTAGCCAGGATCAAACAGGAGAGGGCCTCTGTGATCTTGATTGCTCCTGCGTGGCCACGCAGGACTTGGTATGCAGACCTGGTGAATATGTCATCAGTTCCACCATGGAAGCTACCTTTGAAACAGTACCTTCTTGTTTAGGGTCCATTCGAACATCCAAATCTGGTCTCCCTCCAGCTGACGGCTTGGAGATTGAACGCTTGGTTCTATCAAAGCGTGGGTTTTCAGATTCCGTGATAGATACTCTGGTTCAAGCCAGAAAACCGGTAACTAGAAAGATTTACCATAAAATATGGAAAACATATATCTGCTGGTGTGAATCCAAGGGATTCCCATGGAATAAGAAAAAGATTCCTAGGATTCTTTCCTTTCTACAAGAAGGTTTGGATAAAGGATTATCTGCGAGTTCTCTAAAGGGACAGATTTCTGCTTTATCTGTCCTACTACACAAACGACTGGCAGTTGTGCCAGATGTTCAAGCATTTGTTCAGGCTTTGGTTAGGATCAAGCCTGTTTACAGACCTTTGACTCCTCCCTGGAGTTTAAATCTAGTTCTTTCAGTTCTTCAAGGGGTTCCGTTTGAACCTTTACATTCCATAGATATTAAGTTGTTATCTTGGAAAGTTTTGTTTTTGGTTGCTATTTCTTCTGCTAGAAGAGTTTCTGAGTTATCTGCTCTACAATTTACTGCACCCTATCTGGTGTTCCATTCAGATAAGGTTGTTTTGCGTACTAAGCCTGGTTTTCTACCAAAGGTTGTTTCCAACAAAAATATTAATCAGGAGATAGTTGTACCTTCTTTGTGTCCGAATCCAGTTTCAAAGAAGGAACGTTTGCTACACAATTTAGATGTAGTCCATGCTCTAAAATTCTACTTAGAAGCTACAAAAGAGTTCAGACAAGCTTCTTCTCTGTTTGTCGTCTATTCTGGTAAAAGGAGAGGTCAAAAAGCAACTTCTACCTCTCTTTCCTTTTGGCTTAAAAGCATCATCCGATTGGCTTATGAGACTGCTGGACGGCAGCCTCCTGAAAGAATCACAGCTCACTCCACTAGGGCTGTAGCTTCCACATGGGCCTTCAAGAACGAGGCTTCTGTTGATCAGATATGTAAGGCAGCGACTTGGTCTTCACTGCACACTTTTGCCAAATTTTACAAATTTGATACTTTTGCTTCTTCGGAGGCTATTTTTGGGAGAAAGGTTTTGCAAGCCGTGGTGCCTTCCGTTTAGGTAACCTGATTTGCTCCCTCCCTTCATCCGTGTCCTAAAGCTTTGGTATTGGTTCCCACAAGTAAGGATGACACCGTGGACCGGACACACCAATGTTGGAGAAAACAGAATTTATGCTTACCTGATAAATTACTTTCTCCAACGGTGTGTCTGGTCCACGGCCCGCCCTGGTTTTTTAATCAGGTCCGATGAATTATTTTCTCTAACTACAGTCACCACGACACCCTATGGTTTCTCCTATTTTTTCCTCCTGTCTGTCGGTCGAATGACTGGGGTGGGCGGAGCCTAGGAGGGACTATATGGCCAGCTTTGCTGGGACTCTTTGCCATTTCCTGTTGGGGAAGAGATATTCCCACAAGTAAGGATGACGCCGTGGACCGGACACACCGTTGGAGAAAGTAATTTATCAGGTAAGCATAAATTCTGTTATCTTTAAATTTGATTAAAAAAAACAACAAAATTGAATAATGCATCTTGGCAGCCATATAGCAATCGCTAGAATTTCTTTATTACAGTCTATTAAAAAAGCTCTTTTAGTTTGTTTGTAAAGGGGAACTTTATTTATGACAAGATGTATTAAATAAGTTATTTATTATTTTAAAAGTTTTCAAGGCTGTGAATCAGAGCAGCTCAAAACAGTAACAGAATGCTTGATTGTATTGGAAGAAATACCAAGCAGGAGAAAAAGTTAGATATTTTTCTTTAGTTAGGAATAAATATATAGGCACCTTGCCTTATATGCTATTGATCTTTCATTCTGTCCACAAAGGCACTTTTATTGCTTTTCTTGCACCAAGTTTAAATTAGTACTTACTAGTCCATTAGCAATATAAGCAAGTATTGCATGTGTAGTTCCTATCACCTTGTATTGGTTTCGCTGTATCACTCAGTCAGTAGAGTACTATTCATTCTCTGTTAACCAGTACTGCACCTACTACAGAGTCATTACTCTACTGAGTGATGCAACAAAATCAATTCAGGGTGATAGGAATGATGCAAGCTTTGCGTTTAATACTGGGGTGATGTGATGATGAAGCAGATCCACAGGCAAGGCACACCCTGGGCCAAGCTGTTTCTGTGACCCACCTGATGACAACCATTGCCTGTAGACACTTTACTTCTTCACCAAGCATACCTAATCGCCAAGGAAACCACACAGACCAACCGCCGGACTAGAAAAGAGGCAGGGGGCGTGGTGACATTCTATACATGAGGAAAATAAACAATTCGCTGCCTGATGTGAACAGTAACTCAGGTGGCTGTGTAAAAATATATATACAATATGTGAGCACCTCAGAGGATATAAATTAATAAATTAATAACTAAAAAGACATCCACATGGGAAATGATTAATAAAGCCTAATAGTGTAAGTGCCATCACTATAACAACTGCCTTAAAGGGACAGTCAACCCAAAAATAGTTTTAAGTTATATCTATAAAGTTTCCATAGATCGTTTTTTTACAAATGTAGTTTAGTTTTTACATATATTCCGTTTTCAAGTTAAAGCACTTTTGGCGCCGCTGCCGTTTAAAAATGTCCATCTGGCTCTGCACCTTTTTCATCATCAGTGACATTATGATCTTCTTGTGATCCCTGTTATTTTTTCTAGCTTCCTCGTAACCGGCTTTAGCACATGCACAAATTGTGTTACTTGTGGTTGACATTTTTTTTAAGCTCTTGCAAGCCAAGAAGGGAATTAAAATCTTTTGCTTGGTGGTTAGTGTGTTGTATCAGTGGAGGCTCCTCTATAGGAGCACTTGACCACATGAACCCCCCGAGACCTCCTGACCCTGCTGAACCCCCCTGGCCCTGCTGAACAAAAAAAAAAGTGAGAAATAAAAAAACTAATTACATTTTTAAACATTTTTGGATGTAATACAATTTTAAACCTGTTTGGCTCAATAAATAAATAAAAATCCTCCAGGCTCCACTGCAGTGCTGTGTACCTAAAAAACAAAAAATGCCATTTTTACTTCTATCTATCACACAGCACAGCATGTGCAATACATGGAAGTATAGGCAAAATCGCTTTCCATTGTCAGCCTGCATTGACTGCAGCACAACCTACAGCCCAGCCCATAGGCTTGCTAACCGCACAGCTCTTAGTGTGCGAGTGAGAGCCAGCAGTCACGTGACACTCGCACACTAAGAGCTGTGTGTGTGCTGATGGGTGGAGCTGTGATGACAGCTTTCAAGTCCTGGACTCCGTTGATTGGGGAGAAGAGATCAATAATGATGTGATTGGATAGGCTGGCTGTCAGTTTCCCGGCTATGTTTCCAGATTTTGCAAGGGAAGATCTGATTCTATATAGTGGCTGGCTAAAGTATTTTTATTTTTTTGTATGGGACCATTTTTTTAAAAAAACAACATTTTTTTGGCGCCATTTTTAATTTTTTGGGTGCAATGTTTACCCGGGAGAGAGGACAGGAGGCACAGGTGAGTCTTTTCCTTTAAGTGCATTCCCCTCCTTCCCTCTGCCCGAGTGCGGCACTGAGTGATCCTCTTTATTGACTCGGCAGAACACTGCCTCTGCTTAGTATAATTTACAGCTGCTAGTATAAGAGACAGAAAGAGAAAGTTGGGAATTAAGGTAAGGCCGTAAGAGGGCAGAGGGCTGCTGACCTAAAGTGTCTGGCTATTATTAATGCCATGTTAACTTTCTTTGATGTGTGCTGCTGCCTGGCCTCTGAAAAGTGCTCATGTACTAATGCTTGATAGTTATAGTACTACATTTGTGGAAAAACAAAACAGAAGAGAAGGGCGCCTCCTAGTGTAGCCAATTTTAAACAAAACAGAAGAGAAGGGCGCCTCCTAGTGTAGCCAATTTATAATGTATTCCTATCTTGAAAAATCACATCCATCATCCAAGCATTCTATTTTAGACTACATGTTTATCAACTTGCCTTATATACATTACACATGGTCTTTTTATTTCATCTCATTTAGGTGTTCATATAGTCATATGTTAATTTAGTACTTTTTTATAACACACGAGTTTAACAACTCGTATCTAATAGATATTACTATGCAGTACATTCTCACCCAATATTGGGATTCCACTAACTTCCACACACACAAATATATAGCGTGTTTACACACCCGTATATTCAGTATTGTCCTTAGTTTTAATTTGCACTTATTATAGTCTAACACGCATTCACTTATTCACGCTGAGTTTTCAGCGCGTAACTCTTACATTAGATTATCTTTATATTTTTTCCGAACACGCCATTCATATATTTAGTATCATATCTGTAATTAATATTATTTGCATTCACAAGAGTCAACACACGTATTTTCCACGTCAGACACACACCCCTTCTCTAATTTCCATAGAGCAGCTACATTGGACTGTTTTAGGTGGAACCGATTACAGCGTTCCCATTGGTTCAGCGAAACACACCCTTTCTTAGTCGTCAACTATCAACCATTAATAATAACAGACTATCTATTCAGATTTATATTCTAGTTCACCTACAAATATCATTAGATTAGCAAAATTATTACAAATACGTAAGTTACATATATATTTTTTAATAATATTAGGAATTTTTTATATCAGTATTATTTTATACATATACGATTGAGATAGCTCATAATGTCTATTTTCGTGATGTACTTCATTTTAGTTTTTATATGACTATAGCAATTCGTTTATCATACTAAACTTGGGATTGCTTTTTATGCATATTGTATTGTATTTTTTGTAACATTCTGTCAGCAAACCAATGTGGCTAATTAATGCAGCACCTGTGTAAACGAGATTCAGCTGATCAACATTAAGTTTGCATAGGTATATATGTAGGAGACTCCATTGTATCTAGTATCATTTGCCTGAGGAAAAAGCGCGGTGAGCGCTTAGAAACGCGTAGCATTGTACAACAGGTGTATTGGTATATCTGTGTATCTTTTATCCATTTTATTAAATACTTTTTTATATACATTGATACTGGAGTCTTCTTCTATTATCCTGACGTCCACCATTCACATCCGGAGTTTATCTTCAACTGCAGCAGTACTGCCTGGGTCTTTATGTGCACTAGATCACTATAATATACCTAGTACGCTCCATTTGCACCTCTCTGAACAGTGTCTGGGAGGCTGTGGTTGCTGCTGCACGCAATGTTGATGGTGAACAGATCAAAACACTGACAGAATCCATGGATGGCAGGCTTTTGAGTGTCCTTGCAAAGAATGGTGGCTATATTGGTCACTGATTTGTTTTTGTTTTGTTTTTGAATGTCAGAAATGTATATTTGTGAATGTTGAGATGTTATATTGGTTTCACTGGTAAAAATAAATAATTGAAATGGGTATATATTTGTTTTTTGTTAAGTTGCCTAATAATTATGCACAGTAATAGTCACCTGCACACACAGATATCCCCCTAAAATAGCTATAACTAAAAACAAACTAAAAACTACTTCCAAAACTATTCAGCTTTGATATTAATGAGTTTTTTGGGATCTTTGAGAACATGGTTGTTGTTCAATAATAAAATTAATCCTCAAAAATAAAACTTGCCTAATAATTCTGCACTCCCTGTATATATATATATATATATATATTACTATAACTACCTAGCATTAGTACATTAATATATATATATATATATATATATATATATATATATATATATATTACTATAACTACCTAGCATTTGTACATTAATATATATATATATATATATTATATACTATAACTACCTAGCATTACTATACTCATGCACTAATGCTGGATAGTTATAGTACTACATTATATATATATATATATATATATATATATATATATATATCTACCTAGAATTAGTACATTAATATATATATATATATATATATATATATATATATATATACTGTATATATATATATATATATATATATATATATATAATACTATAACTACCTAGCATTAGTACCTTAGTGTATATATATATATTTTTATATATATATACAAAACACAAAAAACCCAGCACTCACTAGCAGATTCACAGCAATGTTTAAAAGCAAAACTGGGGGAAGTCAGTTACATTTGGCGCCAAAGGATCAAGCCCAGGACCACGACAAGGTCTCCCCCTTCCTGGGACCCTAACCAGCACCCACACAATGCATACTTCCAAACAAACCAACTGGGAACCTCCCAGGGTGACACAGGCTTTTGTAACCTCCCCTATGTAAATACAAAACACAGGAATGGACCGCACTCACAGACCGGACTGGGTACACATCCTAAGCCACTGTTAACTCCACAGCCCTGAACACTGACAGACAGCTGCAAAGTTCCCAGCAACCCAGGCAGTTAACCCCCGAGCAACCTGGGTGTCAGGTCTGCAGGGGAGCATTACAAACATTAACACAAAACACAAATAAAACAGCACTCACTAGCAGATTCACAGCAATGTTTAAAAGCAAAACTGGGGGAAGTCAGTTACATTTGGGGCCAAAGAATCAAGCCCAGGACCACGACAAGGTCTCCCCCTTCCTGGGACCCTAACCAGCACCCACACAATGCATACTTCCAAACAAACCAACTGGGAACCTCCCAGGGTGACACAGGCTTTTGTAACCTCCCCTATGTAAATACAAAACACAGGAATGGACCGCACTCACAGACCAGACTGGGTACACATCCTAAGCCACTGTTAACTCCACAGCCCTGAACACTGACAGACAGCTGCAAAGTTCCCAGCAACCCAGGCAGTTAACCCCCGAGCAACCTGGGTGTCAGGTCCGCAGGGGAGCATTACAAACATTAACACAAAACACAAAAAACCCAGCACTCACTAGCAGATTCACAGCAATGTTTAAAAGCAAAACTGGGGGAAGTAAGTTACATTTGGCGCCAAAGGATCAAGCCCAGGACCACGACAAGGTCTCCCCCTTCCTAGGACCCTAACCAGCACCCACACAATGCATACTTCCAAACAAACCAACTGGGAACCTCCCAGGGTGACACAGGCTTTTGTAACCTCCCCTATGTAAATACAAAACACAGCAATGGACCGCACTCACAGACCGGACTGGGTACACATCCTAAGCCACTGTTAACTCCACAGCCCTGAACACTGACAGACAGCTGCAAAGTTCCCAGCAACCCAGGCAGTTAACCCCCGAGCAACCTGGGTGTCAGGTCCGCAGGGGAGCATTACAAACATTAACACAAAACACAAAAAAAACAGTACTCACTAGCAGATTCACAGCAATGTTTAAAAGCAAAACTGGGGGAAGTCAGTTACATTTGGCGCCAAAGAATCAAGCCCAGGACCACGACAAGGTCTCCCCCTTCCTGGGACCCTAACCAGCACCCACACAATGCATACTTCCAAACAAACCAACTGGGAACCTCCCAGGGTGACACAGGCTTTTGTAACCTCCCCTATGTAAATACAAAACACAGGAATGGACCGCACTCACAGACCGGACTGGGTACACATCCTAAGCCACTGTTAACTCCACAGCCCTGAACACTGACAGACAGCTGCAAAGTTCCCAGCAACCCAGGCAGTTAACCCCCGAGCAACCTGGGTGTCAGGTCCGCAGGGGAGCATTACAAACATTAACACAAAACACAAAAAACCCAGCACTCACTAGCAGATTCACAGCAATGTTTAAAAGAAAAACTGGGGGAAGTCAGTTACATTTGGCGCCAAAGGATCAAGCCCAGGACCACGACAAGGTCTCCCCCTTCCTAGGACCCTAACCAGCACCCACACAATGCATACTTCCAAACAAACCAACTGGGAACCTCCCAGGGTGACACAGGCTTTTGTAACCTCCCCTATGTAAATACAAAACACAGGAATGGATCGCACTCACAGACCGGACTGGGTACACATCCTAAGCCACTGTTAACTCCACAGCCCTGAACACTGACAGACAGCTGCAAAGTTCCCAGCAACCCAGGCAGTTAACCCCCGAGCAACCTGGGTGTCAGGTCCGCAGGGGAGCATTACAAACATTAACACAAAACACAAAAAATCCAGTACTCACTAGCAGATTCACAGCAATGTTTAAAAGCAAAACTGGGGGAAGTCAGTTACATTTGGCGCCAAAGGATCAAGCCCAGGACCACGACAAGGTCTCCCCCTTCCTGGGACCCTAACCAGCACCCACACAATGCATACTTCCAAACAAACCAACTGGGAACCTCCCAGGGTGACACAGGCTTTTGTAACCTCCCTTATGTAAATACAAACCACAGGAATGGACCGCACTCACAGACCGGACTGGGTACACATCCTAAGCCACTGTTAACTCCACAGTCCTGAACACTGACAGACAGCTGCAAAGTTCCCAGCAACCCAGGCAGTTAACCCCCGAGCAACCTGGATGTCAGGTCTGCAGGGGAGCATTACAAACATTAACACAAAACACAAAAAACCCAGCACTCACTAGCAGATTCACAGCAATGTTTAAAAGCAAAACTGGGGGAAGTCAGTTACATTTGGCGCCAAAGGATCAAGCCCAGGACCACGACAAGGTCTCCCCCTTCCTGGGACCCTAACCAACACCCACACAATGCATACTTCCAAACAAACCAACTGGGAACCTCCCAGGGTGACACAGGCTTTTGTAACCTCCCCTATGTAAATACAAAACACAGGAATGGACCGCACTCACAGACCAGACTGGGTACACATCCTAAGCCACTTTTAACTCCACAGCCCTGAACACTGACAGACAGCTGCAAAGTTCCCAGAAACCCAGGCAGTTAACCCCCGAGCAACCTGGGTGTCAGGTCCGCAGGGGAGCATTACAAACATTAACACAAAACACAAAAAACCCAGCACTCACTAGCAGATTCACAGCAATGTTTAAAAGCAAAACTGGGGGAAGTCAGTTACATTTGGCGCCAAAGGATCAAGCCCAGGACCACGACAAGGTCTCCCCCTTCCTGGGACCCTAACCAGCACCCACACAATGCATACTTCCAAACAAACCAACTGGGAACCTCCCAGGGTGACACAGGCTTTTGTAACCTCCCCTATGTAAATACAAAACACAGGAATGGACCGCACTCACAGACCAGACTGGGTACACATCCTAAGCCACTGTTAACTCCACAGCCCTGAACACTGACAGACAGCTGCAAAGTTCCCAGCAACCCAGGCAGTTAACCCCCGAGCAACCTTGGTGTCAGGTCTGCAGGGGAGCATTACAAACATTAACACAAAACACAAAAAACCCAGCACTCACTAGCAGATTCACAGCAATGTTTAAAAGCAAAACTGGGGGAAGTCAGTTACATTTGGCACCAAAGGATCAAGCCCAGGACCACAACAAGGTCTCCCCCTTCCTGGGACCCTAACCAGCACCCACACAATGCATACTTCCAAACAAACCAACTGGGAACCTCCCAGGGTGACACAGGCTTAGGATGTGTACCCAGTCCGGTCTGTGAGTGCGGTCCATTCCTGTGTTTTGTATTTACATAGGGGAGGTTACAAAAGCCTGTGTCACCCTGGGAGGTTCCCAGTTGGTTTGTTTGGAAGTATGCATTGTGTGGGTGCTGGTTAGGGTCCCAGGAAGGGGGAGACCTTGTTGTGGTCCTGGGCTTGATCCTTTGGCGCCAAATGTAACTGACTTCCCCCAGTTTTGCTTTTAAACATTGCTGTGAATCTGCTAGTGAGTGCTGGGTTTTTTGTGTTTTGTGTTAATGTTTGTAATGCTCCCCTGCGGACCTGACACCCAGTTTGCTCGGGGGTTAACTGCCTGGGTTGCTGGGAACTTTGCAGCTGTCTGTCAGTGTTCAGGGCTGTGGAGTTAACAGTGGCTTAGGATATGTACCCAGTCCGGTCTGTGAGTGCGGTCCATTCCTGTGTTTTGTATTTACATAGGAGAGGTTACAAAAGCCTGTGTCACCCTGGGAGGTTCCCAGTTGTTTTGCTTGGAAGTATGCATTGTGTGGGTGCTGGTTAGGGTCCCAGGAAGGGGGAGACCTTGTCGTGGTCCTGGGCTTGATCCTTTGTCGCCAAATGTAACTGACTTCCCCCAGTTTTGCTTTTAAACATTGCTGTGAATCTGCTAGTGAGTGCTGGGTTTTTTATGTTTGCAATGCTCCCCTGCGGACCTGACACCCAGGTTGCTTGGGGGTTAACTGCCTGGGTTGCTGGGAACTTTGCAGCTGTCTTTCAGTGTTCAGGGCTGTGGAGTTAACAGTGGCTTAGGATGTGTACCCAGTCCGGTCTGTGAGTGCGGTCCATTCCTGTGTTTTGTATTTACATAGGGGAGGTTACAAAAGCCTGTGTCACCCTGGGAGGTTCCCAGTTGGTTTGTTTGGAAGTATGCATTGTGTGGGTGCTGGTTAGGGTCCCAGGAAGGGGGAGACCTTGTCGTGGTCCTGGGCTTGATCCTTTGGCGCCATATGTAACTGACTTCCCCCAGTTTTGCTTTTAAACATTGCTGTGAATCTGCTAGTGAGTGCTGGGTTTTTTATGTTTGTAATGCTCCCCTGCGGACCTGACACCCAGGTTGCTCGGGGGTTAACTGCCTGGGTTGCTGGGAACTTTGCAGCTGTCTGTCAGTGTTCAGGGCTGTGGAGTTAACAGTGGCTTAGGATGTGTACCCAGTCCGGTCTGTGAGTGCGGTCCATTCCTGTGTTTTGTATTTACATAGGGGAGGTTACAAAAGCCTGTGTCACCCTGGGAGGTTCCCAGTTGGTTTGTTTGGAAGTATGCATTGTGTGGGTGCTAGTTAGGGTCCCAGGAAGGGGGAGACCTTGTTGTGGTCCTGGGCTTGATCCTTTGGCGTCAAATGTAACTGACTTCCCCCAGTTTTGCTTTTAAACATTGCTGTGAATCTGCTAGTGAGTGCTGGGTTTTTTGTGTTTTGTGTTAATGTTTGTAATGCTCCCCTGCGGACCTGACACCCAGGCTGCTCGGGGGTTAACTGCCTGGGTTGCTGGGAACTTTGCAGCTGTCTGTCAGTGTACCCAGTCCGGTCTGTGAGTGCGGTCCATTCCTGTGTTTTTATATATATATATATATATATATATATATATATATATATATATATATTATACTCTTGTACTAATGCTGGGTAGTTATAGTAATATATATATATATATATATATATATATTATACTCTTGTACTAATGCTGGGTAGTTATAGTAATATAAATAAATATATATTTTTATATATATATATATATATTTATGTAATTACTATAACTACCCAGCATAAGTACAAGATTATAATATATATATATATATATATATATATATATATATATATATGTCTAGTTCATCCCTTGTGAACCCCCATTTGAATAGCCCACGAGCCGCCACTGTGTTGTATGCAGTCTGCTTTTGATATATGTATCTTTTCCTGTAGAACATTTTCCCCTATTATATAATTCTGTTGCTACAGTGTTAAGTTTTTGCCAGTCCTGTATATAGTGTTTATAGTGTTTATGGTGACAGTTTCTAAACATTTGTAATCATGTTACTCTAAAGAAGGTCTAAATAATACAACAAACAAAGATTGTGTTTAACAAGATACAGAGGAAGACTTGAACTTCATTCATGCTGAACACTTTAAAAATAGCTTTACGAAAATGGTATAAATAAATTTAAATGATCAACCTGGGTAAAATGTGTGTCTTGTACATAGGTCTGCAAGACGGTTTCTAGCATGTCTAGCAAAAAATGTTCCTTTGGCTCCTAAATAAAAACCCAAAGTGTGTATTTAGTGCCTTTTGTGCCCCCCTCCCCCGAAGATTTTTTTTGGGGGGTTAAAGCTACTAAATTATTATATATGCCTTCTTAAAATTATTGGCTGCTAGAAACCGTCTTGCAGACCTATGTACAAGACACACATTTTACTCAGGCTGATTATACATAGCTTCCAGTCCTTATCTTTAGAAATCGTATTCACCACATCCTAAATAACGGTGTGGCTGTCTACTACAATTGAAGTGAGATAACCTGTTAATAGTCTACCACCTAATCCTAGTCTACATATCTTGTATGTACCACACCCAGATGCAGTTTAAAACTAGATTTATTTATACCATTTTCGTAAAGCTATTTTTAAAGTGTTCAGCATGAATGACATTCAAGTCATCCTCTCTTTCTTTGGAAATATTATCAAACCAGGGTGTCTTCTTCCTCTCAGAAATCTGTTGAGGTTGTCTTGGATCAAAGGTACTTTTCACCCTAAAAGGGGAAGCTCAGTAACGCAGCCCCATTGATTCCTATGGGGAAACCACATTTATGTTTACACCTTGTTACGGTTGCCTCCAGGCTGGCTGGAAGTTGGACCGTAGAAAAGGATGCTCCTAGCGCTCACCAAAGGAGCAGCAGCACCGTGGACACTATAACTGCTGCGTAGCCACCATAAGTAATGCAGACTCTATGAACCACCGCTGCTGGGCTGGTATCTCGCCGTCTGCTCTGCGCCCTGGACCTATGACCAGGCTCCAGTAGGTGAACCTCTTCCTTCTGTAGCAATCCCTGTAGCTAAGGGAGTATGAAGAGCATAGCAATCCCTGTAGTGATTATAAGCTGTATCCTACAAACATGAGTCAAAGCTTCAAGTTAGAGGGTCAACATAGGTCTCATGTGCTGGAGCACACAGCCTGCTTTTTATTGAGGTTACATGCAAACAGGACACTCTCAGGGGGAGGCATAAAATCCCCCATCACACATTTGATATTAGATAGAGAGACACTCCCTTTGACAGGCCACAACATTACTTCAGCAGATAACATTACACACAATAAAACAATGCAGTCCACCTTATCAATACTAGTCTGATTAGACAATGGGAAAGTTGATCACTAAACCTAATTAGAGCTAATCCCAGCAGACTTGTATTTAGAATAGGTTTCTTGAAGCTGAACAAAATTTAACTCTTAATGGCACACAATGAAACTGAACCAAGTGGGAGAAAGCCAGGGACAAGTCATTTCACAGGTCTGGGGACATAGTCTTAAAGGGGCATTGTTCATCAAAGTCACAATATGTCCCCAGATGGTTCTTAAAGGGCCACACACACACCCAACAAAAGTCAATATGTCCTCAGGGGCACAATCTTCCAGGGGCCATAGTCATGTGGAAGGAGGCTGGCAAATAGGCTTCTCCAAAATCCAGGGAAGCAGGGCAATTTTCCATTTAAAGGGCCAGTTACAAACAGCAGTTTGTAACATATCTCCCCTTTTGGAGGGAGACTAACCAGGCACCTGACCTTCTGTCGGTCAGTGCCTAAGTTAGTCTCGCAACCCACCCACAAATAAACACTAGCAGCAAAGCAGCCCCCCCACAACAAGTAGCACTGGCCTGTAAGTTCCAGGTTATAGGATGACAGTGTAGCATCCTCTGCCTTCCTGGCGCAGCTGGGCAAATAGCTGATGGTACTTGGGGGGCAGAGGCCAGCGGCACTCTGCCCTGGTGCCAGCGCTTCTGCTGGGGTGAGGGGTTTGCAGGCCAGTCCTGTAACAAGGACAAGGTCTGTAGGGCAGAGGCCAGCAGTGCTCTGTCCTGATGCCAGCTCTTCTGCTGGGGGAATTGGGGCATAGTCCTGCCCGGTGGCAAAGGGAACGTGGGGGTCAGTGGGGGTTAACATCTCCACTATTAACCCTGGGCCCAAGTTAGGAGTTAGCTGGGGAGGGGGAGATTGGCTTACCTCCTCCTCCTGATACTCCGGCGGCCGTTGGGAAGGGAGGTCGATGCTCTCCGCTTCCTGTGGAACATGCTGCGGCTGGGGAGAGAGACCGGTTGTCTCCTCTCCCTGGAAGGCACACTCCGGCTGGGGAGGGAGGTCGATGCTCTCCCCTCCCTGTATCTGGGTCTGTCGCTGGGGATCTGGGCCGCCTGTCCAGCATCCCTGTAGGGCCGGTAGAGAGACTGCGGTCCCATCTCCACCTGCCTGCTGGGGGTCCTCCCAGGACCAGTCTATGAGGCCTGCTGCCTCTGGTATCTCTGGTTGGGGTTGGGGAAGGAGACCGGTTGTCTCTTCCCTCTGCACAGTATACTGCCGCTGGGGAGGGAGGTCGCTGCTCTCCTCTCCCTGTGGAACATGCTGCGGCTGGGGAGAGAGACCAGGTGTCCATACCCTCAAACTCCACAGTTGGCGCTCAAAGGCTCGTGCCGCTTTGTTCTCAGTAGCCAATTCCCAGATGAGGCGACTGACTACCTCCTGTGCAGGGTCTGGACCATATCGGACTAGCCGCCTCTTTACCTCTGGAACGAAATCAGCGCCCTCATAGCGACGGATCAGGTTGAGGTGCTCTTCACAGGGTTCTGACCAGTGTCTTGTCAGCTCCATGCTGCTGTAAGTAGGGACGCTGCGCAGTGGCTAGCGTTGCCCTCAATTACTCTCCTACGATACCAGTGCTGTTGTGGTGCTGCTCCTTGCGCTAGGACGCGATCCCACCGCTGCCGCCGAATGTTACGGTTGCCTCCAGGCTGGCTGGAAGTTGGACCGTAGAAAAGGATGCTCCTAGCGCTCACCAAAGGAGCAGCAGCACCGTGGACACTATAACTGCTGCGTAGCCACCATAAGTAATGCAGACTCTATGAACCACCGCTGCTGGGCTGGTATCTCGCCGTCTGCTCTGCGCCCTGGACCTATGACCAGGCTCCAGTAGGTGAACCTCTTCCTTCTGTAGCAATCCCTGTAGCTAAGGGAGTATGAAGAGCATAGCAATCCCTGTAGTGATTATAAGCTGTATCCTACAAACATGAGTCAAAGCTTCAAGTTAGAGGGTCAACATAGGTCTCATGTGCTGGAGCACACAGCCTGCTTTTTATTGAGGTTACATGCAAATAGGACACTCTCAGGGGGAGGCATAAAATCCCCCATCACACATTTGATATTAGATAGAGAGACACTCCCTTTGACAGGCCACAACATTACTTCAGCAGATAACATTACACACAATAAAACAATGCAGTCCACCTTATCAATACTAGTCTGATTAGACAATGGGAAAGTTGATCACTAAACCTAATTAGAGCTAATCCCAGCAGACTTGTATTTAGAATAGGTTTCTTGAAGCTGAACAAAATTTAACTCTTAATGGCACACAATGAAACTGAACCAAGTGGGAGAAAGCCAGGGACAAGTCATTTCACAGGTCTGGGGACATAGTCTTAAAGGGGCATTGTTCATCAAAGTCACAATATGTCCCCAGATGGTTCTTAAAGGGCCACACACACACCCAACAAAAGTCAATATGTCCTCAGGGGCACAATCTTCCAGGGGCCATAGTCATGTGGAAGGAGGCTGGCAAATAGGCTTCTCCAAAATCCAGGGAAGCAGGGCAATTTTCCATTTAAAGGGCCAGTTACAAACAGCAGTTTGTAACACACCTAACACCCTAACATGAACCCTGAGTCTAAACACCCCTAATCTTACACTTATTAACCCCTAATCTGCCACCCCCGACATCGCCAACACCTACATTATACTTATTAAGCCCTAATCTGCCGCCCCCAACATCGCCGACACCTACATTTTACTTATTAACCCTTAATCTGCCGCTCAGGACATCGCTGACACCTACATTATATATATTAACCCCTAATCTGCTGCCCACAACATCGCAGACAAAACATAATATTATCAACCCCTAATCTGCCGCCCCCAATGTCGCCACCACTATAATAAACATATTAACCCCTAAACTGCCATACTCCTGCATTGCAAACACTAGTTAAATATTCTTTACTTTTCACCCTAAAAGGGGATTGTTCAGAGGTATTAATGCTTGTGGATGACACATAGGATGTCTCTGATGATGAAAGTGCCCTTGAATTTATGTTGAAGACAATATAATTTACCTTCTTTGTAGCGGCGGGCAGTGCCCCCCCCTACCCCTCTGCATTTACGGCCTTGGCCTAAGCCTAAAAAAGGCAGTGCTGGTTGTGTTGCAGTTGGAGGTAATGTAGCTGTGTTGGCAGGTTAATTGTTCCATGATTGTCCTCCTCTGTTCACCCTAGACTGGGTAGTGATATCCCAAAAAAAGGGCTGCTTCCACTGCACAAGTTGTGTTACGTACAACAGCATTCTGACTGGCTCTTCATTCCAACATCCGGACAAGAAAAAGAAGTAGAAGTATCAGATCAATACATTTGTGACCTGTACTACCACCTACACAATTTATTTATTACATTGCCCATTTATACTGGAAAAACCTGTGATGATGCTCGCACCAGGATTGCCAATCACCGCTCGACCATACGTCAAGCACTCCAAGCTGGAAAGGCTGATCAACCAGTGACACGCCATTTTCTAGAGGCCCAACATTCGGTGAAGGACCTTAGGTTCTGCATTATACACTGTGTCCCCCCTTCCGGAGAGGAGGCAACAGAGAGAAGATCCTACTCCAAAGAGAAACACGTTGGATCTTTGAGTTTGGTGTGTTGTCACCCAAGGGACTGAACATAAACACAGGGTGGAAATGTTACCTCTAATGGGCATTCCAATATCCCTAGACATATAATAATTAGGGTGACATGTTCTCTTACATGTCTTCCCATATGAGAGTCCCAATCCTGCTAATGAGAGTCCATATTGATCTATTTGTCTATAGCTTTTATGTTTACTTTAATTCTACTGTGAGTTTTAGTGTTCTCTCATGTATTTCTCTTGTTCATAGACAGCTATTTGTCTACTTTTTGTTTTTTTGAGTTTTGATGTCTCTAGACCCATGTGGTTATTCTGTCATGTATCAATCTGTTATTTTAGTAATTTTCTAGTTCTTTTAGTACTTTTCTAGTATTTTTTAATTTTCAGTTAGTTGTTTATAACTTCATATGTGTTTTCTCACTATACTTTCACCCCCTTTTTATTTTGGTGGCTTGATGACTGTGCCCTCTGGGGCCCTCTATTTAATGGCAAGATTCTAGCGTATGATGGTCTGATTGGACACTGTGGCAGCTTTCTTCCCCCACTCCCCTTTTTTATGAGTCCTTGAAATTTCTGCACCTATGTATTCTTTGGAATGGTATACTTCTCGGGGACAGGTGCTCACATATTGTATATATATTTTTACACAGCCGCCTAAATTACTGTTCACATCAGGCAGCGCATTGGTTATTTTCCCCATGTGGCTTAAAGACTATTGGTGACACGTATAGAACGTCACCACTCCCCCTGCCTTTTTTCTAGTCCGCCGATTGGTCCGTGCGGTTTCCTTGGCAATTAGTATGCTTGGTGGGTGTCACCTTTGACGGGCGTGATTGGCTCACTGTAGTCGTAGTGACAAATCCTGCTGATCT
Source organism: Bombina bombina (assembly GCF_027579735.1). Lineage (NCBI taxonomy): Eukaryota > Metazoa > Chordata > Amphibia > Anura > Bombinatoridae > Bombina > Bombina bombina. Next base: position 672,487,681 of record NC_069499.1, read on the forward strand.
GCTGTAATGGTTTATTTACTTTTAATAAAGTTTGGCCGGTTTGATTAGTAATTGGCTCTATGGAGTGATAAGGTGTTTTAATTGCGATTCATTTTGTGCATTAGTATGTTTTTCTTTCTTCCATTTTTGCATAAGCTACGTCATGTAAGGGTGTGTGTTAGTAATCCAATGGGGTTATGAGACTGACATCCATACATTTTGTTGTATTTCACATATTGGACATATTTGTTCTATTGTTCCCATTGTTTATATGTTTTTGCTGCCTAGGTCACTTTGGGGGCTCCGGAGGTGGGGTTTGAAGCTACTAAACACATTATTCGACACTTCACAGTATTAGACATTTCACATACAGGCTAATAACACTCGGCCAGATTACGAGTTTTGCGTTATGAGGGGTGCGGTGCTAACTTGCACGTTATTGTCACCGCTCGATTAGCTACAGCGCTGGTATTACAGGTTTTTATAAACCCGTTGATAAAAGGCAAGAAGTGAGCGTAGAGCAAAATTGTGCTCCATACCGCACTCCAATACCAGCGCTGCTTAAGTCAGCGGTGAACTGGTTGTACGTGCTCTTGCACGATTTCCCCATAGACATCAATGGGGAGAGCCGGCTGACAAAAAGTCTAACACCTGCTTAAAAGCATCGTAAAGCTCAGTAACGCAGCCCCATTGATTCCTATGGGGAAACTACATTTATGTTTACACCTAACACCCTAACATGAACCCTGAGTCTAAACACCCCTAATCTTACACTTATTAACCCCTAATCTGCCACCCCCGACATCGCCGACACCTACATTATACTTATTAAGCCCTAATCTGCCGCCCCCGACATCGCCGACACCTACATTTTACTTATTAACCCCTAATCTGCCGCTCCGGACATCGCTGACACCTACATTATATTTATTAACCCCTAATCTGCTGCCCACAACATCGCCGACAAAACATATTATCAGCCCCTAATCTGCCGCCCCCAATGTCGCTACCACTATAATAAACATATTAACCCCTAAACTGCCATACTCCTGCATTGCAAACACTAGTTAAATATTATTAACCCCTAATCTGCCGCCTCTAACATCGCCGCCACTATACTAAATTTATTAACCCCTAAACCTAAGTCTAACCCTAACCCTAACACCCCCTAACTTAAATATAATTAAAATAAATATAAATAAAACCTACAATCATTACCTAAATTATTCCTATTTAAAACTAAATACTTACCTATAAAATAAACCCTAAGCTAGCTACAATATAACTAATAGTTACATTGTAGCTAGCTTAGGGTTTATTTTTATTTTACAGGCATGTTTGTATTTATTTTAAATAGGTAGAATAGTTACTAAATAGTTATTAACTATTTAATAACTACCTAGCTAAAATAAATACAAATTGACCTGTAAAATAAAACCTAACCTAAGTTACACTAACACCTAACCTTACTTTAATTCTACTGTGAGTTTTAGTGTTCTCTCATGTATTTCTCTTGTTCATAGACAGCTATTTGTCTACTTTTTGTTTCTTGAGTTTGATGTCTCTAGACCCATGTGGTTATTCTGTCATGTATCAATCTGTTATTTTAGTAATTTTCTAGTTCTTTTCGTACTTTTCTAGTACTTTTTATTTTCAGTTAGTTGTTTATAACTTCACATGTGTTTTCTCACTATACTTTCACCCCCTTTTTATTTTGGTGGCTTGATGACTGTGCTCTCTGGGGCCCTCTATTTAATGGCAAGATTCTAGCGTATGATGGTCTGATTGGACACTGTGGCAGCTTTCTTCCCCCCCTCCCCTTTTTTATGAGTCCTTGAAATTTCTGCACCTATGTATTCTTTGGAATGGTATACTTCTCGGGGGCAGGTGCTCACATATTGTATATATATTTTTACACAGCCGCCTAAATGGCTGTTCACATCCTAATCTGCCGCTCCGGACATTGCTGACACCTACATTATATTTATTAACCCCTAATCTGCTGCCCACAATATCGCCGACAAAACATAATATTATCAACCCCTAATCTGCTGCCCCCAATGTCGCCACCACTATAATAAACATATTAACCCCTAAACTGCCGTACTCCTGCATTGCAAACACTAGTTAAATATTATTAACCCCCTAATCTGCCGCCCCTAACATCGCCGCCACTATACTAAATTTATTAACCCCTAAACCTAAGTCTAACCCTAACCCTAACACCCCCTAACTTAAATATAATTAAAATAAATATAAATAAAACCTACAATCATTACCTAAATTATTCCTATTTAAAACTAAATACTTATCTATAAAATAAACCCTAAGCTAGCTACAATATAACTCATAGTTACATTGTATCTATTATAGGATTTATTTTTATTTTACAGGCAAGTTTGTATTTATTTTAACTAGGTACAATAGTTATTAAATAGTTATTAACTATTTAATAGCTACCTAGCTAAAATAAATACAAATATACCTGTAAAATAAATCCTAACCTAAATTACAATTACACCTAACACTACACTATAATTAAAATAATTTCCTAAATTAACTACAATTAACTACAATTAAATAAAATAAACTAAAGTACGAAAAAAACAAACACTAAATTACAGAAAATAATAAAATAATTACAAGAATTTTAAACTAATTACACCTAATCTAATGCCCCTAATAAAATAAAAAAGCCCGCCAAAATAATAAAAATCCCTACCCTATACTAAATTACAAATAGCCCTTAAAAGGGCTTTTTGCGAGGCATTGCCCCAAAGTAATCAGCTCTTTTACCTGTAAAAAAATATTACAATACCCCCCCAACATTAAAACCCACCACCCACACACCCAACCCTACTCTAAAACCCACCCAATACCCCCTTAATAAAACCTAACACTAACCCCTTGAATATCACCCTACCTTGAGACGTCTTCACCCAGCCAGGCACAAGTGGTCCTCCAGAGGGGCAGAAGTTTTCATCCATCCGGAGCGGAGCGGGTCCATCTTCAAGCCAGCCGATGCAGGGCATCCTCTTCTTCCTACGACTCCCGACGAATGAAGGTTCCTTTAAATGACATCATCCAAGATGGCGTCCCTTGAATTCTGATTGGCTGATAGGATTCTATCAGCCAATCGGAATTAAGCCAATCACCTGTCTACTGTGTGCTGCTGGTAAGACAATGCAGTTGTAACACCTCTCTTCTTATCTGAGCTATAAGTATTACGGTCACAAAGTATTTCCTTATAAGTTTTCCTAGACTATGTACTATTTTAGTAGATTCATTTGGATATTTGTTTCATTTTCATTAAAAACTAAAGGATAATCTGATTTTTGTCACAAATGTGCATTTGTACAAAATGAATGCACATTTCTACTGTCTAGCTGTGAAAAACTGTCAAAATTCATTAATGTAAGATGCGGCCTTCAAGGGTTTAGAAATTAGCATATGAGCCTACCTATAGGTTTAGCTTTTAATAAAGAATACCAAGAGAACAAAGCAAATTTGATTCTAAAAGTAAATTGGAAAGTTGTTTAAAATTGCATGCCCTATCTGAATCATGAGAGTTTAATATTGACTAGACTGTCCCTTTAAGATTACATTTATAGAAACCAAAATCAAAATGTGTTGTTAGTAGAGAGTCTTTGGTCTCTAAGGCAATATCAAACAATAGGAGCCATAAGTGAACCTAAGAGGCATGCAGTGATACCGCCCTTGTACTTAGTTTGATAAGTGCTTTATATTCACATCTGACATTTATCTTATTTTCTATGAAATATAATTACAACCATGATTCCCAGTGTTCCAAAAATAATTGCAGATTGTAAACAACTTGCAAGCTACATAACATATTATATGGCTACTCCTTGTGATTCATCTGTTCTGCATGTGTAAGTCAAATTTTCCTTAATTTATGCAACTTTATCTTTAGGATTGCCTGGTATTTTGGGGTCTGACTGACCTCACTAGACGGGATTAGTCAGATAATCTTCAGGAAATTTCTTCTATGTGAAAAGCTTTATTGGGCTAAAAGAGCTTGCTCCTAAGTGGCAATTTGTCATAAAACAAGTTCCTGATAGAGCACTTCTTTTTATGTGTGTCTGTGTGTGTATATATATATATATATATATATATATATATATAGTATGTATGTGTGTGTATATATGTATGTATGTGTGTATATATGTATGTATGTGTATATATATATATATATATATATATATGTGTGTGTGTGTGTGTGTGTTTATATGTATATGTATATATGTCTATCTTAATACCTCACTGATACAGTCAGAGTAAATAAGTAGTTAGAGTGGGGTTGCTAAAAAAAACATAGAGCTTCTGAAATAATATGATTTATAGAACCATACAACCTCTGAGAAAACTGATCATGGGTTCATGTCTTAAAACCATAGCAACTCTTGAGAGAACTTTCTGCAAGGGATGTATCCATATAACGTGATGGCTGCACTGGTTCAACCTTCCCTACTTTTACATTTATCCACTAACAAACTACAGTTGTTCTGTGAATCTTTATGAGATTATTTATCCCTTACACATTATAGATAGGGCTGTCAGCTAGATCTCCAGATCTGGTGTTTTGTCTTTGTATGACTCACAAGAGAATCTCCAAGTAAGTCTGAGTTAGTATGCCATTTTGGAGGAGATTACAGTAATTTACTACAGGAAATTATGTATCTCTGATTCACATAAGAGTGATGTCAGTTTTGAGCAGAGCAATGTGGGGTAAGCCTGGGTCATTCATCTGTAAATGTGTGATACTTTTCACCTTTGACAAAATGAAGTTATCATTAAATAGGAGTCTAAAATCATGCAGGAATTGCAAAGTCATAATTAGCAAATCGACTGGTCAGGCATTCAAAAATTCTACATTAAAGGGACATAAAAATGTCTTTATTCTAGTGAAGCTGTGTTTTAAGCGGAGCTGATTTATTAGATTACAGATATTTTTGTAAAGCTAAGTATTTTTTTTTTTACTTTTAATACTGTTTCTAATTAGCTAGTGTATTGTTATGCCCTTTCCTTTAAATATTTTGTTGTTGTTGGATGATTAAAGATTTATATAAATATATTTAAATATTAAATAGAAATGCAGAAATAAAACAAGCAATATGTTGGTTGGCTTTTGTTAATTAAACTAGTAATATGTCCAGTTTTGTTCTTTTGTTTAATGTTGCTCATCTATGTGAATTATTTTGCATAGATGCAAAAATTGTATATTCATAAAATGTGATTATTTCTTTTTTTAATATTGCAGGGTTTTAGCTTTTTGGCTGCCGGTTCTTTGGCCAGCTGCCATCTTCTTAATGTATCAGTATGTGTGCACACCCCGGCAGTGGATATAATTAATGCAGAGTAACCATGGCTTTTATTCTACCAAGCACAAAAAATGTTTTAATTTGACAGCATGGATGACAAAATGCTAATTTGCTTTGCGAAAAGGGGCCAGTTACATTGGCATGCATGTTTTAACATCAGCCTCATAAAAAAAGACGCATACTGAATTTTATATATTTATATGATCAGAAAAATAATTATTTTGCCTTTTGCCTAGTGAAATAATTTAATTGCTGTATAACTACCTCTTACCATTTAAGAATTATTGAAACAAGTAATTTTACAGATGAGCATGCTGACATTATTTAAATAAATACTATGGGGCCAATTTATTAATGTGCGAGCGGACATGATACAATGTAGCGTATCATGTCCGCCGCACATCGATAAATGCCGACAGCATACGCTGTCGGCATTTATTATTATACAAGCAGTTCTTGTGAACTGCTTGTGCAATACCGCCCCCTGCAGAGTCGCGGCCAGGGGGTGGCAATCAGCCCAATTGTATAGGATCGGGCGGCTTGATGTCCGCGGCCTCAGAGCAGGCAGACAAGTTATGGACCGCTGCTTCATAACTTCTGTTTTCCTGAAGGCTCACGCGGAAACATGGGCATCCATTCGGGACTTGATAATTTGGCCCCTAACTCTGTTCTGAAAAAGACAACACCAACACTTCTTGGGGCGTTAAATCCCAGTTTGAAATAAGGTTGATCATCATTTATGTAAGATTTAATTTAATTAGAAGTTATATCATTTTACTTAGTTATACTGTGTATCTCAAGAAACACCAGGCTAAGATGAGCTTTAACCTATTATTGTAATTTTTATTTAATATTTGAACCGTTCAGGTGGATTTCTTAATCATCGCTCAAGCACATGGCAGAAGTGTTAAAGGGACATAAGATCCAACATTTTTTTTTCATGATTCAGATAGAACAAATATTTTTGCTTTCCAATTTGCTGCTAATATCTAATTTGCTTTGTTCTTTTGCTATCATTTGTTAAAAAGCATACCTAGATAGGCTCAGGAGCAGCAATGCACTGCTGTGAGCTAGATGCTGATTGGTGACTGTGCTTTTATCCTTCTTGCCATTGGTTTAGTTGATGTGTTCAGCTAGCTCCCTATAGTGCATTGCAGCTCCTTCAACAAAGAGTAACAAGAGAATGAAGTGAATTTGATGAGTGGAAAAGTTGTTTAAATTTGTATATTCTAGTTCACTAAAGAAACATTTTGGGTTGTATGTTCCTTTAAAGCATAAAAGCGCATTAAACACCTTGAGATTGTAATTACAATGTTATATATATATATATATATATATATATATATATATATATATATATATATAGTAAAACATTTTTTTGAAAAGTACAGTTATGATAAGAACACTCACTATCACTATACATCTCAGGACCTAAAAACAAATATGGGCACACAATTGATAAATATTTAGTACAGATGTTAAATTGGATATTCACTTTAATATACACAACAGTGAATTTAATCAATAATTCAAGATGTTCTCACTTTTACAATGTATCAATTATTACTTCAATAGTCTGTGATTGATTTATCATTACTATCATTATTTTATAGTCCAAAATAACATAAGGCAATCTAAAAAATAAGATCAAATAAAATATCCAAGTTCTATTCTCAGTTCTCCATACAATGAGAGTGGAGTATGAGTTTGTGAGTTTGAGAGAGATGAGTTTGAGGCAAAGTGATTTCAATCAATAGTCTCTCAGAGAAAATGAGATACAGACAAGTGGGAAGTCAAAATTATTCCTCCAAATTCAGCTACAAAATGCTTATCTCTAACTCATTTTGCCCTCTATTGCACTATGGCCACATGCTGTAAGTAAATCTGATCGAGTACATTGCACCTCAGGAAGGGATTTATTAACATAATGGAGATTTAGGAGCACACAAGTGAAATTACTCTGTGGGGATGTAGTATAGGGAGACTAATTCTCTCATGCTCTCATTTTTCAGTTTTAAGTCCAATTATGTTACTTATTGGTCCCCACTCTATAAATGTGTCTCAAAAGTAAATCATCTTCCAAAAATGAGCATTTAAAATGCTGATATTCATAACAAGCACATCTCAGTAAGGAAGGTTGCCTCAGAAATGACTGGAACATGCTCAAGTAAATATGTGTATAAAATAATCACAAGAGATAATCCAATTCATCTATCATTTCATAAATAATTTGATGCTGGCTAATAAAAAATTTCCTTGCCGCTTTATGTGGCTTGGCATCTATTCTGTCCAATAATCTGGCAGCTGTGGCTGTAAACAAAACATGAACATTTTAGCATCAGGTTTATGGACTGTTAGAACATAAAAACATCCATTTCATTTCCTAAGCTGGATACAGTGAAATCCCAATTTTGGTTTATATATGTCACAGGTTGGCAGTGAACAACAAATAACAGACATCCATTTTTTTTGTAATTCCTTATAAACTTCACAAACTATTCACTGTATTTAGGGTTGATGGTTATTTTTAGAACATTTTAAAGTTTGGCCTTTTCAGAATGTTCCTAATGAATCATCACGTGCAGAATCAAACATTTTGGTTCTTCCTAATCTTTTAGAACAAGTATTCAGGGAAATTAGTTTCCCCAAATATTCATCTGCCGCACTATTTGGTTTTTGTTCTGTTTTAAGCAAAATGAATACTGAATATTTGTGAAACGTTTACATTTATTTTTGTAATGTTCCTTTGCTACAGGTGAAAAAGTTTACCTGTAGCATTATATACTTATCTCTAGCGCACTAGAGAGCCTCATTAATCCCAACCCTTCTTCTTAGTGCTCAGGGCTGTGCGAAAAAGAGGTTTAGTGCGACGGATTCCAGGGCTTGTGCTAAAGGACCTTCTCCTTTAACGAAAGCCCTGGGATCTGACACTCTAATAAGTAAAATTGGTATTAGCGTGGCTCTCCAGCATGCTAGAGGTAAGTATTTCAAACCCTTACGCTAATTTAAAGAAAACTAAATGAATTTTGTCAGTATTTCTTGGTTCTCTTTAAACTTAGCTGAATTTGTTTGGGTATTCATTTTGTAAAAACGAATTAAACTAAAAAAAAATAAACTTTCATGGTTCAGATAGAACATACAATTTTAACACTGTTCAATTTACTTCTATGATCAAATTGACTTTGTTCTTTTGGTATCCTTTGTTAAAAAGCATACCTAGTAGTCAAAAAGCCTTTACCTGCTTCTCTAACAAGGAAATGTACTATGCAAAACTGTAAAGCCCAGAATGTGGGACATATTCTTTATTTGCTGAGAGAGATATAGTGAAATATGAATCACATCCTTGCAAACTGTTTTAAAACTTAAAAAAAATATTTGTAGTCTCACAGAGTATTACAGGTTTTCCAATAAACTTAAACTGATTTACAGAAAATCAACACTGATTTACGAAAAACAACACCAAATTCAGACAGACCCTACTCTTGCACGATTGGCAAGTGACCACCTCTATAAAAGCCAAAGTTTTAGTAGTCTGGCGCATTCAGATGTGTGTTAACACAATGCCAAGGAGGAAAAACATCAGCAATGATCTTTGAGAAACAATTGTTTTTGCCCATCAATCTGGAAAGGGTTATAAGGCCATTTCCAAACAATTTAAAGTCTATCACTCTACAGTGAGAAACATTATTCACAAGTGGAAAACATTCAAGACAGTTGCCAATCTTCCCAGGAGTGGACGTCCCAGCAAATTCACCCCAAGGTCAGACTGTGCAATGCTCACAGAAATTGCAAAAAACCCAAGAGTTACACCTCATACTCTACAGGCCCCAGTTAGCATGTTAAATGTTATAGTACATGACAATACAATTAGAAAAAGACTAAACAATGGTTTGCATGGAAGGGTTGCCAGGAGAAAGCCTAGTCTCTCTAAAAAGAACATGATAGCATGGCTTAGGTTGGCAAAGTTGCACAGTGCCATGTATGGCAAAAACCAAAGACAGCATATCTGCACAAACACCTCATACCAACTGTTAAGCACGGTGGGGGAGTTATAATAATTTGGGCTTGTTTTGCAGCCAAAGGACCTGGGCACATTGCAGTCATTGAGTTGCCCATGAACTTCTCTGTATAACAAAGTATTCTTAAGTCAAATATGAGGCCATCTGTCCGACAGCTAACGCTTGGCTGAAATTGGGTCATGCAACAGGACAATTATCCCAAGCACACCAGCTAATCTACAGCAGAATGGTTGAAAAAGGTGTTGCAGTGGCCCAGTCAAAGTCTAGACCCCAACCCGATTGAAATGCTGTAGCAGGACTTTAAAAGAGCTGTGCATAAACTAATGCCCACAAACCTCAATGAACTGAAGCAAAGTTGAAAAGAAGAGTGTGACAAAATTCCTCCACAACTTTGATGAAAGACTGATAAAGTCATACAGAAAAAAATATAACTTCAAGTTATTGCTGCTAAAGGTGGTTCTACAAGCTATTGAATCATAATGTGTACTTCCTTTTTCACACATGGCTTCTCTCTTGACATTAATTTTGTTAAATAAATCATGACACAGTGTAATATGTCATGTGTTGTTGTTCATCTGAGGTTGTATTTATCTAATTTTAAGACCTGATAGTTGCTATTATGTACAGATACATAAAACCATAGGGTGTACTTTCTTTTTCACATGACTTTAGCGGCTAGATGGTTCAAATCAGTCTAAATTGTTATTTATTCAACTATAACAGCTACAGTCATGTGAAAAAGAAAGTACACCCTATGCTTTTATGTATCTGTGCTTGTGTAAATATGGTTAACTTTAAGGTTTAGATTCTAGCTCTTAAAGACTTGACCATATTTACACAAGCACTGCATTGCTAATGCATTAAATCCATATTTCTAGCACACAAACAAATATTAGTGTTTAAGAAAAGCCTATGAGGCCTACTTATCAAGCCGTCAACGTACTTGCATTCAACGGCACCAATACAATTGCCTAACATCGCGACCGCGGACCTGAATGCGCTCTCCATATTTAACAAAAAAGCTGTCAAAAAGCCGCGCACCAAGTAACAACCCGCTAACTTTATATTAAATATTAACTCATCCGTATCTTATAATAAATTTAAACTTACCTTTAGATTTATATTATACTATATTAAACTATTAATTCATCTACACTAAATATTATACTAAAATTACATTAAACTATATTAAACGTAACTTTTATTCTCCCATAGGAATCAATGGGATATCGGGCAGCAGTGAACATGATCTTTCGCTGCTTTCAGACTCCCATTGATTCCTATAGCATCCACCGCCTCCAGGGCGGCGGATTGAAAAGCAGGTATGCTGGGCCGGAATAGTGGCGAGCATACCTGGTAGATATTTGTTAACTAGCAAAAGTAGTCACATAGTGCCGAATTTGCATTTGGGACATCTGTAGTGACGTAAGCATGAATCTGTGTCGGACTGAGACCGGCAGATCGTATGTTACGTCACAATTTTCTTCTTTTGCCGGTCTGTAGGCTTTGATAACTAAGGGGAATCAGGCTCTTCACAATTACGCTGTGGAATTCCAGCGTATTTCCGGTTGACGGCTTGATAAGTAGGCCTCTATGTATTCACCAGTGAAATGTTTGAATAGTTACTTATACTGCTTGTTCTAAAGTACTCAAGGAATAATATAAAGTGATATGGACTGCATAATTGCATTAATTTAAAACTTATCATTGAAATATGAATAAATACATTTCAGCTTTTAAAAGAAGCATTTCTCAGACACACTTGTATTTGCAAAAATGATTTTATTAAAATTAATAATAAAAGTTATGATTGTTTCAGTAATAGCTTATACCAAGCATACCTGTATATACAATTGCATCTTCATTCAATCACTGCTCCTGCTCAGAGATCAGATTATGTCATGTATTTGTCAGTGATGTTGCAAAAACTAAGGTATCCTTCACACAGTATATTCTTCTGAGCAGACACAGTGACTGAGTAAGGGTATTAAGGGCATATGGACATATACACTGTGCACAGTAAAAACTATTAATAAAACATTACTTTTATTACATGATTTTTTTAAAAAAAAATGTTTCTTTTTTAAATTTAAAATGTATCTATTTACATTTTAATTTTGAGTTTTATGTCACTTTAAAATTAAAAGATCAGGATTCAGATAAGTTTAATAAAAAAAAGATAATAAAAAAAAAACCTTTCCAATTTACTTCTGTTTCCAAATTTGCTTCATTGTCTTAGTATCCTTTGTTGAAGATTTAACCTAGTTAGTCTAAGTTGCATGGACACATTTATAAACCTATTTGGAAGTAGTGTTTGCAACAATGTTACATTACTACAAAAATTGTTGCAAACACTGCTGCCAAAGAGTGCGAAAGACACGTGCCCTCTTAGAGCAGTTTAATATTTAACAAAATGAATGAAGCAAATTTGTTAATAGAATTGTATTGGAACATTTTTCACAAAAAATAAATTTTTACTTTGCTGTCCCTTTAAGCATCCAGAGAGTCACCCCGTTTAGAGAAGACTCGGAAACACAGTTGTCCACATTGCCCAATAAGAAAACGGGTCCTACTCTCTATTCTGCTTTACACTATCTAAATGTACACATATATAAGGGAACAAAGCTATTTCTTCTTCCTAGGCTAGATACCTGTCCTTTTATACAGTCTGCATGAAATCAGTGTTTATGCATGTAAATATATGTTTTTCCCAAGCAATATGACACTAATAGAATAAATCTTTTAATACCATATATGCGCTTGACTTTTATTCTGCATATATAAGAAATAAGGAAATACATCCAGAAGCAAAGATGATAAACTGGTGTGTGAATGATATGTTTTCCTTCTCTATTGCACTATTTGTCAAGCAGATGTTGTTATTCAATTTTGAGTGATAGAGATGATTCTGTACCTTTCAAAATCATCCTTGGTAGATGAAAAGAGGAAAATGATTTAATGGCAGGATAAAAGCTCGAGATATGTTTTGATCAGAATTTGCGTTTCCTGCAGATGTTAGAGATGACTGAAAGCTCTATTCAGCTGTAAATTTCCTAAGGATTTTAGATACTAACATTGTGTCAAATAGAACGTTATGAAAATACAGCAACAAGCCAGTTTCCCCAATTACAGCAAAGGGAAAACATTAAACTGTTAGGAAATATCTAGCTGTTAGTGCTAATAATATGATTATGAAAGTTGTGGATTCTGAATGTTTATTTAATTTAATTTATGGTATACTTGTTGTATTCAAAGTGTTTGAAAATTTTTCAAGTAGAATAATAGTATCAAAAAACTGATACAGTAAAAACTTTTGTTCACAGAATTGCAAACAGTCATCAACTTATTTTTTTTTTTAAGATGATAGCGAAACAGTTTCTTTTTTTTTTTACAATCCACATTTCTACAGAGATTTAGTAAATCCTAGGAGATATCACATTGAGGGGTTGATTTAATAAAGGGCGAGTGGACATGATTTGATGTAGCGAATCATGTCCCCTCGATCTTGCTAAATGCCGACAGCAATTTAACATTGCACAAGCATTTCTGGTGAAATGTTTGTACAATGCCACCCCCTGCTCACCGGCGACCAATCAGCTGCTTGCAGGGGCCGTCAATCATCCCGATCAGATCAGGATGATTTCAGTCCACCACCTTTAAGGAGCAGTAGTCTTACAGGGAGTGCAGAATTATTAGGCAAGTTGTATTTTTGAGGATTAATTTTATTATTGAACAACAACCATGCTCTCAATGAACCCAAAAAAACTCATTAATATCAAAGCTGAATAGTTTTGGAAGTAGTTTTTAGTTTGTTTTTAGTTATAGTTATTTTAGGGGGATATCTGTGTGTGCAGGTGACTATTACTGTGCATAATTATTAGGCAACTTAACAAAAAACAAATATATACCCATTTCAATTATTTATTTTTACCAGTGAAACCAATATAACATCTCAACATTCACAAATATACATTTCTGACATTCAAAAACAAAACAAAAACAAATCAGTGACCAATATAGCCACCTTTCTTTGCAAGGACACTCAAAAGCCTGCCATCCATGGATTCTGTCAGTGTTTTGATCTGTTCACCATCAACATTGCGTTCAGCAGCAACCACAGCCTCCCAGACACTGTTCAGAGAGGTGTACTGTTTTCCCTCCTTGTAAATCTCACATTTGATGATGGACCACAGGTTCTCAATGGGGTTCAGATCAGGTGAACAAGGAGGCCATGTCATTAGATTTTCTTCTTTTATACCCTTTCTTGACAGCCACGCTGTGGAGTACTTGGACGCGTGTGATGGAGCATTGTCCTGCATGAAAATCATGTTTTTCTTGAAGGATGCAGACTTATTCCTCTTATACCACTGCTTGAAGAAGGTGTCTTCCAGAAACTGGCAGTAGGACTGGGAGATGAGCTTGACTCCATCCTCAACCCGAAAAGGCCCCACAAGCTCATCTTTGATGATACCAGCCCAAACCAGTACTCCACCTCCACCTTGGACTGGAGCTCTCTGCCCTTTACCAATCCAGCCACGGGCCCATCCATCTGGCCCATCAAGACTCACTCTCATTTCATCAGTCCATAAAACCTTAGAAAAATCAGTCTTGAGATATTTCTTGGCCCAGTCTTGACGTTTCAGCTTGTGTGTCTTGTTCAGTGGTGGTCGTCTTTCAGCCTTTCTTACCTTGGCCATGTCTCTGAGTATTGCACACCTTGTGCTTTTGGGCACTCCAGTGATGTTGCAGCTCTGAAATATGGCCAAACTGGTGGCAAGTGGCATCTTGGCAGCTGCACGCTTGACTTTTCTCAGTTCATGGGCAGTTATTTTGCGCCTTGGTTTTTCCACACGCTTCTTGCGACCCTGTTGACTATTTTGAATGAAACGCTTGATTGTTCGATGATCACGCTTCAGAAGCTTTGCAATTTTAAGAGTGCTGCATCCCTCTGCAAGATATCTCACTATTTTTGACTTTTCTGAGCCTGTCAAGTCCTTCTTTTGACCCATTTTGCCAAAGGAAAGGAAGTTGCCTAATAATTATGCACACCTGATATAGGGTGTTGATGTCATTAGACCACACCCCTTCTCATTACAGAGATGCACATCACCTAATATGCTTAATTGGTAGTAGGCTTTCGAGCCTATACAGCTTGGAGTAAGACAGCATGCATAAAGAGGATGATGTGGTCAAAATACTCATTTGCCTAATACTTCTGCACTCCCTGTATAACCGCTGCTTCTTATCTTCTGTTAAAGGCGGACATCCGCTGCTTCATAAGTGGAGCTCTGGGGGTCTATTTATGAAAGCGTCAATCTCAGTGCATTCGCCGGAGTCAATACGCTCGCCAGACATCGCTGACGCGGATCTGAATACAATTACTATATTAATCAAAAAAGCCGTAAAAAACACACGTGTCATTTACGGTCCGAAGAGCATCGGATTGTTAACTAACAGTTATCGATGTTGCGGTTATTCGGGTTTTTCAAAACTTTATTTATACCATTTCATTACTGTCTATGAACAAGCACATTTCTCTAATCTTTTATTTTTCAACTGTTAATGTCCAAGAAATAGCTAGATTTATACCTCAACAAACAATATATCATAGAAAGTTATTTTTATATTTATTTGTTATACAAAAAAAGATCTGTTATATGATACTTTCACATAAATTGATGTGTATTTGTATTTCTAGAAGTCATGATATGCTTTTATCTCATATTTTTTTTTATAAATGATTATTAGTGATATCTTTGCACATACTTGTATATGTATATATATATATATATATATATATATATATATATATATATGTGTGTGTGTGTGTGTGTGTGTGTGTGTTATGTCAGAAATCTTTTTCAAACATATTTACATATCCCTAAATTCCTTTTTTTGTTCTAAACAATGTTGTCTTTCATATCTCTGTGTTTATTTATACCACTATACTGTATGTATATAGTGTACATCTATTATTATTCTGAGCAGGAATAATTGCAAATATAACATGTAATCAGGGTATCATATTTGCAATCAATGGATATTTTAAGAGATGTGCCAGTTTTCTCTCTGTACCTGTGTAACCCCTCCTGATTGCAATTTAGTTTTAAAAACCACCCCTTCACAGGTGTTATAAAATGGGCTGGCATATAAGATGACATTTCTTACTGAAAATGAAATTCAAGAGAAGGAAGAAATACACTGAAAATAGCATGACAGTAAAGAGGTGATTTTAATTTATGCTGTATCTGAATCATGACAGTTTAATGTTAGGTGGGCTATCCCTTTGAGCAATCAGTTTAAGATTATATTGAATCAAAAATCAATTAGAATTTTAAAATCATTGTCTAAAATATTACACTATGTGTCCTAATGTCAGCATCAATGTTTATCTTTAATACTAAATTCACATATACATACTTTCAAAGTATAATACACAATGTAACAAATGGAACTTACAAGTTCTGATGAGTGATCAATTACACAAGTATCGAAAAATTTGATTAGTTAGTGATAGTTTATAATGTATATTTGAATCAGATTGAATCAGATTGGCTGATGTCATAAAGCATGTGATTATGCATATTCCAATCAAAAGTGGTTGAAAAATGCACTAGCGTGTGGGTTGTTTAGGAGTTTGCGTCATAATTGGTGCGAAAAGTGTTGCGTCAAAATTGGTGCGAAGTGGAGAGTGGGACTTGTATTACATGGCTTAAACATGGTGAACATAGATTTTTCCCAAAAAATAAAAAGAAAGTTAGCTATATTATGTTGTGTATTTATTTCATTTTTATCTCTATATCTATTAGTGTGACAAGTTTGGGGCAAAACATTTCAACACATTTGTAGAAATAATATTGTCCCCTTGTAATGAGAGACAAATTTGTAGCATAATCCAAGTAGTAATGTATTTTTCATTTTTATCCCTATATCTACTAGTGCACCAAATGTGGAGCAATAATATTGTTTGATTTAGAAAGGGTATACAATTTTAATGGAGTTTCTAATTTACTTTTATTATGTAATATACTTCATTCTCTTGCAGCATCGAACGTAAGCTTTCTGAGTTTTCAGACTCCCATTGACTTCTATGGCATCCACGACCTCAATGGTGGTAGATTGAAAACTAGGTACGCTGCGTCAGAATACACGCGAGCGTGCCTGTGAAATATTTGATACATTTGGAAAAGGTTTAAATAGAGTCGAATCTGAATTTGAAACATCTGTAATGACGCAAGCATCGATCTGAGTCGGATTGAGATTGCGGGATCGTATATTATGTCACAAATTTCAACATTTGGCGATCTTGCCGCTTTGATAACTATGGCGGATCAATCTCGCAACAAATACGACGTGGAATTTAAGCGTATTTTCAGTTGATGCTTTGATAAATAGACCGCCTAGGCTCATTTTGGTGACAAGAAAAACCAAGGAAAAAGCAAAACAGTTCTATAAAGTGTAAATTGTTGAAGACTGCAATAATTGTTTTGTTCACAGACATGTGAAGCATGATGAATTTACTGAATATCACAAGCCAAATAAGAATTACTATGCTCCCCACCATACGGTTCCTACTGGTTTTAGTCAATCTCAGACACACTTCATGCTTCCACCTCATTAAAACTGTTTCTGGACCTGTGGGGTGGGTCAAGGAGGTGCATTGTGGTTGGAATCTCAGAGATCCTTGAGGGAGAGTTGAACATTTTAAAGGTTGGGCACTCCCAGGTTTCCCAAGAAAAAAATGCAAACTAATCTTTTAATGTTTGTGATATGACAGTGATATGACAGTCATTACATTTTTTTATTAATGTGCAATCAGTTGAACTTGTTATAGTTAAATAACTTATTACAGAAAACTGTAAATTAAAATAATCTCTTTCCTCACTGAATGATAAACGGAACATCCAAATTGTGATAAGTTAAAATTTGAATTGTCATTTTCTATCAATTTTTGAAAATAATAAAAAGTAAAAACATAGAGCAAGAACACAGAGTACATAGCACACACTAATAGAGATGCAGTTTGTATATGTGACTTAATCACATTTTATTCATATCATCTATATTAGTTTTGTAGATCCTAGAGACTGTATGTACAAATCTTGTGCTTGCGGGTCCCCATTGTAACATGATTTTCTCTTTCTGCTTACACCCTGGGAATTTCTTACTCAGTTGAATTAAGCAATTGATTTCCAAGAATATAGACCCCAGCTTGTGTGCTGCCCTTAGGTTTGCATTGATCACCTCTGATCTTGAGTGTTTTGCATAGTTGACTTATTAATTATGGTCTATGTTATTTAATCTCAGTTGGGTGTGTTCTTCTTATAACAGTATTTGCAGGGTTGTTGACATCACCAAATACTATGATAATAGTTTGATAAATGTTAGAATAAAATGTATGGTCAGAGGCTGTCTTGTCTCTTAAAGTCAATATTAAACATTCATGATTCAGATGAAACACCAAAAATATCAGTTTACTACTAATATCAAATTTACTCTTTTCTCTTTTTATCCTTTTTTGGAACTTTGCTTTGTTTCATGAGAGCATACATATGTATCAATAATATAACAATAATAATTACAATAACATTTGAAAAAATGTTAAACACATAGGGGCCGATTTACCAAGCCCCATATCGGTCCCAGTGCCCCTGTTTTCATGCGAGCCTTCAGGCTCGCCGTAAACAGGAGTTAAGAAGCAGCGGTCTTAAGACCACTGCTCCTTAACTTGTTCACTGCCTCTGAGGCTGAGGACATCAATTCACCCGATCTTATGTGATCGGGTTGATTGACATCCCCTGCTAGCGTCCGATTGGCCGCAAATCTGCAGGGGGCAGCATTGCACAAGCAGTTCACCAAAACTGCTTGTGCAATAATAAATGCCGACAGCATATGCTACATTGGATCATGTCCGCCAGACACTTGATAAAACGGCCCCATAGGGGTTAATCTAAGTCTATTCACTGAGGCTTTTTTGCTCTTTTTTGCCAAAAAGTCCACTTTTAAATTTAACACAATCAAAATAGGTTCTTTTTGTCTTTTCTACACCAGCAATCAATGTTTTGGATCTTCACTGAAAGCCCATTTTTTACTATGAGGCCAAAATTTTTGGCAATCACAATCCATTTTCAAGAGACTTTTCAACACCTTTTTGAGACCTCAAGGCACTTATTAAAGCCTTAAAATGGCATTTTGGACATCTTTGCAACTTTTCCAAGACTATTTGCAAACAGTGTATTATCTTTCAGTAGTGCAAAACACCCTGAAATGGCCACAGGGGACATTGTAGAAGTGTTGATTCCTTAAATCTCTATTCATCACTATTGTATGGGCTGTATACAGTGGCCAGTATCTGTTGGAAATGTCACATCAGGACCCCAACATCTACAAAAGGTGTGGGGCAGTCTCTTTCTCTTAATGTTGGTTATTAAAGTGATTGTAAATCCTAGCGTGCGTTTCAACTGGTGCCAAGCAAGATAGCCCAAATGGCTATTGGCTAAGAGGTGGAGACGTCACCTCTCAGCAAAATAGCATTCTGCCTGAGCAGTTAAGTGTGGTGAATGCTTCTAACAAATAAAGGAGCTTTCCGCATGAAGGCCTAGATTTGGAGTTCGGCGGTAAAAGGGCTGTTAACGCTCCGCGGGTTTTTTTCTGGCCGCACCATAAATTTAACTCTGGTATCGAGAGTTCAAACAAATGCTGCGTTAGGCTCCAAAAAAGGAGCGTAGAGCATATTTACCGCAAATGCAACTCTCGATACCAGAGTTGCTTACGGACGCGGCCAGCATCAAAAACGTGCTCGTGCACGATTCTCCCATAGGAAACAATGGGGCAGTTTGAGCTGAAAAAAAACCTAACACCTGCAAAAAAGCAGCGTTCAGCTCCTAACGCAGCCCCATTGTTTCCTATGGGGAAACACTTCCTACGTCTGCACCTAACACTCTAACATGTACCCCGAGTCTAAACACCCCTAACCTTACACTTATTAACCCCTAATCTGCCGCCCCCGCTATCGCTGACCCCTGCATTACACTTTTAACCCCTAATCTGCCGCTCCGTAAACCGCCGCCACCTACGTTCTCCCTATGTACCCCTAATCTGCTGCCCTAACATCGCCGACCCCTATGTTATATTTATTAACCCCTAATCTGCCCCCCACAACGTCGCCGACACCTGCCTACACTTATTAACCCCTAATCTGCCGAGCGGACCTGAGCGCTACTATAATAAAGTTATTAACCCCTAATCCGCCTCACTAACCCTATCATAAATAGTATTAACCCCTAATCTGCCCTCCCTAACATCGCCGACACCTACCTTCAATTATTAACCCCTAATCTGCCGACCGGAGCTCACCGCTATTCTAATAAATGTATTAACCCCTAAAGCTAAGTCTAACCCTAACACTAACACCCCCCTAAGTTAAATATAATTTTTATCTAACGAAATAAATTAACTCTTATTAAATAAATGATTCCTATTTAAAGCTAAATACTTACCTGTAAAATACATCCTAATATAGCTACAATATAAATTATAATTATATTATAGCTATTTTAGGATTAATATTTATTTTACAGGCAACTTTGTAATTATTTTAACCAGGTACAATAGCTATTAAATAGTTAAGAACTATTTAATAGTTACCTAGTTAAAATAATTACAAATTTACCTGTAAAATAAATCCTAACCTAAGATATAATTAAACCTAACACTACCCTATCAATAAAATAATTAAATAAACTACCTACAATTACCTACAATTAACCTAACACTACACTATCAATAAATTAATTAAACACAATTGCTACAAATAAATACAATTAAATAAACTATCTAAAGTACAAAAAATAAAAAAGAACTAAGTTACAGAAAATAATAAAATATTTACAAACATAAGAAAAATATTACAACAATTTTAAACTAATTACACCTACTCTAAGCCCCCTAATAAAATAACAAAGCCCCCCAAAATAAAAAATTCCCTACCCTATTCTAAAATACAAATATTACAAGCTCTTTTACCTTACCAGCCCTGAACAGGGCCCTTTGCGGGGCATGCCCCAAGAATTTCAGCTCTTTTGCCTGTAAAAAAAAACATACAATACCCCCCCCCAACATTACAACCCACCACCCACATACCCCTAATCTAACCCAAACCCCCCTTAAATAAACCTAACACTACCCCCCTGATGATCTTCCTACCTTGTCTTCACCATGCCAGGTTCACCGATCCGTCCTGGCTCCAAGATCTTCATCCAACCCAAGCGGGGGCTAGACATCCACTGAAGAAGTCCAGAAGAGGGTCCAAAGTCTTCCTCCTATCCGGCAAGAAGAGGACATCCGGACCGGCAAACATCTTCTCCAAGCGGCATCTTCTATCTTCTTCCATCCGATGACGACCGGCTCCATCTTGAAGACCTCCAGCGCGGATCCATCCTCTTCTTCCGACGACTAGACGACGAATGACGGTTCCTTTAAGGGACGTCATCCAAGATGGCGTCCCTCGAATTCCGATTGGCTGATAGGATTCTATCAGCCAATCGGAATTAAGGTAGGAATTTTCTGATTGGCTGATGGAATCAGCCAATCAGAATATAGTTCAATCCGATTGGCTGATCCAATCAGCCAATCAGATTGAGCTCGCATTCTATTGGCTGTTCCGATCAGCCAATAGAATGCGAGCTCAATCTGATTGGCTGATTGGATCAGCCAATCGGATTGAACTATATTCTGATTGGCTGATTCCATCAGCCAATCAGAAAATTCCTACCTTAATTCCGATTGGCTGATAGAATCCTATCAGCCAATCGGAATTCGAGGGACGCCATCTTGGATGACGTCCCTTAAAGGAACCGTCATTCGTCGTCTAGTCGTCGGAAGAAGAGGATGGATCCGCGCTGGAGGTCTTCAAGATGGAGCCGGTCGTCATCGGATGGAAGAAGATCGAAGATGCCGCTTGGAGAAGATGTTTGCCGGTCCGGATGTCCTCTTCTTGCCGGATAGGAGGAAGACTTTGGACCCTCTTCTGGACTTCTTCAGTGGATGTCTAGCCCCCGCTTGGGTTGGATGAAGATCTTGGAGCCAGGACGGATCGGTGAACCTGGCATGGTGAAGACAAGGTAGGAAGATCATCAGGGGGGTAGTGTTAGGTTTATTTAAGGGGGGTTTGGGTTAGATTAGGGGTATGTGGGTGGTGGGTTGTAATGTTGGGGGGGGGTATTGTATGTTTTTTTTTACAGGCAAAAGAGCTGAAATTCTTGGGGCATGCCCCGCAAAGGGCCCTGTTCAGGGCTGGTAAGGTAAAAGAGCTTGTAATATTTGTATTTTAGAATAGGGTAGGGAATTTTTTATTTTGGGGGGCTTTGTTATTTTATTAGGGGGCTTAGAGTAGGTGTAATTAGTTTAAAATTGTTGTAATATTTTTCTTATGTTTGTAAATATTTTATTATTTTCTGTAACTTAGTTCTTTTTTATTTTTTGTACTTTAGATAGTTTATTTAATTGTATTTATTTGTAGCAATTGTGTTTAATTAATTTATTGATAGTGTAGTGTTAGGTTAATTGTAGGTAATTGTAGGTAGTTTATTTAATTATTTTATTGATAGGGTAGTGTTAGGTTTAATTATATCTTAGGTTAGGATTTATTTTACAGGTAAATTTGTTATTATTTTAACTAGGTAACTATTAAATAGTTCTTAACTATTTAATAGCTATTGTACCTGGTTAAAATAATTACAAAGTTGCCTGTAAAATAAATATTAATCCTAAAATAGCTATAATATAATTATAATTTATATTGTAGCTATATTAGGATTTATTTTACAGGTAAGTATTTAGCTTTAAATAGGAATTATTTATTTAATAAGAGTTAATTTATTTCGTTAGATAAAAATTATATTTAACTTAGGGGGGTGTTAGTGTTAGGGTTAGACTTAGCTTTAGGGGTTAATACATTTATTAGAATAGCGGTGAGCTCCGGTCGGCAGATTAGGGGTTAATAATTGAAGGTAGGTGTCGGCGATGTTAGGGAGGGCAGATTAGGGGTTAATACTATTTATGATAGGGTTAGTGAGGCGGATTAGGGGTTAATAACTTTATTATAGTAGCGCTCAGGTCCGCTCGGCAGATTAGGGGTTAATAAGTGTAGGTAGGTGTCGGCGACGTTGAGGGGGGCAGATTAGGGGTTAATAAATATAACATAGGGGTCGGCGATGTTAGGGGTAGCAGATTAGGGGTACATAGGGATAACGTAGGTGGCGGCGATTTGCGGTCGGAAGATTAGGGGTTAATTATTTTAAGTAGCTTGCGGCGACGTTGTGGGGGGCAAGTTAGGGGTTAATAGATATAATACAGGGGTCGGCGGTGTTAGGGGCAGCAGATTAGGGGTACATAAGTATAACGTAGGTGGCGGTCGGCAGATTAGGGGTTAAAAATTTTAATCGAGTGGCGGCGATGTGGGGGGACCTCGGTTTAGGGGTACATAGGTAGTTTATGGGTGTTAGTGTACTTTAGGGTACAGTAGTTAAGAGCTTTATAAACCGGCGTTAGCCAGAAAGCTCTTAACTCCTGCTATTTTCAGGCGGCTGGAATCTTGTCGTTAGAGCTCTAACGCTCACTGCAGAAACGACTCTAAATACCGGCGTTAGGAAGATCCCATTGAAAAGATAGGCTACGCAAATGGCGTAGGGGGATCTGCGGTATGGAAAAGTCGCGGCTGAAAAGTGAGCGTTAGACCCTTTAATCACTGACTCCAAATACCAGCGGGCGGCCAAAACCAGCGTTAGGAGCCTCTAACGCTGGTTTTGACGGCTACCGCCGAACTCCAAATCTAGGCCGAAGTATTTTATACTTCATGACTGAAAGTCCCCTTTATTTGTTCCAATTGTAAATCCTAGTGTTTCACAAACGCTAGGATTTACAATCACTTTAAATTGTGTGTTAAATTATCATTGTCATTAACACTACAGACGTCTTCATAACCAGCCTTTAAAATGAGATCACGTAATCATGTTCAGAAAGTACCTATTGCAGTCAGTTTGGAAATGCACTGTGTCTAGTTTAACGTGCTCTTAAAACAAGATAGAGACTATGGGTTTCTATTAAAAGGAGTTATAACATTAGTGATCTCACTATAGGTGATTAATAGTTTAGGCGCAAGCTCTGTGAAATCCACTGTTGTGACCTTGTTTGGACTTAGTGTGCATGAAGGTGCGTCTCCTTTACAAAGCCGGTCACAAAGGCATGATCTTGTTGGGACATCTTCTATGCAGATAGCATGTTGAAAGGGAGTGGGTTTATGCTTTAGTTTCAGTACTTTTAAATTCCAGTTTAGGAAGATATCATACGTCCTTTTAATAGAAGTCCATATTCTCCATCTTGTTTTAAGATCACGCCAAACCAAAAACAGTGCATTTACAATAAAAATTAATATTGTTATAAAAAATACTTGTCAAAGTGATAATATAGCTATTAAGCAAATGCCCAGTAATCCCATCTTGCCAAGATATAAATGCCATTCAGATGGTTTAGCGGTGTGAGTATGGATCCACAAAACAGTGACTTCACAGTTTCTATCCTGAAAACAGGTACTTAACACACATAAATTCCGTATTTGGACCTTTTCTATTGAAAAGGCATCCGCTGCTTCAGGCTTTTAATGCACAAATCAATTTTGCATTGTGATCACTCGAGAATTTTGATGACCAATTTGTGCAGAAATTGAAAATCCAGTTTGGTAGCAAATTGACAATGGATTGTAATCAAACTCATAGTCTTAAAAGGGACATGAAACCCATATTCTTTGTTTCATGATTCAGATAGAGCATGCGATTTTAAGCAACTTTCTAGTTTACTCCTATTATCAAATTTTCTTTGTTCTTTTGGTATCTTTATTTTAAAATCAGGAAGGTAAGCTTAGGAGCCAGCCAATTTTTGTATCAGCACCTGGGTAACAGTTGGTGAAGTAATGTAAATGTAGCCACCAATCATCAAGCACTACCCAGGGTGCTGAACCAATTAGCCACCAATTAGCAATCACTACCCAGGTGCTGAAACAAAAATGGTCTGGCTCTGCTTTTTCAAATAAAGATACCAAGAAAATGAAGAAAAATTGATAATAGGAGTAAATGAGAAAGTTGCTTAAAATTGTATGCTCTATCTGAACAATGAAAGAAAAAATGTGAGTTTCATATATCTTTAAGCTCAAAATCTATATAACTAAGCTAGGGCTTAACAAATCCAAAGCTACAGAGGAATGCTACAAAGCATGTAACAAATATGGCTTCTAAATGTTTGGACTGGTTCCTAGGTTTATAATGTATTTGTTGAGCCCTAATCTAAGCCATTACATGACTCATTTGTTGACACGCAGGGATATGTTATATTTGGACTGTCTTCAGTCCATTGAATATAGTTTTGAATAAACTTGGGATGTCCTATCAAGATTCCCTTAGATATGTCTTTAAATTATTATTATTATTATTATTATTATTATTATTATTATACTTTATTATTAATGAAGTGCCAATATATTCCGCAGGGCTGTCCATGGATACAATTCATTTAAATATAACAATGATATAAGACTTGTAAGAGACAGGACACAATTTACAAACACATACAGGAGGAATTGAGAGCTCTATTCCCATGGGAATTTACAATCTAGAAGGGTAGGAGGTCGAGAAACAGGAGGTGAGGACTGCAAGATTGAGAAAGATGTTAATGCATAGTTATATGAGGGAAGTGAAATAAATTTATTACTGAGTTGGGTGGTAGGCTTCTCTGAACAAAAAAAGTCTTCAGGGCGAAGAATGATTAGGGCAAAGCCTGACAGCATGAATGAGAGTGTTCCAGAGGGTAGGTGCTGCATGATAGAAGTCCTGCAGTCTAGCATGGGAACGGGTGATGGTTAAAGATGCAAGGAGCAGGTCATTGTTGGATCTTAGTGGGCGGGCTGGAGTATACTTGTTTATTAGAGAGGATAGGTAGTGGGGAGCGGCGTTGGTGAGAGCTTTGTATGTAAGGGTGAGAATTTTGAATTTAATTCTGCTGTGAATGGTGAGCCAATGAAGGGACTCGCAGAGAGGTGCAGCAGATAAAGAGCGTCAGGAAAGGTGGATTAGCCAGGCAGAGGCATTTAGGATGGATTGAAGGGGGGAGAGGTGGGAAAGAGGAAAGCCAGTAAGTAGGTTTTTGCAGTAGTCGGGAAATAACAATGGAGTGGATTATTTGTTTTGTGGTGTTAGCGCTCAGAAAAGTGTGAATCTTGGAAATACTGCGTAGGTGGTTGCGGCAGGATGTAAAAATTGATTAGATGTGGGGGATGAAGGATAGATTTGAGTCAACTGTAACTCCGAGGCAGTGGACTTGGGGCGATGGGGAAATGGTGATGCCGTCAACAGGGATAGAGAAGTCAGAAGTCGGCGTAGAGCTTAAGGAAGGGGATTAAAAGGAGGTCAGTCTTGGACATGTTAATCTTTAGGTGGTGAGAGGTCATCCAGGAAGAAATACCAGATAAGCAGTTGCTGACTTGAGAAAGAACAAAGGGAGAGAGAGCAGGAGTGGAGAGGTAGATCTGGGTGTCATCAGCATAGAGGTGATATTTGAAGCCATTGGAGAGGAGGAGTCACCGGCAAATGACACAGAGAAAGACCTGTGAGAAAGATAGGAGTGAATCCAAGAAAGAGCAGTGACACAGAGGCCAAAAGAGCTAAGGGTCTGTAGCAGGAGGGGATGGTCAACTGTGTCGAAGGCAGCTGAGAGGTCAAGTAAGATGAGTATAGAGTAATGGCCAATACTTTTAGCAGAGAGAAGATCGTTAGTAACCTTGGTAAGGCAGTCTCAGTTAAGTGCTTGGGGCGGAATTCAGATTGCAGGGGGTCAAGCAAGGATTTGGTGGACAGGAAGTGGGTTAGGTGATTGTAAACTAGTTTTTCAAGGAGTTTTGATGTTAGTGGAAGCAGTGATATGGGACGGTATCTTTCAGGAGAATTAGGGTCGAGGGAGGATTTTTTTTAGTATGGGAGTAACATTTTCGTGTTTGAAAGAAGATTGGAATTAACCGGTAGAGAGAGATAGGTTGAAAATGTGAGTAAGAGCAGGAGTGAGGGTGGAAGACAAGGAAGGGCAAGGGTTGAGCAGGCAGGTAGTGAGGCGTGAGGAAGATAGTAGCGAAGAAACTTCATTCTCAGTAACTGGATGGAAGATGCAAAGGGTGGCAGAGGGAGTAACTGGGCCTGTTGTTGGAATATCGCAGGTTGGTGATGGATTTAAATCATGTATTTCACTAAGAGATTTGGCTTTACATTTTAAAACACTTTTAAGAGCTCTTTGATTAAAATAAATACGAATTATATGTGGTTCAGACATTTTATTAAGGGATAATTATCTTAAGGTCCAATTCTCTGAAGCTTTCTTTTCTGGTGTGATCTTTTAAGTTGCCTTGTCAGTATTACAAGGCCTATCAGGGATTGTTTTAAAGGCAATTTTTACTTTTGAAACCGTGTACAAATACCGTGTATTTTACTAAGGGGAGTTCACTATTATCTTTTATGTTAATGAGAAACACTAACTTTACAATATAATGCTCTATGTAATAAGCTGATTATTTCTCTCCATACAATAAATAACCAGCCTTTACAAGTTGCTGGTTGTTGCTACCACAAGCTCACGGTAGCAATTATCACTTAAAAAATTAACCAGAGGTGCCCCAAGTGCCCCAAAATTCAGTGTAGTGTGCCTTTTTTAAAATAAAAAATTAGAACATCTTTTAAAAAAAACAAAAAAACAAACTGCATGAAGCAGTTTTTAGAGGCTAAAGTTGGCGGGTGTGTTGTGTTAGAACAAATACGGCACTGAAAAGTGCTTTTACATTGCTGTCTATGAGGACTGTGTGCTCGCTATAAATATATATGTATAGGCTTATATACAATTTATATTTGCTTCGTGAGTTACTCCCTTTGCTGTGCTAGTTCTCATGCCATGTCTGATGGCATGAGAACAAGGCTCCCATTGGAGCCTATGAAAGCATGATCTCGCGAGTGCAATTCTTCCGTGAAATGCGAATGTGAGGTCGCGTTTGCATTGCACCTAACTTGTAATACCAGCGCACATTTGTGTGTGCTGGTATTATTAAACTGAGCACAAATATCGCTGTATTCTGGCTCTTTATGTGCAATATGATAAATTCTGTATCATATGGCAAAGTTATATTAGTGGAATTTCTCCATAATGAATATTTGTGGCTTCCATTGACAAATCTGTTTGGCAGTAAAATGTGTGAAAAAAATTGACAATGTACCAAGTTAACAAATGTATGATGGATTTTTTGGCTTTGGAAGCGCATGCACAGTCATTTATGGCTGTTTACGTTTTTATTCTGCCTTTTTAATTAATAGTAAATTGTTTTATTTGACATTAAACTGAGCTCTTAAACATCAGCCCAGCACAGACGTTTATTGAACAGACATTTCATATTCAAAACAGAACCTAATGTTTCAGTGATTCATATTCTACAATAATTATATGGTTCAATGCAAGTGATTATATCTCTTCTTCAGAATTGGCCTGAAAAGTTTTGGTTAGCTGGCTCCACATAATTTACTGCCTGGGCATAATAGGCCAGTCTTGCAGAAAAAAAAGATGATAAATGTTGCTGGCTAGGATTCATAGATTTATTAAATTTCTATCAAACAGTGCAACAAAAAATCTGCTTAAGTTAGAAATGGACTAAAAATTTTTAATCAAAATTCATGAGTCTCAATGCTTGGTTCAGTAGGTCCACGGAAGACTTGAATTGAAGACTGATTAAAGAAAATAAAAGGCTTATTTGAAGTAATTTTTCAATGACAGCTTTTAATTGGATGTTAAATCAAATTCTTATCTGCCTTTCCACAGATAGCACATTATATGGAATACAGTTAGGGACACAGTCAGTGTAACCGATACACTGAATAACAATTCATTTCTTACCTTCCACTGAGAAGATCAAACAACTGCAGTTGTCAACCTGTCAAAAATTAAGTATGAAAATTAATGCTTAAGTAGAGAAAGATGATGTGCAGAAAGTTCAGAACGCTCTAGGGTAGTCTTCAATTCAAGGTTAATAATTGCTTAGTTACTTACAACTTGCTGTCCTACTAACAATGATGCAGTGAATTACCACCTTTTCATCAGAAAATTGCCACTTGAACCTGCAACGACAGCAATACTTCAAAGTTAACACAGTTGTATAGTTAACTATTGCTACAGAAACCAATATGGAAATGTCTACAGCACAGTAGGTTATTTTAAAAATTATTGTGGAAGCTATAGGTCTCCATATTTCAGCTTCACACATTAGATCAAATTTACTGCAATTGTTTTTTTTTTGTGTGGTTCAGATGCATCCTCTGCTAGAAGAATAAGGGCATTAGAATATAACTGTCAGCTTATTATAAAGTATTGTTTAGTTCCTAGACTCAAATGATTGACAGTAGGAATATTTATTTATAGTGAGGAGTATACATTTTGGGGTGCCATTCTATTCACCTGAAAATAACTGCGTGTGTTTTAGACAAAATTAATTAGAAACACACTTAGTATATTTAAGCGTTAACATTTGTATATCAAACTAATGACCTAACAAGAGTATTAAAGTGAAAATGCTTTAATTTATTAGCGTATGTTAATACTAAACAACTGCTTGTTTCTAACAAAGGGGTTGTTCATAGTATTGAGCTTTTCTTTGGCAGGTAACAATTTCTTTACATGGTCTGTATCATAAGTGTTTTTTCCAGTGATCACAATACCAAAATGCTTCTGTTTATTCTATCCCTCAATCATGAAATTGTTACCTCCGAAAAACAACACAGAATCATTATTGGCCTCCTTAATTTCCTGATATCTTAATTAAGAAACAAAATGGTGATATCAGGGGTTTATTGATTACATCACAGGTTGAGTTTAATTGATCCCTTTTAATAGTGTTTAGTGAAGTTAAAGGGACATGAAACCCAATTTTTCTCTCTCATGATTCTCTTGATATCATTTGTTGAAGAAGCAGCAACGCACTAATGGTTTCTAACTGAACTTATGGGTGAGCCAATTACAATCGATATATATATATTCCACAAATCAACAGCTAGAACCTAGGTTCTCTGCTGCTCCTGAGCTTGCCTAGATAGATCTTTCAGCAAAGGAAGCAAATTAAATAATAGAAGTCAATTGGAAAATTGTTTAACATTGTATTCTCTATCTGAATCCTGAAAGAAAATTTTGGGTTTCATGTCCCTTTAATATTTGACATGTTCAATTAAACCGTTTTTCTCCAAAACCATAAATATATGTGTATATGTCTCTTTAAAGGATCTGTGCATTATGGGTACAGTGGGCCTGTTTTTTTTTATTATTATTTTTGTACATTAATTGATTGAGCAGGTAACATTTGTACGTGTTTGGAATGTTGTTTCCTAATATCGTCCAGTCTGGTGTGTGTGAGGTAATGTCAGTTTTTATATTGCGCAGCCACAAAGCTAATGTTACAGTCAAACACTTTTGGGGGTACTTAAGTAGGAAAGTGCTGTCTTGGGGTTTATAAAGTCATTAAAGCATTGGAATTCAAAGTGAAGTGAATAATGGCCACATAAACATTTGGTTAACAATTAAGAATTTGTATTGTGATCAGTAAACAGGACTAGCACATGTTAGGTATAGGACCATTTTTACATAAGAGTTAATGAAAAAAAAAGTGCAACCAATAAACAATGTAACTAGCTAAATATGATCACCTCAACATTGGAAAGGGCTTAAAGGGCCATAATACCCAAATGTTTAAACACTTGAAAGTGATGCAGCATAGCTGTAAAAAGCTGACTAGAAAATATCTCCTGAACATCTCTATGTAAAAAAAGAAAGATATTTTACCTCAAAAGTTCCTCAGTAGCCACCTCTCATTATAAAAAATTTCTAAGCAGCATTTTAGTGTGTCTGTCCTAGGACAGCTTAGGGGATGAGCCTCGTGAACTCTCATATTATTTCACCAATCAGGTAAAGGAAGCTTACTATGAAATCTCATGAGAGTTAAGTCAAATCTCATGAGATCACAGTAAGAGTTCATGACCTCAGCACTGCTGATGCTGATTGGCTGCTGTTCATTTCTTCATTTTTTTTTTATTTTTACCTGCAGCTGGGAGCAGGTGAAGTATAACTTTTTACACAGAACTTACTCTGCTGAGCTGAGGAGATTGTGAGGTAAAATATCTTCCTTTTTTACATAGAGATGCTCAGGTGATATTTTCCTGTCAGCTTTTTACAGTTATACTGCATCAGTTTCAAGTGATTTAGCATATGAGTATTATGTCCCTTTAAGTGCAGACTTAATGTGCAAATATTTATCAAATTATGGATTGCGATCAACCCCACACTGTTTAACCCCTGCAAAGAAGTTAAATACATTAAGGGGCATATTTATCAAGCTCCGTATGGAGCTTGATGCCCTGTGTTTCTGAAGAGCCAGCAGGCTTGCGGGAAACACAAGTTATGAAGCAGCGGTCTAAAGACCGCTGCTCCATAACCTGTCCGCCTGCTCTGAGATGGCGGACAGACATCGGCAGAAATCAACCCGATCGAATACGATCGGGTTGATTGACACCCCCTGCTAGCGGCCGATTGGCTGTGAATCTGCAGGGGGCAGCATTGCACCAGCAGTTCACAAGAACTGCTGGTGCAATGATAAATGCTGAGAGCGTATGCTGTCGCCATTTAGCAATGTGCAGCGGACATGAACCGCAATATCGTATCATGTCCGCTCTCACAATGATAATTCTGCCCCTAAACGTGTGCTTCCAGGCATCACTATTTAGCAGGATATGGCAAGTGAGTCAATCAGGAGTGGTACATACATAGTCACCAATCACATTTATGACTGCTCATGAAGGGCCTCAAAGTGCTCCTGTTTTTTTTTTAAACATCTTTACATAAAAAAGAGAATTTGTTTAAGAGAGCCTTTTATGCTAACACTTTATATAGTTTAACACATGTTTTGTTAAAGAATTAATGCTTATGCCATAACCACTAACGGTTATAAAATAATCTACAAACACATAGGTAAGTGCTAGAAAACTGAATGCATTGCAATAGTCACTGGTACCTGATTTCTACCCGTTACCATAGGTGGAAAACCTTTTTGGTAACCATACTTTACAAGATTTTTACTGCATAATTATTGCACTGGGTGTTCATGGGTGGCAAGATCTCTGTATTCTCAAAATCTCTGCCTATACAGTTTCAAGCGGGAAATAGTAGCTAGAAATCCCTTTGTGGTCAGATAAGGATTTTATATCTCCACTAATTGTAATTTGTTAATTTATCCACAAATGTTCAGCATCACACAGTCTTTTTGTCAGCCACGATTGGGCTGCAGATAGCGTGAGAGTCTTATACAGTGGTTCACGGTTTGTCCTTTGGAGTAAGAGAGCACATCCTTCTTTCACATCACAGATATCCTTTCCTTTAGCTTAGCTCGTGTAGTTTATGTAGACACATGAAAGAGAAATATAGTGTTTCACAAGGAGATGTATTTCTAATTATAGCTGTTGAATTATACAGTTTTAATTGTCTACTGAAATGCAGAATTTGACATCCTGCCAAGGAGCTTTCAATAATTTGCGCATTGAGGAAAGAGATTTTAGTCATGAGTGACAAATATCATTTACAGCAGAATTAAAGGATATTCACATTACTCATTAATTAAATCTGGTTATTTTCATTGTACAAAATATATTAAAAAAATGCAATTATTGCCTGAAATAATCTATTTCAGTGGACAAACTACCCAGTACTATAATATACTATAAATATATACTATAAATAATCTATAATTCAATACATTTTTTTTTTAAAGGTGCATAATCCTAAACCTAAATTAAACATAAAATGAAAAATAATTCTTACATAAAACAAAATTAATGATTTAAATTTTTAATGATTTTGATCCCTATTCTTCCTATTTATTGTTGCTGTAGGACTGGCAGCAGTATGTGCACTATTTCTCAAAACCTTTTCAGTAATGTAGAAAATCATAATGTTTTGCTTAGTTACTGTTCAAGAAGATAACCAATAACTTCTTTTTCTGTGACTTAAAAAAAGAAAAAAATATAGGTTTGTGTTTTAAAGTCTGATTTACTAAACAAAATACACAAAAACACTAGGGGATCCATTTATAAAGCTGTGCATGTAGATTTAGAACACTTGGGGTGGCTTACAATAGACTTCCTAGCCTCTCTGCCACTGCTCCTGGCCTCCTAGACTCAATTCTCTGGGATGATTGACAAGCTCTGCTCTTTTGCAAATAGTTGTGTGAGAGCAGGGGACAGGGATATAAGCAATTGCTTATACATTCATAACTTCTGTTAGTAGATGCTGCATCACTCACACCCAGTGCTGGAGTACAGGTTCCCCATGATTATAGGACAAACTTCAGAAGTGAATAACAGAGATTCAGAAGGAGACACCTACTGACCAATGAAAAAAAAAAATCCTATTACAACCTACTTTATTTACATTGGCAAAGTATCATTTTATAATAAGCCTGTAAGCTCAGCCATCTTATGAGCAAAACCATGAAACCTTTTTGTTTATTCACCCCCACTCACTTAAAGAGCCAGTTCTGTGACTTCTCAGTTTTGTTTTAATTGTGTTCCTGTTGGATTTGTGTTTCTCCAATCCTTTACTAACAGACCACATTCTTAAGACTCCAGCTACAACTAGTGCTTCATTTCTGCTTGCAAGAGCCTGCAATGCTTGGGCTACAAAGCTGCGGTCGCTGCCTTGGAAATGAAGTCAGTTAATGTTTATCACACATACAATCATAGTAGGTGGACTAAAAGGATGCAATACTCTTAAATTAATCTCGCTTAAATCATATGATGATCCTCTGAGCCATTCATGTTTTTTCTTCTTAAAAGGGAAGAGTCCACAGCTGCATTTATTACTTTTGGGAAATACAGAACCTGGCCACCAGGAGGAGGCAAAGACACCCCAGCCAAAGGCTTAAATACCTCCCCCACTTCCCTCATCCCCCAGTCATTCTTTGCCTTTCGTCACAGGAAGTTGACAGAGAAGTGTCAGAAGTTTGAGATAGTCTCTTATGGAGGGTAGTACTCTTCGCAATGGGACTGGAGTTTTAAGCAATCTTGTCAGCCTCTCAGTGAGAGCATGGATGAAAGTTAGAGTCCGGAGTTGCAGGGGGAGTTTTTCCTGCAAACCCATCCCGACTCAAATTAACAGCTCCTTGGTAATCAGCTTTGACGAGATTCGCTGCCTACCTTTCTTCACTCCAGTCCATGTCAGAAGCAAGGCTACTATCTGTCACACTTGAAGGGCCGTGTTCCTGTTCCATAGCGTAGATTCCAGCAAGATTGTTTCATTTTATTTCAATATGAGAATGTATTGTTGACGAAACAAGGAAGGGTCCCAGTGGGACTCCTTTTATCTTAATATGGAATCATGGGTTAATATCTCCTGAGGGGGGTTATTGAACAGGGGGGACTTTAATTATGTTTGTTATATGGTTCGATCTGCTAATGTGTAGCTATGACTAAGCTCTCAGCCTTTACGGAACAAAACAGCCTTCTTTTAATGACGTGATCTCTCAAGATTGCGTGGCCTTTTTGTGACTGGCACGGTGCACCTCATGATGGGTGCGGTTACGTTGGTTTTTCACTTCCGTATGCTGACTGTGTGCGACCGAGAGAGTCTAGCTCATGGGTTGTCTGGGTCACAGGAGGTGGTGAATGCCCCAGCCATTGAGGATGTTAAAGGGGGCCAGTTAGTTTCTGTCATTTTTGTAATCCCAAGATTATGGAGGATTCTGATATGCGAGACACTCATGCCTCCGATACGGAGAATGCATCTTGTGATGAATATGAAATGGCCTGGGTAATCAATGCCCATCAGTTATGTTCTAGAGTACTCTTTTCTCCCGAATCAGGGAGCTTATAGTGCGTTGAGTCATTCGCCTCTGAGGTTTCCATGACCTGTGAGGCACGTGCCCCAGACCCTTTCCCGGCTATGCACGCAGATGTCCTTATGGCCTTTACTCCTCCGGAGGGTGGCTTGTTTCCTCCAGAGGTTACGGCACAGTTCCGCATGGTCATTTCTATGGTGCTGACTCATTTATATCTCCCAAGTGAAGTATTTCTAAGATACTGTTCATGTTCTGTTAACCAATGCCCGTTGAGTGTGGGATCACCCGATTCATTTCAGGTTCCCTGCCTTCTGTGGGGGGCTATGGCTCCAGCGTTGCCTGCTTAAAGTAGTTTCTTGGAAGATAGATCCTTCAAGGATATCTGACTGTTGTCTCTTCCATTTTATAACCTTGGTCTGACCACGGTCTTCGACGTTCGGGTGTCTTGCGTCCTCGTCGCAACTCTATCCTGGAGGCTTGTCAGTGAAAAGTTGAGGTCGGGTACGAATGGCCGACCTTCTGGGATCAGTTAGTTGACGATTTATCATTGATGCTTTGTTAGGGGTTTTGTGGGCGGTGCCTTACGTTTAACTATCTGGGATGGCAAGCAAGCTCCAGGGTTATCATTCGCCTTCGGGTGTTGGTTGCTATCCTGCCTGTGTGCGTAACATGTGTTCTCGCTTGCCTACAAGATTTCCTTGTGATCCATATGCACTGGGTGCTGAATCTCAGACCGTTCTGGAGTTCTTTGTGACTCTTGGGTTTGGGACTATTGCTAGATCGCCAAGTCTACTGACTTTTTTCCATTCTCTTTCCCTTCTCTTCTAGAGTGGGGGTTGTGGGCCTTCTTCCCTTGGGATGTGTTCCTTTTTTTGGACAAAGACAGCGTGTAGGGGGTTTCGTACCCTAACACAATGTCTATCCTGATTTACGATAGCATGCCATTGATAGCAGCTGTCTAACCGGGGACTTTATTCCTCATTGATCCGTCCTTTCTCTTCCAGAAGTCTGGGACTCCTGTCTCAGTCTTTGACTAGCCTTGGGGCTGGGACCATTATCATAGAGGGAAGGTTGGGGATTGGTTACTCTATGTAGTGTTAAACGTTTTCTTAGTGTTGGTCCTTTTCTTTGTGGGAGGACTTTGGATGTCCTCCTCTTCTTTACTGGCATTTGGTCTACCGCCACACTACTCTCTGAATGCGACCCATCTGATCTGGGAAGTTAAACAGGGTCAGGCCCGGTCAGTACCTGTATGGAAGTCCAACTGGGAACACCAGGTGCGGTAGTGCTGGGAGGGGGCGCTCCTTGGAGCCTGCTTTTCAGAGGGCTGTAAGCCCTTGGAAGTTTTGCAGTTGGAACCATCTACAGCTATTTGCATTGTGATGGTGTATCCAGCTACAGCTAATTGCTCTTGACTGTATGCTAACAAGCTTTGACACACCTTTCTGTGGTTTGGGTTAGCAATAGTGAGTCAGCTTTCCTCCTGGAAGCTGGTCATTGAGAGTTCCTGTTCAGGTGGTTTGAGGTTCTTTTTGGAGAGCTCTTTTCTAGCTGCTGGGATAGTTATCCTGTTTCTGCTGTCTCTGCCTATCTAGCCTGTGGTCTAGATATGTTATGAGGCGACAGGGGACTCATGGCTTCCTGGCTTACCTTTGGGTAAGGTATAGGATCAGGGATATGAGGGTGTTCCTCGAGTCCTTTTTGGGACATGTTTCCCTGTGTTTGGACCCTTTTTTCTCGGTCCTTGTGTTTCTGGGGAGCTCGTTTCCCTGGTCGTTGTTATTGTAAGACGTCTCGGAGGTTGTTTGGGCTTGACGGACTCTGGGACTGAGTGGTCTTTAGCTCGGCTTTGCCAGCGGTGTCACTAATGTGCTGTTACCTGGGCTCAGGCTTTTTCCCGTGTTGTTTGTTCTTAAATTTTAGGGTGTTGAGTAATCAGGCTGTGGTGCCTTTCGAAGGGGCCGCCTTTTGTATCCACCCGTTGTTTGCATTCAGTGTCCTCTAGCTTGGGTATTGTTTTCCCAAAAGTAATGAATGCAACTGTGGACTCTTTCCTTTTAAGAAGAAAAACATAAATTATGCTTACCTGATAATTTCATTTTCTTCTGAAGGGAAGAGTCCACAGCTCCCGCCCGCGTTTTTTCTCTATGAGGCAGCTGTACTTTTTTTTTGTTCTTCTGGCTCCTTTTTTTCATCCTGATATTTCTCCTACTGTTCCTTGTTCCCTTGGCAGAATGACTGGGGGATGAGGGAAGTTGCAAATGTATTTAAGCCTGTAGCTGGGGTGTCTTTGCCTCCTCCTGGTGGCCAGGTTCTGTATTTCCCAACAGTAATGAATGCAGCTGTGGACTCTTTCCTTCAGAAGAAAATGAAATTATCAGGTAAGCATAATATATGTTTTTGGTTTTTTAAGAGCACTACTGTAGAATTTTACAAATGCTGTTTTTATTGGCTATTTAGGGTCTAGCCAGAGGAACCTAATATCGGTGTCTAATCTATTAGAATCTAAAATACACAGATAATAACCTAATGTAACTGAATTGGCTATTACTTATGTGTTTAGTTATTAAATTAGGGTGTACTACCGTTCACCAGGTACCAGTTTTGAGATGCTTTTGGATCATGGTAATATTTCCATTGCCCTGTTGCTGGCAATTCTGAGGCATAGAATTTATACAAGTTACTATAGTTAACTGCGGCTCCTGACACTGATTCTTGTTTCTATTAAAGGGACATAAAATCCAATTTCTTTCTTTAATGGTTCTGATACCATTTTAAACAACTTTCTAATTAGCTTCTCTTATCACATTTTCTTTGTTTTCTTGTTATCTTTTGATGAAAAGCAGGAAGGTAAATTTAAGAATGTGCACGCCTGCAGCACTAAATGGCAGCAGTTTTGCAACCATGTTATACATTAGCAAGAGCACTAGATGGCAGCACTATTTCCTGTCATGTAGTGCTCCAGACAAGTGGACGCTACCTATCTAGA
Source organism: Bombina bombina (assembly GCF_027579735.1). NCBI lineage: Eukaryota > Metazoa > Chordata > Amphibia > Anura > Bombinatoridae > Bombina > Bombina bombina. The sequence goes on from NC_069499.1 coordinate 672,524,956, forward strand.
TATCTCTTCAACAATGAATAACATGAGAATAATGCAAATTTGATAGTAGACATAACTTGGGGGAAAAAAAATTGTATTCTCTATCTGAATCATGAAAAAAAGGATTTCATGTTTCTTTAATTATGGGTCTTGAATGATCTAATCATGTGTTTTTGGAAATCAGTTTTGGTTTGAATTTGCTGTAAAAATTTAGGTGCTCTATACTCTGGTCGGGCTAGGTTAGCTAAAATATTGAAACAGTATTGCAGGTCCCTCAAATAATTTTAGAAAAGCAAATTTAAGCTTGAAAACTTGTTTTTCTCTATAAGGGGGCTTCTAGATGCTAAAAAAGTGTTTGCATGATTTCCCCTAATTTCTGAGGAGCCTAGAAGCATACAGTTGCAAGAAAAAGTATGTGAACCCTTTGGAATGATATGGATTTCTGCACAAATTGGTCATAAAATGTGATATGATCATCATATAAGTCACAACAATAGACAATCACAGTCTTCTTAAACTAATAACACACAAAGAATGAAATGTTGCCATGTTTTTATTGAACACACCATGTAAACATTCACAGTGCAGGTAGAAAAAGTATGTGAACCCCTAGACTAATGACATCTCCAAGAGCTAATTGGAGGGAGATGTCAGCCAACTGGACTCCAATCAATGAGATGAGATTGGAGGTGTTGGTTACAGCTGTCCTGCCCTATAAAAAAACACACACCAGTTCTGGGTTTGCTTTTCACAAGAAGCATTGCCTGATGTGAATGATGCCTCGCACAAAAGAGCTCTCAGAAGACCTACGATAAGAATTGTTGACTTGCATAAAGCTGGAAAGGGTTATAAAAGTATCTCCAAAAGCCTTGGTGTTCATCAGTCCAGGGTAAAACAAATTGTCTATAAATGGAGAAAGTTCAGCACTGCTGCTACTCTTCCTAGAAGTGGCCGTCCTGTAAAGATGACTGCAAGAGCACAGCGCAGACTGCTCAATGAGGTGAAGAAGAATCCTAGAGTGTCAGCTAAAGACTTACAAAAGTCACTGGCAAATGCTAACATCCCTGTTAGCGAATCTACAATACGTAAAACACTAAACAAGAATGAATTTTATAGGAGAATACCACAGAGGAAGCCACTGTTGTCCAAACAAAACATTGCTGCACGTTTACAGTTTGCACAAGAGCACATGGATGTTCCACAGCAGTACTGGCAAAATATTCTGTGGACAGATGAAACCAAAGTTGAGTTGTTTGGAAGAAACACACAACATTATGTGTGGCAAAAAAGAGGCACAGCACACCAACATCAAAACCTCATCCCAACTGTGAAGTATGGTGGTGGGGGCATCATGGTTTGGGGCTGCTTTGCTGCGTCAGGGCCTGGACGGATTGCTATCATCGAAGGAAAAATGAATTCCCAAGTTTATCAAGACATTTTGCAGGTGAACTTAAGGCCATCTGTCTACCAGCTGAAGCTCAACAGAAGATGTGTGTTGCAACAGGACAATGACCCAAAGCATAGAAGTAAATCAACAACAGAATGGCTTAAACAGAAGAAAATATGCCTTCTGAAGTGGCCCAGTCAGAGTCCTGACCTCAACCTGATTGAGATGCTGTGGCATGACCTCAAGAAAGCGATTCACACCAGACATCCCAAGAATATTGCTGAACTGAAACAGTTCTGTAAAGAGGAATGGTCAAGAATTACTCCTGACCGTTGTGCACGTCTGATCTGCAACTACAGGAAACGTTTGGTTGAAGTTATTGCTGCCAAAGGAGGTTCAACCATTTATTAAATCCAAGGGTTCACATACTTTTTCCACCTGCACTGTGAATGTTTACATGGTGTGTTCAATAAAAACATGGCAACATTTCATTCTTTGTGTGTTATTAGTTTAAGCAGACTGTGATTGTCTATTGTTGTGACTTAGATGATGATCAGATCACATTTTATGACCAATTTCTGCAGAAATCCATATTATTCCAAAGGGTTCACATACTTTTTCGTGCAACTGTATATATATATATATTTTTTATGTAGATCATGTTGGTTTGTATAAAACGGAAAAAAGATGATGTACCTTTTTATTTTATAAACTACTATATAATACGTATTAAAACATGCTTTGGCTTTTGTGTATCTTAAGGTAAATGTGCTATTTTCTAATAAACCATATCACAGTGAAAGCTTAAATACATTTTTATTAACATAACAAATTGATTTTATTGATGTCAGTTAAAATATTTTCTTTTTGAATTATTAGCCACTTAGCATCATCCATGTGAACATCTGTAAAAATAACTGAAAAATATTCTCTTCCGTAAAACAACAATAAAGTAAACCTTTTATTTTCCTGACATGTCAAATGATCTCAGCTTTAATCCAGTGAAAACCAAGCTCAGTATCATATCTTTATGTTACTGTGCAAATAACAGAACTGTCTGTGTAAAATCAAAAGCTAGTGGTTGGCCGGAGAATGTAAAATAATTCAGAGTGACATGTTTCATTTCATTAGTTTCTCAAATGAGTATACAGCATATTTTCTGTACCAGAGGTCATTGCATGTAAGGAAAATAGTTACAATTTAAAGTTAAAATCTTCTATTTTGTGTTCTGTATAATTTTAAAGAAGCATCATAAATGTTTTGTTGTAGAAGTGACAGGGTTTGCTATGTTTATCTAAAATTATCTAGATTTATAAAGGACAAACAAAGAAGAGAAGAGAGGTTTGTATCTGCTCCCTCTGCAAATACTTCTGTCAGTATATACCAGGGTTATAATACAATTTATTGATTATTATTCTTTAAAAATAACCTCCAATTAAAATGTATATACGAAACAATTGAAATTAATATTTATTCCTAAATTCTTGAGATTAGTTACATTTATAAACACATTTAAATATATTAAGTAGAGAATAGATTATGAATCAATTATGCACACTTATTCCGTTACAATATTCTATACAACAGATCATAACAAAAATATTCCTTTAAAATTAACTTTACTCACAATGAATCGCATTAAAATACCACAATAAAATACCAGAGTATGGACCGTTAACTCAACAGTGTTTTTTAGTTAAACAATATAACAAAATACTTTACACAAATCTTACTGGATCTCAATAGATTTAAGATAACTTTCAGACAAGTATAATTAAGCCACTTAGCCCACAAATGATTTTATATAACTTCAATTAAAAACACCAGACATTGTATATATTATTATTGCAAACAGCCAATTTATATGTCAATATGTCTGACCTGAAATAATCTCTTATTTAGCTACAATATGGCAAATTCCAAAATATATAGATAGCATTAACTGTAATTAATCAATGCTATTAAAATACAAAATTATTTCTAAACATTAATATTTAATACCAAAAAGTAAGGAATCTTAAATTCCTATAGGAGGTACTATAGTAAGTAGCCAAACAAGTAAAAAAATTAATAGATGCCATACAATGGATCTGAAATAAGTACATATATATATATATATATATATATATATATATATATATATATATATATATATCACTATGGATATCAATTCAATGGCTGGAAACTCTTATTGAGCGGACAACCACACAGTGACATATATAGCACACATATACATTCAAGATAAAAAATGCAAATGCGAGGTTGGGTCATTGCAACTAAAGACCCATCAATTATATAATAAAGTCATTATACAAAACAAGTCCATTGGTATATCAGTTTATTAGGCAAGTTCAAAAAAAAAAAAAAAGATCCTTATGCGATGGTGTTGATCTTTAATATAAGACGTCCACTTGCTTATCCATCCATTCACCTGATCATTTACTATATGGTAGACTTGAAATAGGATATTGTTGATTGTGGATATTTATTCATCTATTTTTCTGTTTATTAAGTGATAGTTCTAGAACAGAACACACACACACACACATATATATATATATATATATATATATATATATATATATTGAGGAATATCCGTTTTTTAACCCAATAGCTCATAGCGCCCTTCCTAATCAATTTTGTTCAAATTACACCCACTTAGAACAGGCACTCTGACTTCACCAAAGGTGATGAGACGATTCTATAAAAAAACACATGAAATTTAAGAGGCGCCTCTTTCCTTACCTGTGTATTTTATAGAATATTTAATACCGGAAAACTTACTTCACTTGGTCTAATTAATATTAAATACAAGAATAAATTCTCCTTTTAAATCACAACTATGATATAACTATAGTTTTGAATACCTTTGTTTAAAATATAAAAAATATAGAGCAGCCATACGTTACCACATAATCAAATGAGTATTCAGCTTCCAGAATTTATTGTGGGTCATCTAAGAAGAATTTAGTCCACTATTGTAAGGATACAGGCCTCAAAATTATTATCTTCCTTTGTCCAAGAAAGTGTCCCAAAATGGCAGAGAATATACTTGGCACAAAACCTGTGTTTTTTTCTCTCCAAAAGTTATGCTTCTTTGAGTCTGTCCTTTTGTCTAGTGTGTGTGGGTTCTTATCAAATATATAACCCCTTCTTCTTTTCTTTAATCATTCCCACAAAAATTGGATAGGCCCTTACCGATACTTGACTTATAGGCCCTTAACAGAGCTGAGCATTGATTGGCCCACTTGATTTAGCATATGTTTTAAACAGTCAATTTGTTTGGCTGTCATACCAGTTTTTTCCACTAGGGGGCAGCAGATAACCGGAAATGCTGTCTCAAATACACTATACAATTTCCAGCATCAACAAATTACATGATCAATACACATGGGACCATATAGTGCCACTTTGTCTGACCATCTCAATACCAAACATGATATATTTCTCATAACATTTTAGAAGATGCCTCTAAAGTTGCATTTTTATGAGGGACTAGTAGTATCAATCAATAAAATATATATGTCTATCTGACTTATTCTGTATATCAGTTCATTTGATATACTGGTAAATATTTTATTTCCTAGTCACATCTTATATCATAGATATACATAAGCATTATAGTCATGGGCTCAAAATCTATGATGCATCTATATGTCATCTCAAAGCATCTTATTTAGAACCCTCATCTTCACATCAGTTCTTCCCTGTAATGTTCATTAGATTTCTGGAAAACAAAGAAAAATGTATTGATCTAGAAATAAACTGGTTAAACATTTTTAATTGACTACATAGTTACTTATTAAATTCAGCAAATATCTAATATGTTATTGTCAGACATTTCTTCTCAGATCCACAAATATACATTTTTATACAATACTGAGGTAAACCTTAACTGAAAATTAAACATAAGTTGTTTTAAAATGAATTTCAAAGTTACAATGCAACATGTGTTTCTGCTAGCTAGCATGATGTGTCTTTGAGGTTCAGGGGCAATTAACAGGCTTGTGCTAATTACTACATCCTCAAAATTTCTGTTTGTTTATCTGACTTTATGTACAAAATCATGTCTCCACCACCCCAGGATGCATCCTGACTTGGGTAATTACCAGGCCCATGTTTATTTTTCCTGTGAGCTTCAAAGGATTAATTAGTGATCTATCTTCACTAATTGAACAATTGTATCATCTCTTTTGTTCTCAACTTGTCTTAAGCAGTGAGGGGGCCTTTAGACCGCTGTTTCCGGCGAGCCTGAAGGCTCGCGCGGAAACAGGGGCATCAAGCTCCTTTCAGAGCTTGATAATTCAGCCCCAAAGCCTGTGTTTGGTTGATAAGGGAAGGGGTTATTGAAGAAATTATGACATTTGTCAGAAAAAAAAATCTGCTGCTCATTTGAAATTCAGAATAAGTTCTATTGCATTGTCTTTTCATGTATTTTGGATATTCAGATCGACTCAATTGATGGTTCTTTAAAGCATATCTTCCAACATTTTGCATGATGGGGAGGCTGTTGCCGTAGCCAGTAAGATTGTGGTGTTATAACACCTAAGGGAGGAGTCACTTTACATTGATGAAGGAATTGGGTTTGTAGTGGTCAAAGCTGGGTTGGGAGTTGGATAGGGCTGGGTGGATTGTTTAGCAAGGCTGCGTGGGAAGTAAGGAGGCTAAGAGGTAAGTGGTCTGATTAAAGACCTTGCAATGCAGTCGTTGTCAACCTGAGAGTTTTATTAAGTCCTCGGGAGCTGTGTGAGAAACAATAGTCAGAGCTTCAAAACCATAACAATGTCACAAAATGCATGACAGTTGGTAGCTCTGTTAAAGGGATATTCTAATATGTTAGGTTAGGGTTCTATATACCTTTATAAACAACTTTGTAATAAAAATATAATTTGCCTTTGAACCCAAAATGTGGCACAATTGGCACAATTGGCAGGTATTGATCTCAGGAGCATACACAGCCACTAATGTGTACGTTTCATGAACAAGCTTAATTAACAGGCAAGCACATGCATGGTGCACAGTCACACCTGTCAAAGGATTTGCATGCTCTTAGATTTGAGTCTTAAAACGTGTTTTTTTTTTTTTTTTTTTACTGTATTCACCTTCAAAGAGCTTGATTGCAAGTGGAGCAATATTTAATGCTTCCGCTCCAGCATTTACTGCTCGTAAAAGTCTGAACTTAGAATATTGCGCACATGATACCGTATTCCCCTTTAGAAGTCAATGGAGCAGAAAAGTAAAAAAAAAATCCTAACACCCTCCTAGCATGCAAACTTGGTCACATATTCTAAAGTGCGCTAACCTGACATAAAAATATTAATATTTCACATTCCAATGTTCTGCAAATAGCAGAATATGTTCTATTTATTCAAAAGTACATATTTCTACATATATCTGGTGGTTTTTGGTAAAATATCTATATAGCTATAAATATATTCATGATTATATATAGGTATATATATATATATATATATATATATATGATAATTGCTTTATAAATACATAGAAGATATTCAGCTATGTGCAGAACATTGAAATATGAACAAGTGACCTAGAAGCATGAAACGCGTATGATGTCACAGGAGGGTGATGTTCCCCCTGCATTTCTGTTCTACATCTGATTTTACCAAGTCGATGTATGTATTCTATGCTTTTAAAGGCTATTGAATAAAGGACTGCTTTTATTTCATCTTACCTTTGGAGTGCCGAGGAGTCTTTCCTGTTTCTATATATATATATATATATATATATATATATATATATATATATATATGATAATTGCTTTATAAATACATAGAAGATATTCAGCTATGTGCAGAACATTGAAATGTGAAATATTTACAGTAAATGCACAGTATAACACTTTGTGCATATATATATCTGTAATTACACATATACATACATAAATACATATCTACACATTAAAGGGACACTTAACCCAATTTTTTTCTTTTGTGATTCAGATAGAGCATGCAATTTTAAGCAACTTTCTAATTTACTCCTATTATCAAATTTTCTTCATTTTTCATTTTTCTATGTTTATTTGAAAAGCAAGAATGTAAGTTTAGATGCCGGCCCATTTTTGTTGAACAACCTAGGTTGTCCTTGCTGATTGGACAGCACCAATAAACAAGTGCTGTCCATGGCCCTGAACCAAAAATTAGCTGGCTCCTTAGCTTAGATGCCATCTTTTTCAAATAAAGATAGCAAGAGAACGAAGAAAAATTGATAATAGGAGTAAATTAGAAAGTTGCTTAAAATTGCATGGTCTATCTGAATCATGAAAGAAAAAATTTGGGTTTAGTGTCCCTTTAATGTGTTTTGTAAGACTTTTTTGTTTTGCGAAACAGTTAACCAGAGCTCTGAGGTCACGCTAACCCGAAGCGAGTTAACTTCAATTGCTCTCAAGCAATCACGTTTATTTCAACTTGTAATAGAAGCGGAAAACCCAATGCATTCAAACAGCCCCAATAAACCCCTTATCGCTTGGGCTTAACTTTAAACGCCACTCATAATCTGGCCCAAAATAATTTATAAAGTCCTACCATACTTTTTAACTAGAATGTTCCTTTAAAGGGACATTAAACACTTTGAGATGGTAATATAAAATGATAAATTATATATATATATATATATATATATATATATATATATATATACATACATATATATATACAGGGAGTGCAGAATTATTAGGCAATTTTTTTGAGGATTAATTTTATTATTGAACAACAACCATGTTCTCAATTAACCCAAAAAAACTCATTAATATCAAAGCTGAATAGTTTTGGAAGTAGTTTTTAGTTTGTTTTTAGTTATAGCTATTTTAGGGGGATATCTGTGTGTGCAGGTGACTGTTACTGTGCATAATTATTAGGCAACTTAACAAAAAACAAATATATACCCATTTCAATTATTTATTTTTACCAGTGAAACCAATATAACATCTCAACATTCACAAATATACATTTCTGACATTCAAAAACAAAACAAAAACAAATCAGTGACCAATATAGCCACCTTTCTTTGCAAGGACACTCAAAAGCCTGCCATCCATGGATTCTGTCAGTGTTTTGATCTGTTCACCATCAACATTGCGTGCAGCAGCAACCACAGCCTCCCAGACACTGTTCAGAGAGGTGTACTGTTTTCCCTCCTTGTAAATCTCACATTTGATGATGGACCACAGGTTCTCAATGGGGTTCAGATCAGGTGAACAAGGAGGCCATGTCATTAGATTTTCTTCTTTTATACCCTTTCTTGCCAGCCACGCTGTGGAGTACTTGGACGCGTGTGATGGAGCATTGTCCTGCATGAAAATCATGTTTTTCTTGAAGGATGCAGACTTCTTCCTGTACCACTGCTTGAAGAAGGTGTCTTCCAGAAACTGGCAGTAGGACTGGGAGTTGAGCTTGACTCCATCCTCGTCGGACTGGAGCTCTCTGCCCTTTACCAATCCAGCCACGGGCCCATCCATCTGGCCCATCAAGACTCACTCTCATTTCATCAGTCCATAAAACCTTAGAAAAATCAGTCTTGAGATATTTCTTGGCCCAGTCTTGACGTTTCAGCTTGTGTGTCTTGTTCAGTGGTGGTCGTCTTTCAGCCTTTCTTACCTTGGCCATGTCTCTGAGTATTGCACACCTTGTGCTTTTGGGCACTCCAGTGATGTTGCAGCTCTGAAATATGGCCAAACTGGTGGCAAGTGGCATCTTGGCAGCTGCACGCTTGACTTTTCTCAGTTCATGGGCAGTTATTTTGCGCCTTGGTTTTTCCACACGCTTCTTGCGACCCTGTTGACTATTTTGAATGAAACGCTTGATTGTTCAATGATCACGCTTCAGAAGCTTTGTAATTTTAAGAGTGCTGCATCCCTCTGCAAGATATCTCACTATTTTTGACATTTCTGAGCCTGTCAAGTCCTTCTTTTGACCCATTTTGCCAAAGGAAAGGAAGTTGCCTAATAATTATGCACACCTGATATAGGGTGTTGATGTCATTAGACCACACCCCTTCTCATTACAGAGATGCACATCACCTAATATGCTTAATTGGTAGTAGGCTTTCGAGCCTATACAGCTTGGAGTAAGACAACATGCATCAAGAGGATGATGTGGTCAAAATACTAATTTGCCTAATAATTCTGCACTCCCTGTATATATATATATATATATATATATATATATATATATATATATATATATATAAAACTCTGCAATAAAATTTCATTATTTATTTTGTCGCCTTTTTCTGTAATACCATTCTGAAATTGTGAGCTTTTTAGTTCCTGTTAGAAATGGAAGTGCAGAACACTGTTATATTCCACACAGCCATTGGCTGCACATCCTAATGACCTTTTATAAATGTCCCTAATAGGCCACAGCAATGAATGTAACCTAAGTTACAACATGGCAGCTCCCATTATTTTATAGACGCTAAAACTTTAGGCTTATTGTGTCAATATTTAAACAGCTAAAGAAACTTTAAAAAATACATGTACATGTTATTCTCGCACTAATCTTTTCTTTGACTGCATCATTCTATGTAGCATTTATTTAGTGTTTAATGTCCCTTTAAATTTGGTAAAAACATGTGACATTCAAAGTGTTTCCATATGAAAGTATTATACTAATCATTTTTCTTAGTAATTCAGCACTATTACATCTTTAGTAGACATTGCTTAAACGTCCAGCTATATTATTTCAAGGTTTACAGCTCTGCTTCAATGCTACAAAAAAGATCAGGTAACACAGCAAAACCTGATTCATTTACCTACCTATTGACAGTGAAGTCCTTATATACTCCCTATAAGTATTTTTTAATAAATGTAGAAAACTGCTTGGTGTGGAAATCTAAATGCAAAGTGAACTTTTTTTTAATTAAACATGAAACTGATAAGGTTAATGGCACCAAGTGTAATTATATGAAGATAATGTTTATTCTAATGTCATTTATGAATCCAACATTAGAATGGCAATGACATTTTGAAACTAGGGACTAGTCAGCAATAGTTAAGTGCCAACCAGATTGTTCAATTGTATGAGCATTTAAGACTGTGGCTGGCAGTGATCTTGTTGAGAGTGGAAATGTCAGTGAGTGGTAAGTGTCTGTGCGTTGATTTCTCAGGTCATTAGTATGTTTAGATGAGCTCCCTCTGGGAGTCAGAAAAGTCAAGCAGAAAATATCTGAAGAGCGCTGGCATCACTTGAGTTTGTAGATAATGCTTTGTATTGTACATCTCTAGTCTTTTACTAATTACTGCTTTGTTAGCTTAGAAAAGGGGTTGTCTAGCATAATTATAAATACATCAGTACCAACACAATATATCCAAATAGCCTAAGGAGGATGTAGCTAAGCAAAATTCAAATAATGTTTTCATAAATTCTATTCTAATTTTTTTTTACCTTTTGTTAATGTGTTCAAGGGGTCTATGTAGTATCTACAGGGCTTTTATGCAATAGTGTTTTGTTTTGTACTAAGGTTTATTTTATTTAAAAAAAAAAAATCCAGACTTGTTTTCTGCATTACTATAAATGGGAAAGACTAATCATAGCAGGATGTAATAGGATTATGCTCTTTAGGACTTGCATATAAAACATACAAATACTGCTTGCTGATTATTTGCAGGAAATCTTGCTTTTAAAGGGTCATAAAGGAGTTATAATAGAATGCTCTAAAAAGTTAAAACATAGTTAAAATCAGCTCTGGAGCAGCAATGCACAAATAGTTCACACCTGAAAACAGCTGCGGACACATAGGGGCCTATTTATTAATGTGGGATGATACGATGTAGCGTATTATATCCGCCGCACATTGATAAATGCCGACAGCATACTCTGCATTTATTATTACACAAGCAGTTCTTGTGAACTGCTTGTGCAATGCCGCCTCCTGCAGATTTGCAGCCAATTGGCGCTAGCAGGGGGTGTCAGTCAGCCTTATGATATAGGATCAGGCGGATTGATGTCCACGGCCTCAGAGCAGGCGGACTAGTTATGGAGCAGCGGTCTTTAGACTGCTGCTTCATAACTGCTGTTTCCGGCGAGCCTGAAGGCTCGTGGGGAAACAGGGGCATCAAGCTTCTTTCGGGGCTTGATAATTCGGCTCCATAGCCTCCAGCCATCAGCTGTGTTCAGCTTAGGATCAGCAGTGTATTGCTGACTTTAACAATGTATTTAAAGTGCCATAAAACAGGTCGAGATCTGTGCATATCCTAAAGGGGCTAATTAATTTAAAATAGTTTGCATAAAAAAATTGTTTAAAAATTGCTGGCAAGTATTTTTTAAATAATTTTCAAAAATAAGCAAAATTAATTACATAGCTAAGCTGCCTGGAGCAGCTAACTCCACCCCTCTTATCAGTGTTTTCGACACAGGCATTGTATTTCAACTGAGCTCACAGCTTCTAGGCATGCTCCAGCAGATAATCCCTATTCACTTTTGCATTTTACCAAAAGAACAATAAACATAGATACAGCCATAAAAGGAATTGTGTGTGTGTGTGTGTGTGGGGGGGGGGGGGGAGTTAGAGCTTTACAATTCAGAAATTAAAAAGAAAGAGTTAATGGTGAGGCACTGCAGTATAAATTTGCAGGTATAGTAATTAAAATACATATTATATTATTTTGTCTCTACCCCAATTTGTTTTATGTCCCTTTAACACCATAGACGGGGTTAAACACATAGCTCTACATAGGTGCTAGTTCAATAATAAAATGCTCTTCCAAACTAAAGGGACAGTCAACACCAGAATTTTTGTTGTTTAAAAAGGTAGATAATCCCTTTATTACCCATTCCCCATTTTTGCATAACCAACACAGTTATATTAATACACGTTTTACCTCTGTAATTACCTTGTATCTAAGCCTCTGCAAACTACCCCCTTATTTCAGTTCTTTTGACAGACTTGCATTTTAGCCAATCAGTGCGCACTCCTAGGAGCTTCACGTGCGTGAGCTCAATGTTATCTATATGTAATACATGAACTAACGCCCTCTAGTGGTGAAAAACTGTCAAAATGCTTTCAGATTAGAGGTGGCCTTCAAGGTCTAAGAAATTAGCATATGAACCTCCTAGGTTTAGCTTTCAAGTAAGAATACCAAGAGAACAAAGCAAAATTGGTGATAAAAGTTGTTTAAAATTTACATGTCCTATTTAAATCATGAAACTTTTTTTGAACTTGACTGTCCCTTTAAGCATTTTATCATTGTTTGTTTCTGTCCCTTTAAATGGACTTTAAACTTGTTGGTACAACTACAATTGCGTGGTTACTTATTACCATACTATTGTTTTTTTCTGACAAATTTATTTTGTTAACCCGTTTGCTGGCCCCTATAGCATGTGACAGCCATCAGCTAATCACACTAATATATATATATATATATATATATATATATATATATATATATATATATACACACACTGTGAACTTGTGCACATGCTCAGTAGTAGCTGGTGCCTCAGAAAGTGTGCAAATAAAAACACTGTGCAAAATTTGATATTGGAAGTAAATTGAAAAGTCTCTTACAACTCTATGCACTTTCTGCATCACAAAAGTTTAATTTTGACTTTAGTGTCTTTTATTGTTGATAAATGCTAATGTCCCTTTAATAATGGTATTTTTTTAAAGAGGCATTGCCCGTTCTGTTCCTTGGGAATAAATACATACAATAGTCTACAATATTTAAGTAACTTTATGACTTGGACTTTCCTATCTCTATATTGTTAGCAAAAAGGTATAACTATGTTTCCTAAAGAAATTGGAAAGATCATTGTCGTGTAATTTTTTTTAACTTAAAGGGATAGTCTACTCCAAAAAATGTATTGTTTAAAAAGATAGATAATCCCTTTATTACCCATTCCCCAGTTTTGCATGACAAACACAGTTATAATAATACAATTTTAACCTCTGTGATTACCTTGTATTTAAGCCTCTTCTGACAGCCCCCTTATCACAAAGCTACTTATTTATTATCTATTGACTTGCATTTTAGCCAATCAGTGATGTGTCCTGCCCAACTATATGGGCATGAGCTCAATGTTATCTATATGGCACATATGAATTAGCAGTGTCTTGTGAAAAGCTAATAAAAAAGCATGTGCTGTCTGTAGTGACTTAAAAACAGGCAGAAAGTTAGAGGTTTTAATGTTATAAAGTATATTAATAAAACAATGTTGGTTGTGCAAACCTGGGGAATGGGTAGTAAAGGCATTATCTATCTTTTTAAATAATAACAATTTTGTTGGTATACTGTTCCTTTAATATTCAATTGGCTTTAAACTTCACTGCATTTCCAAAGTAAAAAAAAAAAAAAAAAGCTAAGTTTTATTGGACAGTAATATAATAATGCTATGGCTATAGCTACAACTTGTCTGTTAAATAGAAATAGCATATATAATTAGAACAAAGAGGCTTAAATCAAATTAATCTCCAGATGACAGGAACATTTACATTTACATCATTGGGTGCAAAGTCATAGCCAAAAATGAAATTAGAAACAGATAATTATGATAAGAGAGGACACTTATGCTGACTTTCTGCATGCTTAATTGGAAAGCTTACAATATGCACTGCTTGTTCTAATTAGAATTAGCATTACAAAATATGTTTTTAATGAATACTTTTTTCTGCTATATAATGTATATCAATATGTTCACCCTAGACTATTTTTTAAAGACCATGATAAAAGTTGTTATGTGAATACGCAGCCTAAAAATGAAGAGGAAACGTGAATTGACATATGTTTTATGGATATGACGGCTTTTTTTTTTTACTCTTTAGGATAGCTTAGCGGTTAAGTAACAAATTTACTCAATTTGATGGCAATTTAAACTGGTTGATACAATTAAGCAACACTTTTAAAAAAAAAATACTTTAAAACTTCCAGGCTTTTTGTTTTTGTATTCAGCCTAATGCCAGATCTATCCCAAGATAAAGAAAATAATTTCCTTGCTTTATTAGTTATATACTACTTCTCTACTAAGTAATAATTTTCCACATACCCACCATAAAGTAAAGAACTTTACCACAACCTTGTCTGACCATTTCCCAGTGGATTTGGCTACTTCTGTTTTGCCTGATCTATTCTTACTACTAATGTCTAATCCTGTTTGTTTGGGCTTTCCTGTAGGATTAGACATATCTGAGTTTTTCCAACAAGTTTTATGTTTTCTAGTATCGGAGGAGTTTGCTCCCATCCCTGGGTCTACTGTAATTACGGTGTTTTCTATTAATCTGTAATTTCCACGCAAATTGACCAAAAGATTAAAATAATATTTGATTTTTTTTGTTCATTTTGTGCCCTTCTGTAATGTATATGCCTTGTTAATCTGAGTAATCTATTGTATTTTTACTCATCTCTTCCAAGGGAAAATATCCTATTGTGTACATTACTGACAATCCTGAATTTAAAAAGATAGAGTGTACAATTTTAAATAACTTTCCAATTTATTATATATTTCTATTGGTATCCTTTGTTTAAGAATAAACATATGCAGGTTGATATGAGCTTAGAAGTGTGCACATGTCTTTAGTAGTATATGGCAGCAGTATTTGCAACACTGTATAACATTGTTAAATATTGTTCTAGACGCTGCTGCCAGATGGCTAGACATGTGCCTGCTTCTGAGATCACCTAGGATTACTCACTAGCAAATAACACACAGAGAACTAAGCTAAATTAATAATATAAATAAGTTAAACAAATTTAAAAGTAAGATATCAATAATACACCTAAAGGGAATACAATTCTATCTAGCATTTATTTTGGGCTAGATTACAAGTGGAGTGCTATTTAACGCTCTCGCTCGAGCGTTAACTGTGCTAGAAGTAAGATTTTTGTACGTGTCGCGTTGTGTTCGTAAATATGAGTTGAAAGTAAACTGTTTTAGCTTGCACGCTAACCTGACACGTTTGCACTGAAGGGGTAGCAAAATTTGATGGCTAGATATGAAATCTTGACACTTTTTGTGCGCATGTGCGCCACGTGCACCCTCTATATGTAAATAATATTAAGCAAACAGTTTCTTGAACAGTAGCAAATAAAATTCACCAAACAGTTTCACCAACAGTAGCATGCTATGCGCACCCTTGATAAGTAAATAAAATTAACTAAACAGTTTTTCCAACAGTAATTCGCAGCTCTATATATCACCACAATTAAAGATTACTCCAAAATGAATTAGCTGTACAGGAGTTACCTTTAATTGTGATGATATATGGAGCTGCAAATTAGTATTGGAGAAACTGTTAAGTTAATTTTATTTACATATTGAAGGGTGCAAGTGGCGCGCATGTGCAGACAAATCAAATTTGCTATCTACCCGTCAAATTTTGCTATCCTCTCAGTGCGCATGAGCACACATACGTTACCGCATTCCACAAATGCTTTATAACATATGCTGAATTCAGTGTGCACATGTGCAATGAGAGGGTAGCATAATTCAAAGGGTAGCAAAAATCAACAGAACATGTGTTTTGTTTTTCTAACACCTGAGACCTCATATCTTTGAGCCTTTATAAAAAATGTGTGCAATATTTTCTTTAATTATTTGTATTATTTAAAAATAAATACAGGGAGTGCAGAATTATTAGGCAAATGAGTATTTTGACCACATCATCCTCTTTATGCATGTTGTCTTACTCCAAGCTGTATAGGCTCGAAAGCCTACTACCAATTAAGCATATTAGGTGATGTGCATCTCTGTAATGAGAAGGGGTGTGGTCTAATGACATCAACACCCTATATCAGGTGTGCATAATTATTAGGCAACTTCCTTTCCTTTGGCAAAAGGGGTCAAAAGAAGGACTTGACAGGCTCAGAAAAGTAAAAAATAGTGAGATATCTTGCAGAGGGATGCAGCACTCTTAAAATTGCAAAGCTTCTGAAGCGTGATCATCAAACAATCAAGCGTTTCATTCAAAATAGTCAACAGGGTCGCAAGAAGCGTGTGGAAAAACCAAGGCGCAAAATAACTGCCCATGAACTGAGAAAAGTCAAGCGTGCAGCTGCCAAGATGCCACTTGCCACCAGTTTGGCCATATTTCAGAGCTGCAACATCACTGGAGTACCCAAAAGCACAAGGTGTGCAATACTCAGAGACATGGCCAAGGTAAGAAAGGCTGAAAGACGACCACCACTGAACAAGACACACAAGCTGAAACGTCAAGACTGGGCCAAGAAATATCTCAAGACTGATTTTTCTAAGGTTTTATGGACTGATGAAATGAGAGTGAGTCTTGATGAGCCAGATGGATGGGCCCGTGGCTGGATTGGTAAAGGGCAGAGAGCTCCAGTCCGACTCAGACGCCAGCAAGGTGGAGGTGGAGTACTGGTTTGGGCTGGTATCATCAAAGATGAGCTTGTGGGGCCTTTTCGGGTTGAGGATGGAGTCAAGCTCAACTCCCAGTCCTACTGCCAGTTTCTGGAAGACACCTTCTTCAAGCAGTGGTACAGGAAGAAGTCTGCATCCTTCAAGAAAAACATGATTTTCATGCAGGACAATGCTCCATCACACGCGTCCAAGTACTCCACAGCGTGGCTGGCAAGAAAGGGTATAAAAGAAGAAAATCTAATGACATGGCCTCCTTGTTCACCTGATCTGAACCCCATTGAGAACCTGTGGTCCATCATCAAATGTGAGATTTACAAGGAGGGAAAACAGTACACCTCTCTGAACAGTGTCTGGAAGGCTGTGGTTGCTGCTGCACGCAATGTTGATGGTGAACAGATCAAAACACTGACAGAATCCATGGATGGCAGGCTTTTGAGTGTCCTTGCAAAGAAAGGTGGCTATATTGGTCACTGATTTGTTTTTGTTTTGTTTTTCAATGTCAGAAATGTATATTTGTGAATGTTGAGATGTTATATTGGTTTCACTGGTAAAAATAAATAATTGAAATGGGTATATATTTGTTTTTTGTTAAGTTGCCTAATAATTATGCACAGTAATAGTCACCTGCACACACAGATATCCCCCTAAAATAGCTATAACTAAAAACAAACTAAAAACTACTTCCAAAACTATTCAGCTTTGATATTAATGAGTTTTTTGGGTTCATTGAGAACATGGTTGTTGTTCAATAATAAAATTAATCCTCAAAAATACAACTTGCCTAATAATTCTGCACTCCCTGTAGATGGTGTTATTATGACTTTAACTGTACTTACATGTACAGTTACAGTCATAATAATGTATTTTTGATGTGTTTTGTGACACAAAACAGTTAACCAGAACTCTGAGGACGTGGTAATCATTCTAGCATAAATTGCTATTGTGCTCAAGCGATCGCATTTACTTTCAACTTGTAATTTGAGCAGAAAAAATGACACTTGAATACCCCTTATTGCTTGTGCGTTCCTGTCAACGCGCCACTCGTAATCTGGCCCTTAGTGTTTAATGTCCCTTTAAGGCGTATTATTGAAATATTACATATAAAATAAAAAATAAAAATTATTAAGCATATTGTAAAATAGATATATTCTATAGATTATTTAGAATTTCTTACAGTATGTTAAATCATTTTTAATAACTTATTAATTTTTAAAAAAGATTTTAAATGTAATATTTCAATAATGCGCCTTAAGAATACAGTACTACGTTTTTATGTGTACTGACTCAACCGTGTTAAATCGCAATGTTCTTCACATAGAACATGTACTTTTTACTATTAAATATATATTTTTATATATATATATATATATATATATATATATATATATGATACTGTTCATGTAAAATACATATCTATACCTAAATATCTATAGCTATCTATAGGAATACATATACACGTATAGGTATATAAAGAACTATTTAATGAAAAGGAAATTTTCCTGTAAGTGACGAACATTGGAATGTTAAATATGTAAAGTAAATATACTGTAAAACACATAAATTCATATATATATATATATATATATATATATATATATACACATCGGACCCTTTTGCAGTCAAATACCTGTCAAATATTTTAACTGTGTATGTAGTGTAAAAAGCCACATTGGAGTTTGCTAAAACTTACCCGAGGAAGCCAAAATCCTTTTTGAGAGAATGTGCTGTGGACAGACGAAACAAAATTAAAGCTTTTTGGCAAAGCCCATCATTCTTCTGTTTTCAGAAAAAAAAATAAGGCTTTTAAAGAAAAGAATACAGTCCCTACAGTCAAACATGGTGGAGGTTCACTGATGTTTTGGGGTTGTTTTGCTGCTTTAGGCACTGGATGTCTTGACTGTGTGCATGGCATTAGGAAATCTGAAGACTACCAAAGAACTATGTTGTGCAATGTAGGGCCCAGTGTCAGAAAGTTGGGTCTCCGTCAGAGGTCATGGGTCTTACAGCAGGACAATTACACAAATTGCACGCCAAAAAGCACACATAAATGGTTTAAGACAAAGCACTGGAGAGTACTGAACTGGCCAGCAATGAGTCCAGATCTCAATCCCATAGAGCACATGTGGAGAAATCTCAAAACAGCAGTGGGGAAAAGGAACCCTTCCAATCTGAGAGACCAGGAGCAGTTGGCGAAAGAAGAGTGGTCCAAAATTCCAGTAGAGCAATGTAAGAAACTCATTGATAGTTACAGGAAGCGATTGATTTCAGTTATTTTTTCCAAAGGGTTTGCTACCAAATATTAAATTGAGGGTGCCAATAATTTTGTTCAATCCATTTTTGGAATTTTTGCGTGAAATGTGTCATAGTTGGCTTTTTTTACTCCACTTTTTTGTGTCATAGCAATACAAACAAAATAAATAAACATGAAAATGCCTAAACATTTGTAATTGCAACAATTTTCTGGGCAAAGTGGTTCTGGTACCTGACAGAAATGCAGGGTGCCAATATTTTTGGCCATGACTGTGTATATATAATATATATATATATATATATATATATATATATATATATATATATATATATATATATATATATATATATATATATCTAAAAGAATAAATAGAACATATTTTTAGATAGGAAGAACATTGGAAAGTAAAATATAAATAATTAATTGATGGTTTAGTGCACTTGAAAAAACGTGATCAGATTTTTCACTTTTCACACTCCATTGATTCTTTTATGCGATTGGTTTCATCTCGGACACAAACTTTTTACTTTCAACTTGTAATACAAGCACAACGCGAAAAATGCAAGAAGCCTCCATCTAGCGTAGTTTTCTAAATTGCACTTCACACTAACCCTTAGTGTTTTATATTCCTTTAAGCCAGTGGGAAATCCTTTTTTTTTTTACTTTTTATTCCACAGATTTTTATTTTTTATGTATTTAAAATGTTTTTGATTTAGAAATCGCTTTTTTTTTTTTGCTCTTTTGTAAGATGATATTTATTTCAAAAAATGTCAGCTCATTCTCACCTCTGTTATCATTATGAAGGTTACTGTTTCCCTAGGGAATGATGGCTAACATAGTACCTTATGTGTCTTACAAATTAAGCTGGATAAGTGGACAATTTATCTCTGCAGATACCACCACAGAGTGATTTTTACTACTGCTACTGATCACCTCTTACAATTTCATTCACATTGATCAGAATTTTCTTGGATTCCTGTGGATAAAGCTGTGATGTTCAACATTTATATAAGTTGAAGGGATTTATTTCTGAAGATGAGCCAGTCCTTCTATTAAAAGCAAAATATGTTTGCTATTAATCATTTCTAAAATAAATGATTTGCCAGCCATCTTCAGAGAACAGGATGAAAGACTGGACACCAACTCCATTCTACACATTTTTATAACAAAAGAACAGAAAATAGCCGTACAGTGAGCAGCTAATGAAATTATACAACCAATGAAGTTTATTGGATGTTTTGTCAATGTGTGAACTTTGATGGGGATATTATTTTTCATTGAACAACTGTATACTTTCCACTTTCATGTGTAACTGTCTGTCTTTACCCTTATAGACATACTATATGTGTAATTATGATTTTTTTACTATATGTATTTGCTGGGTATCCTTGTTTTGTAAATAAGGAACACTGATAAAGCTATACAGTTTTGAATAATTCAACATTTCCAGGTTTCAATACATTTTTTTTTTTGGTCTGGAGCATTGACAGCTTCAGTTGATGAATATTCTATATATGGCTCACTGCAGGTCTAGTCTTCCCCACAACCGTTAAAGGGACAGTTAACACCAGAATTTTTGTTGTTTAAAAAGATAGATAATCCCTTTATTACCCATTCCCCAGTTTTGCATAACCAACACTGTTATATTAATACACTTTTTACTGCTGTGACTAACTTGTATCTAAGCATCTTCTGACCGCCCCTAATCACATGACTTTTAGTTATTATCTATTGACTTGCAGTTTAGCCAATTAGTGCAGTGTCTGCCACAACTCACGGGCGTGATAACAATGCTATCTATATGGTTTACCTGAACTACTCTCCCCTGCTGTGAAAAGCAAATACAAAAGCATGTGATTAGAGGCGGCCTTCAAGGGCTTAGAAATTATCATATGAGCCTTTCTAGGTTTGCTCTCAACTAGAATACCAAGAGAACAAAGCAAAATTGTTGATAAAAGTAAATTGGAAAGTTGTTTAAAATTACATGCCCTATTTGAAAAATAAAAGTTTTTTTGGGCCTTGACTGTCCCTTTAAGACACATGTCAACATTCCTTCACTAAACAAGAGTGAAACTTTAGTTATTTTGAAATTGAATCTGGAAAGTGTGAAGGGCTATTGCAAGACTCAAATACTGTAGGTCTGTAATCAGTAGCTACCCCCCCCCCCCCAAAAAAAAAAAAAAGACTGACATAATATATATTCAAATGAAAGTACAGGGTCATCAGGAGACTATCTGCTCCTTGTAGCCTCCCTTAACATTTCCACTGGTATAAGTAGTTTTATATTTATTTTACAGTATCATCATTTTTAAATCAGCTTTTATATGTTTGATATTATTTGTATTTCATAAAAACCAGAATGCCCTGAAGCTAATGGAATATAATATAAAATATAATATATATATAATATATATATAATATAAAAAACAAAACAAAACAAAAAACAGTCATATGCATTACCTTCCTTGTGGCAGCATAGCTGTTCTAGAGCAGTATTTAGCCAGAATGCCAATCCAGAGTGGTACGCAAAGGCTGTCTGTGTTCATGAGCTGCAATATTTTGCAAGGGACCCTAATCTTGTAACAAAATGTTCTATTAAAATTGAACATTTTATGTTTCCTTTAGACTATCCCTTTAAAAAGTGAAAACTTTGGAAATAATGTGAGAATGTATTTCTTTATTAAAAGTTGATATTGCCTCCTAACTCAAATGACTATTATGTGTTTTTTGCACATCTAAGTGTACTTTAAATACTACTTGCGGTGTGCATATTTAATTAGATTTATTCCTGTGTAAAATCTACATCCAAATTTTAAGAGTTTGATAAAATAAGATTTTTTGGTGAACAATTTTGTTATGGTTTTAACAATACAAATTTATCCTGAGTATTTATGTGTAAATGGTTCAATTATTCATTTTGTATGATTTTTAAATTACAATTTTCACTGTGCACTTTTGTATTTTATGTATCTCCTTCCCATACTTAACTGCAGTATACGGCGCCCCTTAGTGAGACACCTTATTTTTTTACTTTAGGGTAAAAAGTGACTTTATAGGATTTCACCAGGAATATAGAAGTACTGCAAGCATTCTAAAATAATCTCACCAGCCCAGAGAGCTTTAGAGAATCGGGTACTAAGAGAGAATAATGGAAAATGCACATTTGAGTATCTCTCTGTCACAGCCCTCCTCACTGGAAACAATATTTTCTAAACCTTCTTGGGTCTGACCAATACACCAACTTTTATGGCACATCACCAGTTTGTTTTTAATATTGTGAAAAATAAAGGAACTTTACAGGCCTCCGAGTTCAAATACATTTTCTAATTAATTCTTGTTTACATGGTTTACACATTTTCAGTACGGGAGTGGAAACAACAGGCAAAATCATTTCAAATGAGAAAATAAAGGTGAGGGAGCTATTTGTAAAAAAAGAAATTAGAAGAAAAGATAAACTGCAATTTAGGGACAGAAATGTTGCACAATTTTCCGACTTAAATTACAGGAAATGGGACAAAATATATGACCCCTAAACATAATACATACATTAAAAATTGATTATAATTTAGTTTTATCTTTATAAATATCACACAAAGAAAACGTTATTGGCATAGTGAACTATTTCATCACAATGCTGTTCTCATCTCTATAACAATTTCCCTTCAATAAATATATTAGATGTGTCTTTTAGTCACTATGAAAGCATTAATGCTTTTGTGTTGAATGTGTAAAATATGTAAAATGTAATTTTCTTTGTTTGTTTTGCCCCTTTTCATGTAATTTAGCACTGGAAATTAAGCAACTTATACTTCTCAGAACATAAAAAGCACCTTGTTGACTTCACAATGGTATATTTAACTAATTAACTTATAACAATTGGAAACAGAGTACTTTATATTTACTCTATGGGCTCCATGTACTAACAGGCGGACGGACAGCTTCTCCACTTGTGAAGCTGTCCGGCCGCCTTTGTTACATATGGGCAGCGGATCTTTTGATCCGCTGGCCTGTATGTATCATTACACGCTCATTCCAGTGTGTAATGCCCGCCCCTTTATTTGTGTGACCGAAGGGGCTGTCAATCACCTAGAGCAAGGATGCTGTCAGTGATTTTCCCTCTCCACCTAAGAGGTGGCCTAGGGTGTAGTAAGCAGAGGTCTAATAAATGCTGCTTCTTACACTGCGGGAAGCAGGCTCGCATATGCGAACCTGCCCGGCAAGGGCTCCGGAGCAGCTCTCGCTCATTCGTACATGGAGCCCTATAACTGTGGATAGCCTTGCTGTCTACAGACTAAATCCCAGATTGTAGTAAAAGAATGTTAATTTGTTTTAAAAATGTTAAGACTTGGCTGATATGTTATTCTATAGCAAAACAACAGAAATGTCTTAAATTACAAGGTGTTTTTACAGTTCATTTAAAGGGACACTAAAGTCAAAATTTCATGATTCAGATAGAGCACACAGTTTTAAGAATTTTTTCAAATGTACTTAAATTATTAAATTTTGCAGAAAAATGTATATGCATACAATGCCCTGCATTTTACATTGCGCAAACAATTGCTTCTGAAGCACCACCCCATGCTAGGACAACGGCTTGTCAATCATCCCAGAAGAATCAGTCCAGGGTAATATAACTCAACCACCTCTGATGTGGAAGCAACTTGTTTTTGTAGGCTCACAAGAGCAAGCATGTTCCACAAGAGCTCAAAATCTATCTATCTATCTATCTATATCTATCTATCTATCTATCTATCATCTTTCTATTAGTCTGTCTGGCCATCTGCCTGGCTGCCTATCTATATATCTATCATATATCTATTTGTCTGTCTGTCTATCTATCTATCTTTCTATCTATCTGTATATCTAAACACACACAGTTATCAAAATATATGTTGCTCTCTGAAACAGAGATATGGACTTAAATTCAGATTTTAACTAAAATCTTTACTCCTTCATTTTATATGAAACAGAGCAAAAATAAAGTTTGCTTTTAACGTCATTGTCTATTAAAAGTCAAGTTAAAAACAGAACCTTTGATCATAAGCTTGGTTCGGGTGATAATATGAAAACTCCATGTGAGACCATTAATGTCAGTAGAAAATGTTTTGCAACCTGAAACATGGTAATTTATTGTAGCCACACTCTGTATAATGTAACACTAACACTAGCTTCAAACCATAGGGAATATGTTGTAATATAGGAATCATAAAATATAGGGATCAGTGTATTTATGCATGAGTCTCTTGTTTACCATGACTTCTTCTCCCGATAACAAATAGTTACATTATTCTGCTCACCTACAGTCCCTAGACCTGTATCTTTCTTGCTTTCCAACAAACAATACAGAAATCTGTACCTCCACCAATGTGCTGTTATTCAACGCTTAAGTAAGGATCATCAACAGCTAATTATAGATCATACCTACAAGAGTAATCAAAGCCACAAATTAATTTTCCTAGCAGTTAATTAATATAGCAAAGGTCAAACAGGAAATTCATTGCTTCTTATTTTAATGGTAGTATAAATTAAAATAATTACACTAGTTTGTTTTCATTGGGGAAAAAAATATTTAAAGTTATACAGTTTCTGCTACCAAAAGATACAACACCTCTTATTATGGAGACATTTTATGAAATGCCAATAGCACAGTGCAAACAATTACAATTTTTATAACAGATTCCTCTGATCTTTAAAGGGACATGAAACCCATTTTTTTTTAATTTTTTTTGTGATTTAGAAAGAGCATGTCATTTTAAAAAACTTTCTAATGTACTTCTATTATCTAATTT
Organism: Bombina bombina; assembly: GCF_027579735.1. Classification (NCBI taxonomy): domain Eukaryota; kingdom Metazoa; phylum Chordata; class Amphibia; order Anura; family Bombinatoridae; genus Bombina; species Bombina bombina. The sequence continues at coordinate 672,549,694 of NC_069499.1, forward strand.
GCTTCATTCTCTTGATATCACTTGCTGAAAAGCATATCTAGATATGCTCAGTAGCTGCTGATTGGTTGCTGCACATAAAGGCCTTGTGTGATTGGCTCACACATGTGCATTGCTATTTCTTCAACAAAGGATATCTAAAGAATTGAGAAAATTAGATAATAGAAGTAAATTTGAAAGTTGTTTAAAATTGCATGCCCTATCTGAATCATGAAAGTTTAATTTTGACTAGATTGTCCCTTTAAGTAACCCTTAAAGAGATACTGTACTTTTATTTTTGCTCCCCTTTAAGTATTCCAAATGATCTTCTTTACCTGCAGAAGTGCATCTTTTTGTTTAGCATCCCTGGTCATCTAGTGCATTTCTAGCCTCTATTTGTGAGAAATATGTGACACATATATGCTGCAATTATTGGGGCTGGGATGATTGGGAGGGGCTGCAGATTACCTAGTGCCAAGGGCAGCCCAAAATGAAACACACCACTGAATACCATACATGTGCAATATTACCACACATAGGGCTCGATTTATTAACCCCTTAGTGACCATACGATTTTTCAATTGTCTTACCATTTGGGACTTGGGCTATTTTTACATTTCTGCAGTGTTTGTGTTTAGCTGTAATTTTCCTCTTACTCATTTACTGTACCCACACATATTATATACCGTTTTTCTTGCCTCTAAAGATAACATTATTTTCATCATATCTTATTTACTATACATTTTTTTATAAAATATGATACAAAAATGGAAAAAAACACACTTTTTCTAACTTTGACCCCCAAAATCTGTTACACGTCTACAACCACCAAAAAACACCCATGCTAAATAGTTTCTAATTTTTTTCCTGAGTTTAGAAATACCCAATGTTTACATGTAGTTTGCTTTTTTTTTGCAACTTATAGGGCAATAAGTACAAGTAGCACTTTGCTATTTCCAAACCATTTTTCTTCCAAAAATTAGTGATAGTTACATTGTAACACTGATATCTGTCAGAAATCCCTGAATAACCCTTCACATGTATATATATATATATATATATATATATATATATATATATTAGTAGACAACCCAAAGTATTGATCTAGGCCCATTTTGGTATATCTCATGCCACCATTTCACAGCCAAATGCGATCAAATAAAAAAAATTGTTTTCTTTTTCACAAACCTTTTCACAAACTTTAGGTTTCTCACTGAAATTATTTACAAACAGCTTGTGCAATTATGGCACAAATGGTTGTAAATGCTTCTCTGGGATCCCCTTTGTTCAGAAATAGCAGACATATATGGCTTTGGCATTGCTTTTTGGTAATTAGAAGGCCGCTAATTGCAGCTGCGCACCACACTTGTATTATGCCCAGCAGTGAAAGGGTTAATTAGGTAGCATGTAGTGAGCTTGTAGGGTTCATTTTAGCTTTAGTGTAGTATAGTAGACAACCCAAAGTATTTATCTAGGCCCATTTTGGTATATTTCATGCCACCATTTCACCGCCAAATGCGATAAAAAATAATAATTGTTAACTTTTTCACAATTTTAGGTTTCTCACTGAAATTATTTACAAACAGTTAGTGTAATCATGGCACAAATGGTTGTAAATGCTTTTCTGGGATCCTCTTTGTTCAGAAATAGCAGACATATATAGCTTTGGCATTGCTTTTTGGTAATTAGAAGGCCGCTAAATGACACTGCACACCAAACTTGTATTATGCCCAGCAGTGAAGGGGTTAATTAGGTAGCTTGTAGGGTTAATTTTAGCTTTACTGTAGAGATCAGCCTCCCACCTGAGACATCCCACCCCCTGATCCCTCCCTGACTCCCCTCAAACATCTCTCTTCCCTCCCCCACCTCACAATTGTCACCGCCATCTTAAGTACTGGCAGAAAGTCTTCCAGTACTAAAATAAAAGGCATTTTTTTTTATATTTATTCTGCAGTGTTGGGTCCCCCCTTAGCCCCCAACCTCCCTGATCCCCCCCCCAAACAGCTCATTAACCCTCCCCCCCTCTACCTAGTTGTCGCCATCTTGGGTACTGGCAGTTGTCTGCCAGTACCAAGTTTGTTAAAAAAAGCCTTTTTTATATATAAATAAATCCCCAATTTTCTGTAGTGTAGATGCCCCCCATCATATCCTTACCCCTTTTCCCCTCCCAGATCCCTTTCTAAACATTTAGTTCCCCCCTCTCCCTCCATCCCTTACACTTTCTATAGTTAGCAGTCCCAGTCCCACCCGCTTCCGCATGCTCCCGCCCACCTGCGGATGCTCCCGTGCACCTACGTGCGCTCCCGTGCACCCGCCCCCCGCTACCGGCATTTGAAAGGAAGTGGACCAGCAATGGGCCGCCCACCCGCCTCCCTGCTATGGCTCCCACCCACCAACGATCGGCACCATCGCTGGCCAATGCAGAGAGGGCCACAGAGTGGCTCTCTCTGCATCGGATGCCTTCAAAAATGTTATTGTAGGATGCCTTAATATTGAGGCATCATTGCATTAACATGAAAGTGGCTGGAAGCGATCACGATCGCTTCCAGCGCTTGAAAACTCTGTGGACGTACAGGGTACGTCCTTGGTCATTAAGTGACATTTTTTATAAGAAATACCCTGTACGTCCTTGGTCCTTAAGGGGTTAAGCACTGCACCTCGCTATGACTGCAGGTTCTCATAAGAGAACCTTCAGTCAGTATTTATCAAGCAGCCTGCTTGCTAGCTTCTTCTCCACCTCTTAGATTGACAGCTCCTGCCCATGAGTGATTGGCTGTGTGCGGGCAGGGAATGGTGTTGCATGCAAGCGCAAAATAGCGCTTGAATGCAATGCAAAATACCGCCAGCAGATTGCAGCCCGCCAGAGGTGAGCTGGGGCAGACAGGGGTGCATATGTATGCCCCTGTCCGCCATGGCTTAGTTGAAGACCTTGTCAGGGCATTGATAATATAGAGTTTTAATCAAAGGCTAAAAGCTTTGCAATTGCTACACTTGTGATGTTGCACAGTAGATGATATGATAGAGATTGGTTGCACTGACTAAAACTGATACCGAGGGGCTAGAGATTGTGTCAGTCATGGATGTGTATATTCAGACAAAGTGGTTAGCAGTAAGAGGAGGAATTACTGGGCTGCCCTTGAACAGCTGTATTTTCTTCTGTTACTCTTACTATTTATACAAGTGATAAATGAGGTACAGTGCATTAGGGACCCCTAAAGCATTCATTGCTCAGCAACTTTGTGAGGAGGAAACAGAGTGATAAATAACAAAGCAGCAAAGCCTCACATGCAGAGAGTTGATTGTATGTTGTAGACAATGATTGAATATAGGTTTAAAGTGTTGTCTTACCTTGTCACACTGAGCTAATTTCCATATGGTGTCTTGAGGCCAGTCTCATAATAAATGGCTATTGTGGTAAGTTGAATGCATTGTTTGTTTTTAAAGCTGCTTTAAAGGGACATAAACCACTTCAGGATGGACCTATGAGTCTAAGTGTTTAACATATGTAAAAAGTAAAATGAAGCATATGGTTGTTCCTGTGATCATTTGCTTAAGAAATGACACTGATTGACTCAACTACCATTTGGTCCAGGATGGAGAAGGACGCTGCAAAAGTAAGGACGTTAATGCCGTCTTAAAGCCCATTACTTTTACAATGGCATGGACTGTCCTAACGGCGTCTAGAGGTATAAAGGAACACTCAAGTAAATTAAACTTTCATGATTCAGGTAGAGCACACAATTTTAAACAACTTTCCAAGTCACTTCCATTATCTACATTTGCAAAATCCTTTTATTTGCACATGTTCTTAGGCACCAGCTCATACTGAGCATGTGCAAGAATTCACAGACTATAAGTATATGCATTTTGTAATTGGTTGATTCCTGTCACATGATGCAGTTGGAAGAAATACAGAATCTACTACTCATTTTAAATTCAGTGCTTTTGCATTGTTTTTCTATTATGCTTTAATAGTTAATGCAAGTTTTATGTAGAATCATTTTTTATAATGCCTATTATTATTTTAATTAAACCTATCTGCTTCTGACCTGACACCTAAACCAGAGTTACTCTAATCACCGCTGATCTGCCCCCCAGTTTAACCCTTACTGGGACTTCCCTCACAAATGTACCCCTAAACATAATTTGTCACTTCTAGACAATGCAACAATTGTCATAAGCACTATTAAATCTAATTCCCTATAAAAATGGTTACCCCCTAATAATAAATCTTGCTTGCCTCCCCTACATAATTGTCCCATACCGATAAGTCCACATTAAAATAAATTCTCTTAAACAATCCCCTCACAGCAATAAATCCTACTTTAACATAACTGCCCCTCTAAAAAATCTCAAGCAAAAGCAATATATTACCTTTAAGACCACGCCCCTCTAAAAATGTGAAATTACTACCTTTTAAAAAAAATTCCAATTTAAATCAAACATTTTTTTACATTAATGTCCATAAGCTTAATATATTGGTTTTACTGTCTTACAGTTCTTCCTTCACTTAATGATCTCACGCCAATATATAAAATGTTATAAAAAGAATGGAGACAATCCTGTTTGATTAATCTTATTAAACAATCAGAATTGTGGAAGGGGCAGGTTCATATTTACATTTATAAAGGGGAATTGCATAATGTGGAGGAGAAGGCATAAAGAGTATTAAAGGGATCATTTTTTGTAGAGGAGCAATTAGGTATAAAGTTTGTTATTGCAATGACGGTACTGTAGAGGATAAATAGGTTTAATAGCAGATTATTTTAATGATAAAGAGTGTTTAAAAGAGAGAAATTTAGGGAGGGGTTGTGATGAGGAGATCACATTTGGGCGCTAGTTGAGAGGCAGAAGGGGTTAATTCAAATAAATTAATTAAATGTGTGTGTTTGTGTGTATATGTGTGTGTACGTGTGTGCATGCGTATGTGTTTGTGTATATGTATGTGTGTGTACAAGAGTGCGTATATGTATGTGTGTGTGTGTATATCTATATGTATGGGTGTATATATATGCATATATGTGTGCATGTGTTTGTGTATATGTGTGTGTATACATGTGTGTATGTGTGTGCGTGTATGTGTGTGTTTGTGTGTTTGTGAGTGTATGTATGTGTATGGGTGTATATGTGTGCATATATGTGTGTCTGTGTGTATGTGTTTGTGTATTTGTGTGGATACTTGTGTGTATGTATGTGGGTGCATGTATGTATATGTGTGCGTATATATGTGTGTATGTGTTTGTGTATATGTGTGTGTACATGTGTGTATGTGTGTGCATGTATGTATGTGTTTGTGCGTTTGTGAGTGTATGTATGTATGTGTATATGTATATGTGTGTATATATGTGTTTGTCTATGTGTTAGTGAGTATATGTATGTATGTGTGTGTGTATGTGTTTGTGTATATGTGTGTGTACATGTGTGTATGTGTGTGCGTGTATGTATGTGTTTGTCTATGTGTTAGTGAGTGTATGTATGTATGTATGTATGTGTGTGTGTGTGTATGTGTGTGTGTGTGTATGTGTGTGTGTGTGTGTGTGTATGTGTGTGTGTGTATGTGTGTGTATGTGTTTGTGTATATGTGTGTGTGTACATATGTGAATGTGTGTGCGTGTATGTATGTGTTTGTCTATGTGTTAGTGAGTATATGTATGTATGTGTGTGTGTGTATGTGTTTGTGTATATGTGTGTGTGTACATGTGTGTGCGTGTATGTATGTGTTTGTCTATGTGTTAGTGAGTGTATGTATGTGTGTGTGTGTGTGTGTGTGTGCGTATGTGTTTGTGTATATGTGTGTGCATACATATGTGTATGTGTGTGCGTGTATGTATGTGTTTGTGCGTTTAAACACAAATCCTGGTCTAATACAAAAGTTCTGCAGACAATTAAGAAATTAGGCATTTTCTTATATCTTATATTGAGTGTACTAGTGATTTTCTAAATTAATTACATTGTAGAAGCTTATTTCTCATCTCATGTGTTGAATAGAGATTTTATTGAGCTTACTGTCAGTAACATATTTAGCATAAAGTATATTAGGGACATGGCCTTTAATTTAGCCCATCTAATTGGCTCTAATTTAGTTAGATTGCATTAAATTACACCCTTTAATATAGCTGTGTGTGTAGGTCAGAAAATTCATTCTATTAGGAAAAGCAATTTTCTTCATTGTTACATAGTAGAAGTTACTTGGATAAAGATATATAAAAAAAATGTTCCAGTGAGGTAATGCAAAGAAAATGGGAATGTTAATTATTTAATAAAGCAGTCAAATTAGTATATTTATCACAGACAAAGTATTAGATGGTGTGTGTGTGTGTGTTTCGATGATTTACTAGTAAAGGCTAAAAGGTTGCCCATATATTAGTATAAGATTAGTACTCTTACGCCTAGATTTAGAGTTCTGCGGCCAAAGGGGTGCGTTAGCTACGCGTGCTTTTTTTCCCACTCACCTTTTAAATACCGCTGGTATTTAGAGTTCACAGAATGGCTGGGTTTTCAGTGCGTTACGCTCCAAAAAGGGAGCGTAGAGCATAATTTAACGCCACTGCAACTCTAGATACCAGCGGTGCTTACGGACGCGGCCAGCTTCAAAAACGTGCTTGTGCACGATTCCCCCATAGAAAACAATGGGGCTGTTTGAGCTGAAAAAAAACCTAACACCTGCAAAAAAGCCGCGTTCAGCTCCTAACGCAGCCCCATTGTTTTCTATGGGGAAACACTTCCTACGTCTGCACCTAACACTCTAACATGTACCCCGAGTCTAAACACCCCTAACCTTACACTTATTAACTCTTAATCTGCCGCCCCGCTATTGCTGACCCCTGCATATTATTTTTAACTCCTAATCTGCCGCTCCGTACACCCCTGCCACCTACATTATCCCATATGTACCCCTAATCTGCTGCCCTAACATCGCCGACCCCTATATTATATTTATTAACCCCTAATCTGCCGCCCCCAACGTCGCCTCCACCTAACTACACTTATTAACCCCTAATCTGACGACCGGACCTGAGCGCTACTATAATAAATGTATTAACCCCTAATCCGCCTCACTCCCGCCTCAATAACCCTATAATAAATAGTATTAACCCCTAATCTGCCCTCCCTAACATTGCCGACACCTAACTTCAAGTATTAACCCCTAATCTGCCGACAGGAGCTCACCGCTACTCTAATAAATTTATTAACCCCTAAAGCTAAGTCTAACTTTAACCCTAACACCCCCCTAAATTAAATATAATTTAAATCTAACGAAATAAATTAACTCTTATTAAATAAATTATTCCTATTTAAAGCTAAATACTTACCTGTAAAATAAACCCTAATGCAGCTACAATATAAATTATAATTATATTATAGCTATTTTAGGATTTATATTTATTTTACAGGTAACTTTGTATTTATATTAACCAGGTACAATAGCTATTAAATAGTTAAGAACTATTTAATAGCTAAAATAGTTAAAATAATTACAAAATTACCTGTAAAATAAATCCTAACCTAAGTTACAATTAAACCTAACACTACACTATCAATAAATAAATTAAATAAACTACCTACAATTATCTACAATTAAACCTAACACTACACTATCAATAAATAAATTAAATACAATTCCTACAAATAAATACAATTAAATAAACTAACTAAAGTACACAAAATAAAAAAGAACTAAGTTACAAAAAATAAAAAGATATTTACAAACATTAGAAAAAAATTACAACAATTTTAAACTAATCACACCTACTCTAAGCCCCCTAATAAAATAACAAAGCTCCCCAAAATAAAAAAATGCCCTACCCTATTCTAAATTGCAAAAGTTCAAAGCTCTTTTACCTTACCAGCCCGTAAAAGGACCTTTTGTGGGGCATGCCCCAAAGAATTCAGCTCTTTTGCCTGTAAAAAAAAACATACAATACCCCCCCAACATTACAACCCACCACCCACATATCCCTAATCTAACCCAAACCCCCCTTAAATAAACCTAACACTAAGCCCCTGAAGATCTTCCTACCTTGTCTTCACCATGCCAGGTATCACCGATCATTCCAGGCTCCGAAATCTTCATCCAAGCCCCAGCGGGGGCTAGACATCCATCATCCGGCGGCTGAAGAGGTCCAGAAGAGGCTCCAAAGTCTTCATCCTATCCGGGAAGAAGAGGCGATCAGGACCGGCAACCATCTTGATCCAAGCGGCATCTTCTATCTTCATCCGATGACGACCGGCTCCATCTTGAAGACCTCCACCGCGGACCCATCTTCTTCTTCCGACGACTTCCCGACGAATGACGGTTCCTTTAAGGGACGTCATCCAAGATGGCGTCCCTCGAATTCCGATTGGCTGATAGGATTCTATCAGCCAATCGGAATTAAGGTAGGAAAATTCTGATTGGCTGATGGAATCAGAATCAAGTTCAATCTGATTGGCTGATTCAATCAGCCAATCAGATTGAGCTTGCATTCTATTGGCTGTTCCGATCAGCCAATAGAATGCAAGCTCAATCTGATTGGCTGATCGGATCAGCCAATCGGATTGAACTTTATTCTGATTGGCTGATTCCATCAGCCAATCAGAATTTTCCTACCTTAATTCCGATTGGCTGATAGAATCCTATCAGCCAATCGGAATTCGAGGGACGCCATCTTGTCCCCTTGAAGGAACCATCATTCGTCGGGAAGTCGTCGGAAGAAGAAGATGGGTCCGCGGTGGAGGTCTTCAAGATGGAGCCGGTAGTCATCGGATGAAGATAGAAGATGCCGCTTGGATCAAGATGGTTGCCGGTCCTGATCGCCTCTTCTTCCCGGATAGGATGAAAACTTTGGAGCCTCTTCTGGACCTCTTCAGCCGCCGGATGATGGATGTCTAGCCCCCGCTTGGGCTTGGATGAAGATTTCGGAGCCTGGAACGATCGGTGATACCTGGCATGGTGAAGACAAGGTAGGAAGATCTTCAGGGGCTTAGTGTTAGGTTTATTTAAGGGGGGTTTGGGTTAAATTAGGGGTATGTGGGTGGTGGGTTGTAATGTTGGGGCGGGGTATTGTATGTTTTTTTTTACAGGCAAAAGAGCTGAATTCTTTGGGGCATGCCCCACAAAAGGTCCTTTTAAGGGCTGGTAAGGTAAAAGAGCTTTGAACTTTTGTAATTTAGAATAGGGTAGGGCATTTTTTTATTTTGGGGGTCTTTGTTATTTTATTAGGGGGCTTAGAGTAGGTGTAATTAGTTTAAAATTGTTGTAATTTTTTTCTAATGTTTGTAAATATTTTTTTATTTTTGTAACTTAGTTCTTTTTTATTTTTTGTACTTTAGTTAGTTTATTTAATTATATTTATTTGTAGGAATTGTATTTAATTTATTTATTGATAGTGTAGTGTTAGGTTTAATTGTAGATAATTGTAGGTAGTTTATTTAATTTATTTATTGATAGTGTAGTGTTAGGTTTAATTGTAACTTAGGTTAGGATTTATTTTACAGGTAATTTTGTAATTATTTTAACTATTTTAGCTATTAAATAGTTCTTATCTATTTAATAGCTATTGTATCTGGTTAAAATAAATACAAAGTTACCTGTAAAATAAATATAAATCCTAAAATAGCTATAATATAATCATAATTTATATTGTAGCTATATTAGGGTTTATTTTACAGGTAAGTATTTAGCTTTAAATAGGAATAATTTATTTAATAAGAGTTAATTTATTTAGTTAGATTTAAATTATATTTAACTTAGGGGGGTGTTAGTGTTAGGGTTAGACTTAGCTTTAGGGGTTAATCCATTTATTACAGTAGCGGCGAGATTCGGTCGGCAGATTAGGGGTTAATAATTGAAGTTAGGTGTCGGCAATGTTAGGAAGGGCAGATTAGGGGTTAATACTATTTATTATAGGGTTATTGAGGCGGGAGTGAGGCGGATTAGGGGTTAATAACTTTATTATAGTAGCGGTGCGGTCCGCTCGGCAGATTAGGGGTTAATAAGTGTAGGCAGGTGGAGGCGACGTTGAGGGGGGCAGATTAGGGGTTAATAAATATAATATAGGGGTCGGCGGTGTTAGGGCAGCAGATTAGGGGTACATAAGGATAACGTAGGTGGCGGCGCTTTGCGGTCGGCAGATTAGGGGTTAATTATTGTAGGTAGCTTGCGGCGACGTTGTGGGGGGCAGGTTAGGGGTTAATAAATATAATATAGGGGTCGGCTGTGTTAGGGGCAGCAGATTAGGGGTACATAAGTATAACGTAGGTGCGGTCAGCAGATTAGGGGTTAAAAAAATTTAATCGAGTGGCGGCGATGTGGGGGGACCTCGGTTTAGGGGTACATAGGTAGTTTATGGGTGTTAGTGTACTTTAGAGCACAGTAGTTAAGAGCTTTATAAACCGGCGTTAGCCCAGAAAGCTCTTAACTACTGACTTTTTTCTGCGGCTGGAGTTTGGTCGTTAGATTTCTAACGCTCACTTCAGCCACGACTCTAAATACCAGCGTTAGAAAGATCCCATTGAAAAGATAGGATACGCAATTGACGTAAGGGGATCTGCGGTATGGAAAAGTCGCGGCTGGAAAGTGAACGTTAGACCCTTTCCTGACTGACTCCAAATACCAGCGGTAGCCTAAAACCAGCGTTAGGAGCCTCTAACGCTGGTTTTCACGGCTACCGCCCAACTCTAAATCTAGGCCTTTGAGTTTGTAACATTCAGTTATAGCTTTTATTATAGCAGTTATAGCTTCATCATTACTGCAGCATACAGGTTACTTTTTATAAAAGCATATATATATATATATATATATATATATATATATATATATATATACAATGTAAAGTAGTGAGTGTACAGCCTGTATAATTTGCTGTCCCCTCAAAATAACTTATCACACAGCCATTAATGCCTAAACGTCCAAATTGGGCCCAATAAGCCACCTCCCCGGTGTCATGTAACTTGTTAGTGTTACAAGGTCTCAGGTGTGAATGGGGAGCAGGTGTGTTAAATTTGGTGTTATCGCTCTCACACTCTCATACTGGTCACTGGAAGTTCAACATGGCACCTCATGGCAAAGAACTCCCTGAGGATCTGAAAAAAAAAATTGTTGCTCTACATAAAGATGACCTAGGCTATTAGAAGATTGCCAAGACCCTGAAACTGAGCTGCAGCACAGTGGGCAAGACCATACAGTGGTTTCACAGGACAGGTTCCACTCAGAACAGGCCTCGCCATGGTTGACCAAAGAAGTTGAGTGCACGTGCTCAGCGTCATATCCAGAGGCTGTGTTTGGGAAATAGACATATGAGTGCTGCCAGCATTGCTGCAGAGGTTGAAGAGGTGGGGGGTCAGCCTGTCAGTGCTCAGACCATACGCCGTGCAAAATAAAATTTTGGGGTTTATATCATTTAAAACTTGAGCTATTTCCAATAGGAAAAATGTTAAACTCTAACTATTTCAATAAGCAATCTGATAAACAAGGAGGGACATACACATATATTCAGACAGCAAGAGATGTAGCTGTAGCACGGTTATACACAGTCATTCAGGCATCAAGTAAGGATAAATTAGTTACTGATAACCAGACTGGAGAAAGCAGGTTAATTCACAGGTATTCAGACACTGGCAGGTCAGGAGGTAGCATGCAGTCATACACAGGAATTAACTTTTAAAAACCACACCAACACCCAGCAAGAACTGAAGAGTAAGAGAAAGACCTGGTAATCTGGAAATCACAGTGTGCCATTCATCAAAAGTCTATTTAAAGAGAGGCATCTGATAGGAGAATGAAGAAATTATGGAGTGGTGGTATTAAAAGTAGGGATGTGCAGGGAATAAATGTTTCAAAGCTACAGGTGAAAAGTTTAGCTGTAGCTACATATTTACTGTTAAAGTGTAAGATACTTTACCATCTTCTCCCTAACCTCTTCTTGCCAAAGCTCTGGGCGCGCTAACAGGAGGCCATGACCCGATTATAATAGGATCGGGTTAGCGTGCACTCCAGAGCTTGTTAAGGTAAGTATTTTATCCTTTAAAAGTAATTTAAAGGAAACAAATAAATACTGATGAATTTTGTCAGTATTTTTCCATTTTCTTTGTTGGTGCATTCATTCGGATATTTGTTTTCTTTACAAAAACAATGATTTGATTTTCGGTACGAATGTACATTCATATGAAAATAAATGCACATCCCTAATTAAAAGTTAGTAAAAAATATACCTAGTTTTTCACTCATGGAAAATGTTAAGTTCTATATTCATCGAGAGTTGAGATGGATTACTTTTAAGATTTAATCCTGAATTATTTCATTATCAGGGATAATTAAGGCTTATTCATCACAAGAACACACCGTTTCACAAATAGCAATAAGCTGATATGCGAGGATTTCCTTTAAAATTTGACAATTCAAAAATGTATTATATCATTTTTATTATGCTTTAACTTTCATATTAAACATTTTCTTCCACTCTTGTTAAAGGGACAGTTTGCCCCCCCAAAAATTCTCCCCTTTAAATTGTACCAAATGATCCATTTTACCTGTTGGAGTGCATTACAATTGTTTACAAGTATCTCATTTACCCTTATTTCGGCATTTGAATTTGCTGATTTAGCCTGTGGAATCCCACCTACAATGAACGTTTCTATACTGGAGTCTAGCCTAAGTAAAAGCAGCCAGCAGAAAAAGTTACACTCCCAGTGGAGGGCAGGATAGTTAAGTAATAAAATGTAAAATTCTCCAGTGTTTTCTCTAAGTTTTAAGCTTTGGTTTACAAACAAATATAAGACAAGAAAGCAAGTGTGTGTAAATAAAAGTGATACAATAATGAGATCTGATATTAACTGTGAGCACAGCCCATTGTAATAGGCTGTGGTTTAAAAGCACAAAACCAGATATTTTTAATACACAAATAAACCTTAAAATGTAATTTCTCATATATTTTATACTCTGCAACTGGTATAACACGTCAAAATGAAAATACATTAAAGGGACACTGAACCCAATTTTTTTCTTTCAAGATTCAGATAGAGAATGAAATTTTAAGCAACTTTCTAATATACTCCTATTATCAAAATTTCTTCATTCTCTTGGTATCTTTATTTGAAATGCAAGAATGTAAGTTTAGATGCCGGCCCATTTTTGGTGAACAACCTGCGTTGTCGTTGCTGATTGGTGGATAAATTCATCCACCAATAAAAAACTGCTGTCCAGAGTTCTGAACCCCAAACAAGCTTAGATGCCTTCTTTTTCAAATAAAGATAGCAAGAGAACGAAGAAAAATTGATAATAGTAGTAAATTAGAAAGTTGCTTAAAATTCCATGCTCTATCTGAATCACGAAAGCAAAAATTTGGGTTCAGTGTCCCTTTAAGGGAAAAAAACAATTTTACAGTATACTGTCCCTTTAAGTTGCATTTTCTCCATTTTATTGAATATTTTTGCAGTAAACATACTAGTGAATATGGAGATCCTGTCCCAGTGCAAACATGAGTTCCAATAGTCCCTTATTTATAGGCATTGTTGTTACAGAAAATAATCTGTTTAATTAGGTTCCAGGGTTACAGTCAAGGTAACCTGTTTCTATAAACACTTTTTTTTGCTGAACACCAGTCTCATTTGTGCTCTAAGCAGTTTTTTCTAACTTTGGATAGGATTCCTTTGGAACATATGTTCCTGCCATGAACCTCTATAACCTCTAAGTTATGGGCACATATGGAAACAGGGAAAGCCAATTAAAAGTGCATTCCTTTGTAGAAAATGTAACAGATTTTCTTTACACTTGTTATACTGTATCTTTTTACAAAGAGTAATCTATCAGGAGTCTGCAGCGTACTGACAAGTCGCCTTAGTATTTGGCCTGTGCATATTTTACGAGGTTAGTATAAGTTCAATGGACCAATGTATGAAACGTTTCTTCATTGTAACAGGAATCAACTGTACTCATGGGATCCTTGTAAATTTAGCTGGAAAACTGCACAAAATGAGTAATTGTGTAAAAGGAATACAGGTTGGGTTTTTTTTTTAAGTAAAATTGCCATCTGACTTTTTTTCTTTGTGGTTTACTTACATATATTTTTTAATTTAATTAAATTTGTCAGAAAATAATTATTTTATATTTATTTTTAATGTTATGTAAAGGAGAGCTTTGCTAAAGTTCACAAGAAATATTTTTCAAATATTCATAACTTTGGAATCAGTAGTGTTTGTCATTCACTTCAAATGCTGAAATCTGACATAAAATGGTTGAGTAACGTTCAGTATATTTATTAGAGAGAGAAAAAAATGCCCTTAATGTTGCTATTAGAAAATTTAGTCATAGCTGCAGCCAAAGCAACTGAGCAAATTATCATGACATTTGTCAGGAAGATTGAGTATATTACCATCAAGGACCTTTGTTTTTTAATATTTGTTAAAGGGACATTACAGTCAAAATTTAAATGCATATAGATGAATTACATCTTTGAATACAAAAAATTTGCAATATACATGTATTGGCAAAAATGCGTCTGGTAAAAGTTATCACTGTTTTATTGTGAGCATTTTTCTCTGCACGTGCATGTGAAGCTAAGCTAGATATTCTCAGTGAACCTGCATTTTAAATACTGCAACTGCTCAGAACATCAGTGGGGCTTGTATCATGTGAGCCATTAACAAATGGAGTCATTACCAGATGATAAAAGTACCTTAGGCTCTCTAAGCAAGTGCTGTGTTTAAAATGCTCATGCACGGAGCATACTTATTATTCAAATTCAAAATGAAATGCATCCATATTCAAAACTGAAATGCATCCATGTGGATTTTAATTTGGGCTGGAATGTCCCTTTAAGGTATGTGGCAGAATAAAAACATGCAAAAGAGATGGAAAATGGCAAAAGAACACGAGCAAAAAAAATAAAATAAAAAAATAAATATTCATATATATATGCCTACCTACACCCACATACCTATATATATACCTATATATATATAGGGGATAGGGGATGCTCAAAAATAGAAAAGGGGGCTCCCAATTGTCCCAGCAATTTGTGGAAATGTCTAAAATTTGAAATACAGTCCCACTGTGCCTCCATTGTATATTTAAAGGGACACTAAACTGTAATATTTGCTCTCCTTTAATGTGTTCCCAATGACTCATTTTACATGCTGAAGTTTATTAAATTATTTACAAACACCGACTTTTGTCTGCTGAACAACCATTCATACTGAAAATGTCAGTACAACAGTACTAACTATATAAAAGCTATCCAAACAAGAGGTAGCAGCATAAATCAGCCCCCCGTGGAGGTGGAAGAGAGAATTTGAAATGGTGTTTCTGCAGCTGCTCTGAATACAATTAAATCTCCAATCTCCTTTTAATGTTATCTTTAACATTAAAATAAACTTAGAGCTGTCCTACAGCCTAGATTCAACAACTGTTAACCAAATAGAAATATATATATATATATATTTATATTTAAAAACATTGGGCAATCAACATCAGTTATGAATCAATAAAACAGCAAGTTTAACATCTATAGTGAGCACCTCTATTTTAAATCTTAACATGACAAAAGATTATTTCTTATAGGTTTTAAGTTTACCCAAACCAAGAATTTCCTGTTATATCATATTCATACTTTAGGGGGCTTACTTATTTCAAATGGTGGTAGGTCTAATGGTTTCAGTGCCATAGGAAATTAATGCTAAAACCAGTGGTGTAACAGGGGCGGGGGGGCAGAGGTTGCACTATTCAACCCAGCATAATGGCTTGCCCCATGTGTTCCCCAACTGTTATTGGCACTTGTTTTCCCATCACACTCTGCCTAGGCACCCCCAGCTCCAGGCCGGATGACCCACTCACAGACCACGCTGACTTAGCCCGTGGACAGCCCGCACCTTGACCACCCCCTCTTGTTACGATCCTACACACAACAACCATGGGTCTCCAGGAAGTGCCACCCTTATAACTATTTTCTGGAGACGCAACTGACAAAAACACTTAAGTTGAATAGAACTTTTTTTAAATGGAAAACTCTATTGTATAGTACTTAATGTCTCCTCAATATTAAAGATAATAAAAAGGTTTGGGTTTTTTTACTCATCAGAGGCTAGTGGACTAGATGATATAAGTGTTCAACCTTAAGTAATATATATATATATATATATATATATATATATATTTAGCCAGAAGAAAATGCACTGTCAGGACTTTCATAAATAAGTTACTTTTATTTCTGTAACGTTTTCGGAGGTCTTGCCTCCTTCATCAGCATAAATAAAATGAAAACAAACAAACTCTTAAATAGTGTCATACTCACTCCAAATCACTTCAAACCACTACATTCACTGGCGCCAAAATTATCGGTGTTGGACCGCATTATGCGTTCCAAGTGTGCTACGTGACGGAAGTAGTGCGCCAGAATACTTCCGGTTGTCAAAGTTTTAAAGCCGTAATAACCCGGCTTAATGTGTGTTAATACCACAGTCATAAAATTGTTATGACATATAATGTGTGCATAATTTCGTAAAAAAACAACAAACTATTAACGTGCAAACCAAAATGTGCTTATACACTAAATGATAATAATAAGTGTGACAGCCGTATATTGTCATGGCAACCTAGCAAACACTACAATGTATCCCTGTTGCGAATAGGGAAACAGACTAACAGTAGCAATCTTTAAAGGTGTATCACAGAGTGTGTTAATGCAGGCGCTTTGCCCTGCTAAAATGTGTATGCTAAAAAGTAAAGGGGTCTACTTGTGAATCGCGCAAGTTAACATGTTGTAATGTATACATCCTACTGTGTTAACTTATACTGAGGATATTAGGCTAGTCTACTTCTTCTTCTCATGAACCAAGTGTTCACTGAGGGGTCTCCTATGGAGATGCATATCTATGATGTACTGCCTTTGATGTGTAAAAGACTATTATGTTCAAAAAATCGTATGTCAGGGATCTCCCCATTGTTATGAGCTATTCACATGCACACTGTTTATACCTTCAGGCAAATACCTTATTTACATTCAGTTGTATTTTTAAGGGGGATTTGTACAACCTAAACACCCCTTATTACGTAAGGGGGTCATATAGTTAAGACATATTCTACTTCCATATCGAGGTTAAGGGGGTCCTATAGACAAAGCATACTCCACTTCCATATTGTGACTATCAGTACCCCCATTTCCACATTACTCTGAATACCAATCACTCCAGACAAGTTGAAACAAATTGCTAAAGAAGATTGAAAAACATATAAAAACAATTGATATAACGGTCTTTCCATTCACTGCAGAAATATCCCACCCGGGATTGGTCTAGCTCCAAATGTCCAAGATTCGCATGTATATACAATAAAGAGCGCCTGGTTGTTTACTTCTGAATTTATACAAAATGGCTCGCTCTGTGTTTAATTCTGTGCATTCTTCCGTGTCTACGGTTGCAACCTTGTCCCATAGATTAAAGTGGCCTTTAGGTCGAATGGCTCATGTGCACTATGGTTCCCTGGTTATCCAACGATCAAATCGTTATCTGTGTTGTAATGTTCTTTACTGGTCCTCATCTGGTATTGTTTCCTCCTTCCTGACATAATTAAGGATCTAATGTCCAGCTTCGGAAATGTGTAATGCTTTTTAGTCTGTGTGTGTAAAGAACCTGGTAACTCCAAGGCACCACTATCTGACTTCCACACAGGTATTAGAAATACCAAAGACTCCTAAACCCGGTGCTGTTTGCCAACATGGTTAATAGCACCCCTATAGCGAGGCACGCAAACCATATGGCCCACAGAGTCATGATAGTCTAGGTGCCGTACCCTGAGATTGTGTCACACTATATAGCCACATTACATCAAAGCCTTAAAGTCAGGGGTGGTGTTAAGCCCACCTGGGTGAATGGTGCCCAGTCGGTACATCCACTGAGCCTCCCGTTGTAGAAGTATTTTACCTCTGTCTCCTCCCCTATCTAGTGGGGGTACATGATCAATAAGTGTATATCTTATTGATGCCACTGAATGTCTGTGTTCTGCACAGTGTCTCGCTACCGGTTGGTCCGACTCCCCGGACTTGTGAGCCGACCTTATGGCATGCCGATGGTTGGCCATCCTTTCCCTCAGGGTGCCTGTCGTCTTACCGACATAGCAACGAGAACATGGGCACACCAATAAGTAGATAACAAATGTGGTTGTGCAGGTAATCGAATGCCGTATATGAAACTGCCTGTTGGTGTGGGGGTGGTAAAATGTTCTGGTACTTATAAGTCCATTACAGGTGGTGCATCCTAGGCATCGATAGGATCCTCTGATGTTGGTATCCTGGGATTATAGCTTGCCTTCGAGTCAGTCCTGACCAATAGGTCTCGCAAATTTGTACCCCTCCTGTAACCAACCATGGGCGTCAGATGTTTACTAAACTGTAATTTTGGGTCAGTGGAGACGATAGGCCAATGTGTCCTTAGAGAAAGTCCAGCATTTCTGGTACTAGGAGAAAATGTAGTAGCCAGTATGATTTTGTCATCCCTGGTCCGTCTAGGTTCTTGTACCAATAATTGTGCCTGTGTGACTTGTGACACTTCCTTCATCATCTGACTGATATGTTGTGTCTTGTAGACCCTCTCTGCAAATTTTGCACCCATTTCTGACAACTGGGAGGCTCCCACCATAGGGTCAGAATTATTTCTCACTGTTCCAATAAGCTGCGATTTCAGTATGCCCTTTAATAATGCTGGGGGATGACAACTATCTGACCTCAGTAGAGAGTTCCTATCCGTAGGTTTACTAAAAAGTGTACATCCTAAGCCCTGTGTAGTTTTATATACTTTGAGGTCAAGAAAGTTAATGGACTGTAAATCGCTCAAGATCTTAAATCTAACCGTGGTCTGTGTACTATTGAATAGCTCAAACCACTCATGTAGGTCACCCATGCCCCCTCTCCAAATCAGAAAAATATCGTTGATATACCTACGGTAGAAAATGATCGATGAATCACATTTGCCCCATAGGTATATATTCTCAAAGTGAGACATGAAGATGTTGGCATAGGAGGGGGCCATGGATGACCCCATGGCCGTACCCGCTATCTGGAGAAAAAATTTGTTTTCGAATCTAAAATAATTCTTGTACAAACAAAATTCAATGATAGATAGTAGGTATTCAATAGGTGGTCCCTCATAGAGGGGGTTGTTCGTGAGGTGTGCCCTGACAGCTTCTAATCCTTCCCCATGGGGAATGATAGTGTATAAGCTGTTCACGTCCATGGTGACCAAAATATCACCAGGCTGGACGTGCACAGCCCCCCAACAGTCTAATAAATTCGCTGGTGTCCAGCAAAAAGGATTGTGTTCCCCTGACCACCAGCTGCAATAACAGATCAATGTACTGCGACACCGGTTGGCACAAGGAATCCACTGCCGACACAATGGGACGACCCGGGGGTGTCTTTGCATCTTTATGCACCTTTGGTATTGTGTATAGTATGGGTATCCTGGGATACAGAGTAGTGCAATACTTTTTAATGTGTTCAGAGATGAAACCCTGTTCCCAGCCCATATTAATCAAATCATCCAATTGTTTTTTGTATGTACCTGTTGGATCACACTTCAAAGCCATATAAGTAGATGTATCTGAGAGTTGATTTACAATATCTCCTTTGTAATAATCATAATCTAGAAGGACTATGGCTCCTCCCTTATCCGCTGGTCTAATGGTAAGGGAGGTGTCATCCTGTAGCGTTTTGATAGCCTTTCTTTCTATTTGCGTGAGATTGTGTTTCCATGTGGTGTGTTCTCTGTCTCTATCTAGGTCTTGAGAGACCATACGAATAATGGTTTTGGTACTGGCGCTACAGTTTATTGGTTCAAATGTACTTTGTATATGACACTGGCGTTCAACCACAGTTTTAGTGTTATCTGATACAGTGTTCTGGAAAAACTCTTTGAGCTTTAAGGTTCTGCAAAATTTGTGAACATCTAGTTTCTGCTCATACTCAGTGGTCATTGTGCTGGGAACAAATGATAGTCCCTTATTGAGCAGTTGTATTTCACCATTTGTCAGAACATGAGAGCTCAAATTAATTATTGCATCCCTCGCCTCCCCCTCCTTGGCGGTCTGTGTCTTGGTGCCCGCCCGCCTGATGTGGGGTCTCGTGTGTCTGCTCTCTGTGAGCGTGTTGTAACCCCTAAAAAATGCCTGGGTGTTGACTGTGCATTGTATTGGTCAAAATTATCACTTGAGCCCGGTGGGGTGTATGGCCTTACGCTGTGAGTTCTCTCAGTATCGGTGGACTCAGCTCCACTTGTATCCACTGTGTCAAAGCGTACACGCCTGTCTCGCTGCCTTCTCCTGGGCTGTATCTCTCTAGTGCCTGTAAGCCATTTATATACCTTACCCTGAGAGTAATCTAACTTGACAGTATCCAGTTTCCTGTTTTTAAATGTAATTAGGTCATTTTTATACTTGTCAATTTGTGTTTTGATTTTTGATAACCAGTTCTCTTGTTGGTCATTAGCAAGAATTGGATTATGTGTTGTTTCGAATTGCTGAATTTCAGTCTTAACCTTGGCTAAGATAGAAGTGACTTCCTCAATGACTAACAATATTAAATCAAAAGAACATTTGTTTAAAATGTAACACCACTTCTTTCTGAATTCGGGGTTATCTCTACCTATGGTAGGGATATTGTGGACTCTAAAGCCCCTTGGAAGCTGGACATTAGATCCTTAATTATGTCAGGAAGGAGGAAATAGTAAAGAACATTACAACACAGATAACGATTTGATCGTTGGATAACCAGGGAACCATAGTGCACATGAGCCATTCGACCTAAAGGCCACTTTAATCTATGGGACAAGGTTGTAACTGTAGACACGGAAGAATGCACAGAATTAAACACAGAGCGAGCCATTTTGTATAAATTCAGAAGTAAACAACCAGGCGCTCTTTATTGTATATACATGCAAATCTTGGACATTTGGAGCTAGACCAATCCCGGGTGGGATATTTCTGCAGTGAATGGAAAGACCGTTATATCAATTGTTTTTATATGTTTTTCAATCTTCTTTAGCAATTTGTTTCAACTTGTCTGGAGTGATTGGTATTCAGAGTAATGTGGAAATGGGGGTACTGATAGTCACAATATGGAAGTGGAGTATGCTTTGTCTATAGGACCCCCTTAACCTCGATATGGAAGTAGAATATGTCTTAACTATATGACCCCCTTACGTAATAAGGGGTGTTTAGGTTGTACAAATCCCCCTTAAAAATACAACTGAATGTAAATAAGGTATTTGCCTGAAGGTATAAACAGTGTGCATGTGAATAGCTCATAACAATGGGGAGATCCCTGACATACGATTTTTTGAACATAATAGTCTTTTACACATCAAAGGCAGTACATCATAGATATGCATCTCCATAGGAGACCCCTCAGTGAACACTTGGTTCATGAGAAGAAGAAGTAGACTAGCCTAATATCCTCAGTATAAGTTAACACAGTAGGATGTATACATTACAACATGTTAACTTGCGCGATTCACAAGTAGACCCCTTTACTTTTTAGCATACACATTTTAGCAGGGCAAAGCGCCTGCATTAACACACTCTGTGATACACCTTTAAAGATTGCTACTGTTAGTCTGTTTCCCTATTCGAAACAGGGATACATTGTAGTGTTTGCTAGGTTGCCATGACAATATACGGCTGTCACACTTATTATTATCATTTAGTGTATAAGCACATTTTGGTTTGCACGTTAATAGTTTGTTGTTTTTTTTACGAAATTATGCACACATTATATGTCATAACAATTTTATGACTGTGGTATTAACACACATTAAGCCGGGTTATTACGGCTTTAAAACTTTGACAACCGGAAGTATTCTGGCGCACTACTTCCGTCACGTAGCATACTTGGAACGCATTATGCGGTCCAACACCGATAATTTTGGCGCCAGTGAATGTAGTGGTTTGAAGTGATTTGGAGTGAGTATGACACTATTTAAGAGTTTGTTTGTTTTCATTTTATTTATGCTGATGAAGGAGGCAAGACCTCCGAAAACGTTACAGAAATAAAAGTAACTTATTTATGAAAGTCCTGAGAGTGCATTTTCTTCTGGCTAAATATATATATATATATATATATATATATATATATATATATATATATATATATATATATATTTATTACTTAAGGTTGAACACTTATATCATCTAGTCCACTAGCCTCTGATGAGTAAAAAAAACCCAAACCTTTTTATTATCTTTAATATTGAGGAGACATTAAGTGCTATACAATAGAGTTTTCCATTTAAAAAAAGTTCTATTCAACTTAAGTGTTTTTGTCAGTTGCGTCTCCAGAAAATAGTTATAAGGGTGGCACTTCCTGGAGACCCATGGTTGTTGTGTGTAGGATCGTAACAAGAGGGGGTGGTCAAGGTGCGGGCTGTCCACAGGCTAAGTCAGCGTGGTCTGTGAGTGGGTCATCCGGCCTGGAGCTGGGGGTGCCTAGGCAGAGTGTGATGGGAAAACAAGTGCCAATAACAGTTGGGGAACACATGGGGCAAGCCATTATGCTGGGTTGAATAGTGCAACCTCTGCCCCCCCCCCCCCCACGCCCCTGTTACACCACTGGTTTTAGCATTAATTTCCTATGGCACTGAAACCATTAGACCTACCACCATTTGAAATAAGTAAGCCCCCTAAAGTATGAATATGATATAACAGGAAATTCTTGGTTTGGGTAAACTTAAAACCTATAAGAAATAATCTTTTGTCATGTTAAGATTTAAAATAGAGGTGCTCACTATAGATGTTAAACTTGCTGTTTTATTGATTCATAACTGATGTTGATTGCCCAATGTTTTTAAATATAAATATATATATATATATATTTCTATTTGGTTAACAGTTGTTGAATCTAGGCTGTAGGACAGCTCTAAGTTTATTTTAATGTTAAAGATAACATTAAAAGGAGATTGGAGATTTAATTGTATTCAGAGCAGCTGCAGAAACACCATTTCAAATTCTCTCTTCCACCTCCACGGGGGGCTGATTTATGCTGCTACCTCTTGTTTGGATATCTTTTATATAGTTAGTACTGTTGTACTGACATTTTCAGTATGAATGGTTGTTCAGCAGACAAAAGTCAGTGTTTGTAAATAATTTAATAAACTTCAGCATGTAAAATTAGTCATTGGGAACACATTAAAGTAGAGCAAATATTACAGTTTAGTGTCCCTTTAAATATACAATGGAGGGGGCGGAGTCTGGAGAGGCCAGGTAATGGCCGCATAAGTGGAAAGCTCCAGGCAGTATACACAACCAAAAGGCATAAGCGACCTGAAAACAGCAGCTGTGGAACTCACAAGTCAGTGAAACACTGACCGGAGACATGCACAACAGATGACCAGAACGCTTTTCATCGCGCAGCAAGCAGACAAGCCATATAAAGAGGGCTCACGCAGATAAGGCCAGTGTCGGCTACCCACGTGGCGCAACGAGAATCGGAATCCCTGAACGATGCTCTAAATTGAAAGCTGGTGAGCGAGAAGTGGGAAACTGAAGGGGTCAAGGACTGAGAAGGACAGCAAAGGCTCCAACATACAGGGAGCGATAACCGGAGACAGGTAAAAGGAATCTTTAACTCTGTCAGACCCCTGCTAGACAAATGGCGCCATAGTGAAGGACATAACGCAGCGTTAGAAAGGAAAGCTGCACTGACTGCTCAAGCTGTAAACTATGTGGGGTACAAAGCCATAATTAACACTCTGACTAAACACCATAAATAAGGAAATTGAGAGGTCACAACATAAGAGGGGCTGCATTGATTATGAAAAATAAGGGGAGAAAACCAGAGACAGCCTTTCTTTTATTTCAATTTAAACACCGGTAGAAGACATCAGTGGACAATATATACAGTACGCAGAGGGGCTAAAACAAGATGTATTGAAACATATACCCATACTCTAAGACACAAGTAGGAAAGTCTAAACGCTAAAACCCCAACTCACTATTATAACCAATGAGTGAAGAAATGAAAAGACTTGGGGGACGATAATGTACAACGCCATCATACAGAACATTTGGATCACCACAGACACGCAGTGTTAAAACAAATATCTGAACACATAGAACACATGACAGATTGGTCAGCAATTTGCTAGATATATATGAACATGCAGGCATATCTATAGAACCAAGGAGTAAGGGGAATAACTCTTAAAATAAAGAAACACAAATTCCTGAAGACAACTATCCACTGCAGTGGGCTGACATTAATAAGCAGTCACTGCGAGCTGATCATATCTTTCAATTAGACACTGCTACTATGACCTCTAAAAGAAGCACCAAAGTTGGGCCCTTGGGCAAACAAACTACTGCACCTATTTTCTTTAAAGCTACCAGAGGGGAGAAATCCCCAGAGCAGCAATCACCTCGTTCAGACGGAGAACAGGGAAATGATGCAGACTTCCTAACAGATCTGGGAAATCAAGCACCTGTAACAAAAGCAGATCTAGATAATCTGGTCTCTAAACAGGACATATCAATGAATTTTGACAAGCTTCTGGAAAAGATGGAGACATTGCAAAACATAGTTACCAATAGCCTCACAGAACTCAAGCAGGAGATTGGTGAATTAGGATCCAGAGTAAATACACTAGAAGAAAGTGGGGATACATTGGCTGAAGGCTTAAATGAAGTCACAGATCAAACAAAAGCCCAACAACAAGACATTGAAGATATCTATGACAAGCTTGAGGACTTGGAAAACCGCAGCCGTCGCTGCAATATTAGGCTGAAAGGAGTGCCAGAGTCAGTAACCCCTAAAGAAATGAATTTGTATCTGCTTAACCTATTTCAAGGTATCACAGGAACAGGAGACGAAAATAAATTTCAAATAGAAAGGGCGCACAGGGCCTTACGACCCAAACCTAAAGGGGATGACCCCCCTAGAGATATCATCATCAGGATGCTAAGATACCAAGAAAAGGAGGAAATATTGGCAGCAGCACGAAGAAATCCGACATACAAACATCAGGGCAACGTGATCCAGTTCTACCAGGACTTATGCTTGAGGACCCTGCAGAGAAGGGGTGCCCTTAGGCCCCTTACAACACAATTGAGGAAGGCCCAAATCCCGTATAGATGGGGTTTCCCGTTTGCTCTGCACATCACTTGGGAAAATAGGATAATATCTATGAAAGACCCCGAGGAGATGCCAGACATCTGTAGAAGAATGAAAATAGATCCTCCTGTTTTGCAACATCAAAAACCACCCACTGGAAATGATCCAGGGGGCAGGCCGTCTTTTCAAAAAAGATGGTCTAAAATACCGGAGAAAAAAAGGAAGACATGAAGCATCAGGTGTATTCATAATACAGAAAATGTTAAATCCTGAAGCAGGAGCAGACACACCTGACAGTGTCTGCAGGAATCTTTGTTCCTCCAGACTGATCATAACTTCGGACAGATGAGTATATTTTGTGTTTATACTTGTTTTAGATATATTTTAAGTAAATGTGATCACAAGTTAGTGTCAGGATGTTTTAATGACGAACTAGTCATACTGACAGAGACAAGGTTACAATCTGAGAGGAGAAGATATAAAGACTATGGTGGTACCTGGATACCGATAAGGACCTTTCTTTGTGTTTTATGTCTTTTGAATTAAAATATATAACCAGGTTAAATATTCCAAATAGTTAAGAAAACCTTTTTTTTTTCTTAGCAAAAATATAGTTATGGGTGAAGTTACTGCAGCTGAATAAATAATTGTATCTGCCTTTAAAGAATATTTAGATAGTTAAGTTAAGCACTGTAACTGCCTTATTGAGAAAAAATGCAATGTTTAGTCACAAATGAAGGACTTTTAGTTTTTATGTTATGTTTGGTTCTATTTTTCAATGTTTGTCTCCGGGTGGTGCCGGGTAATACAATGTATAAGAGTAACGAAATATGGGTATGGGGGTGCAATACCAAGATCCTCAGAATCCATGAGGCTCAGAGAATATATCATGTAGTGTTTACCTCAGGTAGGAACAAAATAAGGAGACAAGGGGAGATGGAGGGAAGTAACGGAGATGTCACATAACTTTATCCTGCTATCGCACAATGCAAGGGGGTTGAACACAGACATTAAGAGAAAAACTGCCATGACACAATACTTGAAAACAAGAGCTAAAATAATCTTTTTACAGGAAACACATTTCACGAAATCAGGGGTTCCAAAGTTCTGGTCACATCACTTTCCGTTACACTATCATTCTACAGCCGAAACTAAAAAGAGAGGGGTCTCTATATTAATTCATAGATCATTAGATTTTGTGACAGATAGAGTAGTCACGGATAAAGAGGGACGATTTGTTATTATCCAGGGCTCCCTTCAAGGGACCACAGTCACACTATGTAATATATACGCCCCCAACGAAACACAAAATTTATTCTTTTCTAAGATATCGTCATTGCTCACACAATGGTCACAGACAAGATTAATCGTAGCAGGTGACTTTAATGTTAATATGACTCCACACGGAGGACATGACTCTCAAAAAATAACAAGTAAACAACATAGACACAATAGCATCATAAAGGCAATTAGAAACTCATTAGATGAACAGGGACTGGTAGATTCATGGGAGGTAGTGTGTAAAGCAAAACATGATCACACTTACTATTCATCGGCACACAAGATATACACGACACTTGACTATATCTACGTTAGCCAAATACTAGCGCCCAATCTCGTAAGAACGGGAACTCAGACATGTGTCTGGTCTGATCATTCACTTATATATCTAGAACTTTCGGGACTCATAAACTACACGAGACACCGGTCATGGACATATAACCCGACTTTACTAAAAGACAGGGAGATACATGTTAGAATGCAAAAGGCATTAAAAGAATACTGGGACATAAACGTTAACACAGTCAAGAACCCACTAATGACATGGGCCGCTCACAAATCGGTGATGAGGGGACTTCTAATAAAGGAAAAGTCCATAAAAAACAAGACAGTACTTGCGCTAGTCAACACATTGCAAAAAGAAGTTGAACAGTTAGAGAAGGAACACCAGAGAACACTATCTGAGAGAACATACAAAACATTGATCACTAAAAGAGGGGAGTTAGCTAAATTACTGAATGAAGCTTCTATAAGAGCAGCTCTACGGCTCAAGGCCCATTATTTTGTATACGCAAATAAGCCAGATAGATATCTGGCACACAAACTAAGGGAAAAAAATAAGTTCTTTACTATACCTAAGCTAGTCACACACAGGGGAGAAATTACTTCAGACCCACAAACAATTGCAGACAGTTTTGCTCACTATTACGAGCAATTATATGACGGGAAAAAGGTAGCAGCAGGGAATAATGATACTCATATTTCCAGCTTCTTAGACAAAGCTGATTTGAAAACCATAAGGGAAGATGATTTGGAGACCCTTAACTCAAAGATAACAGCACCGGAAATCCTAGGAGTAATTAAAGATCTCAAAGCGGGTAAGGCGGCGGGACCCGACGGTCTGACGGGAGAATATTACAAACTTTTTAAACAAGAATTACTTCCCCATTTAGTTACTTTTTGTAATGGGATAATGGAGGGGTGGGAATTACCCAGAGAAATGCTTCAGGCAAAGATTATAGTTATACCAAAAGGTGGGAAAAATAGTAAACTATGTCAAAACTATCGGCCAATCTCCCTGATCAATCATGATATAAAAATATTTGCTAAGGTAATGGCGAATAGACTAAAAAAGATATTACCCTCCCTGATCCACCAAGATCAGGTGGGATTTGTCCAAGATAGAGAAGCCCCTGATAATGTTAGACGAACGCTTACTTTACTGGACTACCTAAACGCGACAGGGACACCAGCTCTATTCCTGTCGCTAGACGCAGAAAAAGCGTTCGACAGGGTGGACTGGAAATTCATGTTCAAGGTATTAGAGGCCATGGGATTTAATGGAGCCTTTATTAAGGCGTTAGGTATCATTTATTCTGGGCCGACGGCAGTGGTGGGAGCAGCAGGTTACTTATCAAGGCAAATTAACATTCTAAATGGGACACGGCAGGGGTGCCCGCTATCACCGTTGCTATTTGCAATTTGTATAGAACCGTTGGCTGCATATATTAGGAATTCGAGAGACATCTCAGGAGTGCAAGTAACAATCTCTGAGTATAAATTGATGCTGTTTGCGGATGATGTGTTGCTAACGATTACTAAGCCTATGAGCTCCTTGCCCCACCTATACAAAATATTAGGAGAGTACGCGGAGATTTCGGGCTATAAGATAAACTCTGACAAGTGCGAGGCGTTAGCGATCAATTTACCACAGCATACTAAGAAAGCAATAGAGTTAAATTTTGCATTCTCATGGGTTAAGAGTCATATCACGTATCTAGGAATCAAAGTGGGCGACAAACTGACGGACCTCTATAGATTAAACTATATCCCTGTTTACAAAACCATTAGAAATGACTTAAGGAAGTGGAAGAAACATAATTTTTCATGGTATGGTAGGCTAATGTCTATTAAGATGAATATCCTTCCTAGACTAATGTACTTATTCCGAGCAATACCGACTAATATACCCCTCCCAGAACTAGAAACTTTGCAGGTAGATCTTCTGAAATTTTTGAGAGGAGACGGTAGAACCAGAATAGCATCACAGCTGCTGAAGCTACATAGGCAGGCAGGAGGAGTAGGGGTTCCAAATCTAGTAGAATATTTTCACGCCTCAAGATTGGCACAGACGGTTCTCTTGAGCAAACACAACATGGATATGGTATGGCCACAGGTAGAATCGGAGATAGCGAGCAGCGCTAGAGCAGCAGACATTATATGGGACCCAGATGCACTTCCAAAAGTGGGAACATATAGATCACCAATAACACTAGAAGCAGTCAGACTGTGGAATAAGATAGCGATAGGGCTGCGGCTTTGTAGTCCGGAATCATTGTTAAAACCAATCAAGTTTCTTCTACCTAGAGATTCGAGAAAATTAGTAGATAAATGGGCGAATAAAGGCCTATATAGGGTGGCCGACTTTGTATCGGGCCCCAAACTGCTTACGTTTAACCAAATTAGGGACCAAATTGACCCAGAAAAACTACATTGGTTTTTGTATTTACAGATCAACTCGGCAGTAACAGCATACATGAAACACAAACAAGCACACCCACTCACTGAACTGGAGAGAATGGTCAAGATAGATACTAGGGGGAAAAAACTGATCTCGCGACTTTATGTATTAATTCAGAAAACCAAATATGACACTAAACTGGCTGTTACAGAGAGATGGGAGAGAGATACAGCAGAGGTATGGAATACGGGTGAATGGAACGAAATGATGCTGAACTCTTACGGGGGTATGATTAGTGCAGACATGAGAGAAAATTGTATCAAAGTAATGTTCAGATGGTATTTGACACCTGAGAGGACAGCATACTTTATCTCAACACACAATGGACACTGCTATAGGGGCTGCCCAGAAAAAGGTACTTACCGACACATGTGGTGGGATTGTCAAAGGATACAAGCACTGTGGGAAAAATTATCAGAATTGATAGGTAGCTTACTGGGAGATAGAATTAATCTCACAATATCACAGGCTTTGCTACACGAAAGGGTAAAACCTTTCAACACGACAATCAACAAGTTTATTAGAATACTCTGCACATGTTTAAGAATATGCATAGCCCGTCATTGGAAAGTTGGAGCACCTACATGGCGGGAAGTGGTAGGGAAGATTGCAGACACGTACACCCTATCAGAACTGGCAGCTTGGTCAGAGGGGCAACCAGAGCAGTTTCAGAAGATCTGGTACTACTGGATATTAGGTCAGGGTAATACTTAAGAGATGCAGAGGTAGAAGGAGGAATATAGGAGGTCTCCTGGATTACATGTGATCTAGAACATTAAACGAGGAAATACCCATAGACAAGAAAACAATGATCTTTTTTTAGGAACAGTTAGAACTTAAGGATGACTAGTTTGCTTAGGAAATTGTATGGCACCACCCGGGGGGGGGGGGGGGGGAGGGAGGGAAGTTGAGGGGGAGTTAAGGTTAGTTAAGGTTTTTTCCTTTTTTGTACTAAATGTATGAGACGGATTAGATACTTTTAAGAATTGTGAAAAGGGGATATGATACTGTGATATCGTCATGATACCTGTAGAAATGGTGGTTCCATGTATAAGACATGGTATTATTCTACAATGACATCTGTATAATCGTGTCCCTACATTTGAATATGTTTTGATTTGTTTTTCCTCATTGTTTGCTGTAAAACTATTGTATTTAATAAAAATCATTTCAACCTAAATATACAATGGAGGCACAGTGGGACTGTATTTCAAATTTTAGACATTTCCACAAATTGCTGGGACAATTGGGAGCCCCCTTTTCTATTTTTGAGCATCCCCTGGCCAGCTTTATACAGTATGTACAAACTCCTTCTAAAAGTTTGAAACAGATTATCCCAGAAGAGGAACATATTTTGGCTTACATAATTTGACTTTCTTTAGTGATTAGGAATATTTGCATTATAATTATAATTCCGGATTTGGGAATATGTAGTATTGTGTTCTATTGTTTGAAGAGCTAATCTTGCTACTCAGCACAATTCATGGGATTTTGAGAAATGAGTTTATGGTACAGTTTAATAATACAAATATTTCTAGGGATAACTCAAAACCTTGTATCTATGATTTGTGTTATTTTAACATATCTGTATGCAAACACATTTCTCTGTCTCTTAAAACAGTTTAGTCAAATACTAAGTAAATTGTCTGGATCTTGTTTTATAAAATTGTGTCCACTTATAACTAGAATTTCATTCCTTTACTCAAATCTATTATATTGTGTAGTTATGGAATGCATAATTGGTGTAATAAAAGAGATGGTCAAGTCATATGCTTATTGAGTGCAAAGCTGGATTGTACCAAAGAAATCTGCCTTAAATGTCTTCTACAAGTGATATGAGAACTCCTTTAGGCAAATTGAGATTCATAAGTAACCATCTTTCCTGCACTTGGGTTTGTTTGCTTCATAAGAAATGCTTTATTTTATGGGAGCAATTTTAATGCAGTTGAAGTTTCACAGAAACATGTTATTTTGCTCATTCATATCTATGAATGTCATCTTCAGATCTATTTTTGAATGTAAATTAGCTCAGTATATTAACATTTTGATAGTGTGTATCTAGAAAGGACATGTAAACTTTGATGAAAATCTGTGTGAGGATATCCATAACAGATGTGCAGTGTGCCGGAAGAGTTTTATTTCTGTGCAAAGAGGTTCAGCAAAACCCTATTGTAATTCAAGGGAGGTTAAGATATTAAACATTGTGTTTTATTTAAAAGAGGGTATTTTCAGATGTATTAAAAACAAAACAAAACACGTTCTCTGTGTTCATTAAAAAAATACTTTTTGTTTTCGGGTTTATTGAGGCATGTTCCGCTCTACCAACAGATAGGATTTTTGGCTAATGAGAAATGTATCCTCGGGTATCAATTGTGTAAAAACATTTATTTTCTTTTAGATTTCTTTTAGATAATCATTTAAGGAACCGTTTTTTTTCTATGCAAAAACATTATATCATATTTTGTTGCTGATATTACATATACATGAATATATATATATATATATATATATATATATATATATATATATATAAGCACAAGCAGGGAACCAGCACACTTTCTCATTCAGCTGCCGGGGTGCACTTCCAAACAATCAAATAACAATAATACCAAAGAAGGCACTCTCCGTTTTGCAAATCCGTTTAATGGTAAATGTTTTCGGGGTCTCGTCTGAGATTGCAAAACGGAGAGTGCCTTCTTTGGTATTATTGTTATATATATATATATATATATATATATATATATATATATATATATATATATATATATATATATAATTTGAGTTTAATATTATAGATACAGTGCCCTTGGTAAATATAAGCAAAGAAGGCTGTGAAAATTGTCTTTATTGTTTAACTTTTTGATCTTTTGTTAAAAAAATACACAAAAATACTTTCTCTTTTAAATATCAGATTATTGCAAACACAACACCGGTTTTAAAAAAAAATTAAAATAAAGTAAAGTTTAATATATGTTTGGCACAATTATTGGCACCCTTTTAGTCAATATTTTGTGCTTCCTCCCTTTGCCAAGATAACAGCTCTGAGGTTGGAGAATACATGGCAATGGATCTGAGACCATTTCTCCATACAGAATCTCTCCAGATCCTTCACATTTTGAGGTCAACAGTGGTGGACTCTCCTCTTCAGTTTTCCACACAGGTTTTCTATGGGGTTCAAGTCAGGGGACTGGGATGGCCATGGCAGGACCTTGCTTTTGTCATCAGAAAACCATTTTTGTGTTGATTTTGATGTATGTTTTAGATCATTGTCCTGCTGGAAGAGCTAACCATGGTCCATTTTAAGCTTTCTGGCAGAGGCAGTCAGCTGTTTATTGAATACCTGTTGCTATTTGATAGAGTCTATGATGCCATGTATCCTAACAAGATGGTTTCATCTGACCATAGAACCCGATCCCATTTGAAGTTCCAGTAGTGTCTGGCAAACTGAAGATGCTTGAGTTTGTTTTTGGATGAGAGTAGAGACTTTTTTCTTGATACCCTTCCAAACTACTTGTGGTGATGTAGGTGACGCTGGATTGTATTTTTGGAGACTTTTTGACCCCAAGACACAACTAACTTCTGCAATTCTCCAGCTGTGATCCTTGGAGATATTTTGGCTAATTGAACCATCCTGTTCACAGTGCATTGAGACTATATAGACATGCGTCCCGGTTGATTCATAACATTTCCAGTTGACTGGAACTTCTAAATGATTGCCCTGATTGTGGAAATTGGCATTTTCAATGCTTTTGCTATTTTCTTATAGCCACTTCCCATTTTGTGTTGCTCAACAACCTTTTGCTGCACATCACAGCTATATTCCTTGGTCTTACCTATTATGATAAATGACTAAGGGACTTTGGCCTACGTGTTACCTCATAATTATACCCCATGTGAAAAAGGAAGTCATGGTTGAAAAATGTCCTATTCCTAGCCATCCAGGTGTACTAAAATTTTTAAAATATCAATGGGAATATATTTCAAATATATTTTTCTCATATGAATTCATAAGGGTGCCAATAATTATGGCACACTTGTATTTAACAAAGATTTTTTTATTTGTTTGGATAAACCTGTGTTGTGTTTGCAATTGTTTTCTATACATGAGAGCAGAGTATTTTTGTGTATTTTTTTTAACAAAAGTTCAAAAGGTTAAACAATAAAGACAATTTTTCACAGCCTTCTTTATTTACCAAAGGTGCCAATATTTGTGGAAGGCACTGTACATAGGCTACTAAGCTGCAGATCTTGTCCAAATTCTTGTAAATGCAATTCATAAATGTTGACGGCCATTTTACATATTATCAACATGCTAACAATACAATCTACATACTTTAGACAAAATAAAATAACAAAAAAACAAGACAATTTTTTAAGTGTCCTTGTGGAAACTACTACAAAGTGGCACTGGTACCTCTATTAGAAAATGCATATTTTAGTTTATTGCATCTGCCAACCTATGCGTTATTAATTTGTATTTAAAAGTATTAAGTTGTATGGTTACAGAATTCTAAAGTGTTATTTGTGTAGCTATTCAGAATACGTAACCATATCATCACATTTGTTAATATTAAAAAATCAAATGAAAATAATTAACAGTTCAGAGAAATTACACAAACCAATGATACAAACAAACTAAAATGTGTAGTGAAATCATATGTGCACAATTATTTCACTATACACTTGTTTGTTTAATATTATAAAACAATGTGTAACATTGTTTTTGTTTAGTAATAAAAAAAATATGATATGCTAAGATGTTGAATGCTTGTTGACTATTACATTTTCACTTTTGTTTTATTAACTGTCACATTTAAATATTGCATGTTAGATTCAGGTATCCAAATGCTTATAAACATCAATTTAAAATAGGAATAAATACTTTAATGTAATATTCTAATGTTAAATTTGATATTTGTTCTGTAGAACCATTTGAATGGCAGAACTAATGTCAAGGGCAACATTTACTCTACTATTTAAAGGGACATAAAACCCATTTTTTTATTTCATGATATAGAAAGAGTATGCAATTTTAAACAACTTTCTAATTTACTTTTATTTTCTAATTTGCTTCATTCTCTTGATATTATTTTCTGAAAAGCATATCTAGATAGGCTCATTAGCTGCTGATTGGTGACTGCACATAGATGCCTCGTGTGATTGGCTCACCCATGTACATTGCTATTTCTTCAACAAAAGATATATAAAAAATTAAGCAAATTAGATAATAGAAGTAAATTAGAATGTTGTTTAAAATTTTATTCTCTACTTGAATTATGAAATTTTTTTTTTTGGTTTAGTGTCCCTTTAAATGTACAAACGAAGACATTCAGCCATCTCTATAGAGACCTTGCATTTGTGGAATACAACTGTAGTCCAGGTCATATGGTACCAGTACCTTACAAAGGGACTATAATATAAAACATTGAAGGGTAGATTACAAGTTGCTTGTTAAAGTTAGTGCACGTGCGATATATACAAGTTGAAAGTAAAATTGTATTGCCGAACGCAACGTAAATTTGTGCTCTTTGTGTTAGTGCAAGTGAGGATCTTGCATAAAGGGTTAGAGCTTTAAAAAAGTTTCACCAAACACAAAATAAATACATTAAAGTAAACTGTTACACTTATATATATATATATATATATATATATATATATATATATATATATATATATATATATATTCACACACTATTCAACAAAAATTAATTAGATAAATATTAATAAATATTAATAAAAAAGTTATAAGGGTTCAAAGTTATATGGTATATGAAAGGTGTGTTTGTGTGTCTAAAAATGCATATGTGGGTGTGTATATATATATATATATATATATATAAAAATATATGTGTATATATATATATATATATATATATATATATATATATATATATATGTACAATAGAGTAGTCGCAACCAAACAATAAGGTAAAAAAGCTCACCTTTGCAATGTGCCAACAGTCATAAAATATTATATATGCTTAAATAATGACACAAGTTGCACCAAAGCTCTTGTTAAATGCTTTTTTAAAATTAATTAAAGTGTATTAAAAGGGCCATGATACCCACATTTTTTCTTTCATGATTTAGAAAGATAATGCATTTTTAAACATCTTTCTAATGTACTTCTATTATCTAATTTGTTTTATTCTCTTGATATTCATTGCTGAAAAGCATATCTAGATATGCTCAGTAGCTGCTGATTGGTTGCTGCACATAGAAGCCTCATGTGATTGGCTCACCCATGTGCATTGCTTTTTCTTCAAATAAGGATATTTAAAAAATGAAGCAAAATAAATAATAGAAGTAAATTGTAATGTTGTTTAAATTTGTATGTTCTATCTGAATCATGAAAGAAAGATTTTGGGTTTAGTGGCCCTTTAACATCACTTGTGCACTTTCAATGCTGCCGATTCCATATGAATATTCCTATACACAAGGTATCACTTTAGCAAGTACATTATCAACATACTGATACGTTTCTTGCTAACATAACAAGGAATAAACTAAACACGGTATCAAATACACATTAATCTAAAGAATTCCACTAAGTTCCAGGGAGCACATAGGGGCCTATCTGTCAAGCTCTGTATGGAGCTTGAAGCCCCGTGTTTTTGGCGAGCCTTCAGACTAAAGACCGCTGCTCCATAACCTGTCCGCCTGCTCTGAGGAGGCGGACAGACATCGCCGCAATTCAACCCGCTCGAATACGATTGGTTTGATTGACACCCCCTGCTAGCAGCTGATTGGCCGCAAATCTGCAGGAGGCGGCGTTGCACCAGCAGTTCACAAGAGCTACTGGTGCAATGCTGAATGCCTTTCATAAATAGACCCCTTAGTGCCAAAGCACGCTCCCAAATTACACCTGGTAAAAGTCATTATGGAAACTCTTGGCACTTAGTGTATCCAACATGCTCCAGTCCCCAAGTCTTTAGCATTAGTGCTGTTAGCAGAAACAAGTACAGCCTATGAGACGGTAAATTTGTTTGCTGAGAATCCAGCTTTTGAAAAATTAAATGAGGTTAAGAAAAATATAGACAAATTACAGAGCAAAATTAAATTTCACAAGCGAAGGAAATTAGTGAGAGATCAAGAGAATTACAAAAAAGAGTCTATGTTTATAGTAATCCTCCTGCAGTAAGAGGCTCTTACAATAAAGGCGGTAAGGGAAGGAACAAGGGAAGGTCTAAGGTAAGGTCGACAAAGGGGAGGGAGAAACAGGAGATTCAGGGGGGACTCAGGCTATCAGAGAATGATAACCACCAGATGAGGCAGGATCACTTTTAAGAGAGGCACTTAATGGTGCGGGCAAGCAACTTACAGTAGTAAACCTTTCATCTTTTCCTCTTAATCAGACCCATTTTAGTGTTTTATCTAAGGGTCTGTTTTTTAGCCCCTCAGAAAAATTAGACAAATTTGAATTGATAAAAGATATGAACCTGTTTGCAAGAAAGTTAGTTAATTAAAAAAGCATTTAACCAGAGCTTTGGTGCAACTTGTGTCATTCTTTAAGCATGGAATAAAATAACCAATGCTTCTTTTCTTTTTCAATTTCTCACATATATATATATATATATATATATATATATATATATATATATATATATATGTGTATACATGTGTATTTATATATGTACAATATTAATGTAAATACATACATATAAACACATATTAACACGCACACACATATATATATGTATGTGTATACATGTGTATTTATATATGTACAATATTAATGTAAATACATACATATAAACACATATTAACACGCACACACATATATATATATGTATGTGTATACATGTGTATTTATATATGTACAATATTAATGTAAATACATACATATAAACACATATTAATACGCACACACACATATATATATATGTATGTGTATACATGTGTATTTATATATGTACAATATTAATGTAAATACATACATATAAACACATATTAACATGCACACACATATATATATATATATATGTATGTGTATACATGTGTATTTATATATGTACAATATTAATGTAAATACATACATATAAACACATATTAACACGCACACACATATATATATATATATATGTATGTGTATACATGTGTATTTATATATGTACAATATTAATGTAAATACATACATATAAACACATATTAACACGCACACACATATATATATATATATATATATATATATATATATGTATGTGTATACATGTGTATTTATATATGTACAATATTAATGTAAATACATACATATAAACACATATTAACACGCACACACATATATATATGTATGTGTATACATGTGTATTTATATATGTACAATATTAATGTAAATACATACATATAAACACATATTAACACGCACACACATATATATATATGTATGTGTATACATGTGTATTTATATATGTACAATATTAATGTAAATACATACATATAAACACATATTAACACGCACACACATATATATATATGTGTGTGTGTTGCAAGTAGAGGCACTGATACTTAGGGGTCTTCAAAGGATTCCTCTCTGTATTTCACAATTCTCTCAAACGAGCTGTGTCTGTATCTGTTTAAAGAATATCACAGACACAGCTCGTTTGAGAGAATTGTGAAATACAGAGAGGAATCATTTGAAGACCCCTAAGAATCAGCACCTCTACTTACAACACACATCGTTTTTACAGCCTTTGAGAGAGACTGTTGAAAGGCAGCAGTTCTAATCAGAGGGGAGTACTTATCCGTATTGTATACATTTCTTTTTTATCTTTATATATATATAAACTTCAAAGTAAGACGAGGCACTCACAGGTCTTAAAAAACATAAACATAATTTTATTATTTTTTCTTCAGTAAAGTTTCAGTCAACGTTTCGGTCCTCACAGGGACCTTTTTCAAGACTGTTTTCATGTAGAAGTACAAAAGATATGTTCAGCGGTGCTGAAGAAAAAATAATACATTTATGTTTATGTTATATATATATATATACATCACATGTTGTTTACTATACTTTTTCCTAAAATCTATTGACATTTTGGGGAACACGCAATCCCCTTCTTCAGAACAAGAAAACAGTGCTCAAACAGTGCTTATATAGTATAAATCAAATTGGTTAAAAAGTTACCTCCTCCTTGCAAAAGGCACCAGGATTCTATCATATCCAGAACGCTTACTATTAAATGTTCCCACGTTACTGGAAGTGGATGACCCTCCCACTTCTGGTACGCAATAGTATTAACAAACATATAGTTTGTGATAAACATATCAACAACATATACACAAAGAAATTTACAGTGACGTGCAACAATTCACTCACTTTGTGACATTAATAATATCATTATCCCACCTGTTCAATTGTATAAACAATATGTATAGTTTAACCGGATGTTAACAAATCACATCACTTCCAGTTAATACATTTCCCACTTCCGGTACACGATCGTAATAATAGTAAAATGTTTCATATCATTATCTCAGCATTGTGATCATAAACAATTTCATAATGATATAAAGAACAACTTAGTATGTGACTCTAATGGTGTATATTTACCCATACATTTATACTATATATATATATATATATGGCATGTAACCAATAACCGGATGTTTACAAACCATGCCACTTCCGGTTTGTATTACCACATGTTACCTAGATGGCAGGATATTGCTATGTTAGTGTCTGATACTCCGGTCTCACATAATTTAGGTATATATATATATATATATATATATATATATATATATATATATATATATATATATATATATACTATGGAGCCCTTTCACGTCAGGTTAAGCGCATTTGGTCAAACGCCGTCGGGTTAGTACACAAGCGATAGGTGTTAGGTCTTTTTGTTTTAAATGTGCTCCATTTAAGTCTATGGAGAGAAGTTAAAGGGACAGTCTACACCAGAATTTTTATTGTTTTAAAAGATAGATAACCCCTTTATTAACTATTTCCCAGTTTTGCATAACCAACACAGTTATAATAATATACTTTTATCCACTGTGATTATCTTGTATCTAAGCCTCTGCAAACTGCCCCTTTTTTCAGTTCTTTTGACTGACTTGCAGTCTAGCCAATCAGTGCCTGCTCACAGATTACTTCACGTGCACGAGCACAGTGTTATCTATATGAAATATGTGAACTAACACCCTCTAGTGGTGAAAAACTGTTAAAATGCAATCTGAAAGAGGTGGGCTTCAAGGTCTAAGAAATTAGCATATGAACCTCCTAGGTTAAGCTTTCAACTAAGAATACCAAGAGAACAAAGCAAAATTGGTGATAAAAGTAAATTGGAAAATTGTTTAAAATTACATGCTCTATCTGAATCATGAAAGTTTATTTTGGCCTAGACTGTCCCTTTAATGATGCCACAACATCTGAAGTCCAGAGGTTAGTGTGTGTCAGGT
This sequence comes from Bombina bombina, assembly GCF_027579735.1. Classification (NCBI taxonomy): domain Eukaryota; kingdom Metazoa; phylum Chordata; class Amphibia; order Anura; family Bombinatoridae; genus Bombina; species Bombina bombina. The sequence goes on from NC_069499.1 coordinate 672,589,171, forward strand.
TTTGCTCGAACACAAACGATTTACTTTTAACTTGTAATATTCGCGCTAACCCGCCCACATTGCAAGTTTACTTTCAGCTGTGTAATCGCTTGTAATCTAGCCCTCAATGTATCATACTAAATTCCATTTTATACATGCCCATTTAAAAAAAAAAAATACTTGCACATTATTTTCTGTTTAATTTAATAAACATCTTTTAGAATATTGGTTTAAAATTATAGAACAAATCACATTTTAACCAGAAAGTTATTGTATTAACCAAATTAAATTAAATGATCATTAGCCCAAAATTTGTTTAGTGTATCACTGATTGTAAATAGCCACATTGGTTAAAGAGTGTTTTATTTTACAAATTTCTCTTTTGCAGTTAATCAAAATACCTGGCTACAACACCATTTCCTGAGTTATGTCCTTACTCTCTTTTTATGCTTGGGTGGCCATATTTTGCAATGTCTCCAAGACCAGCTTTTTATACGGTCACGTTTCTCATCACATTTGAAGGATGTTGTGCTTTGCATGGTAATTAGGTCTTCTTTGTTTTATCTCATGATGTTCTGCTGCTCTCTGTTACAGCTCTCGGTGTATTAACCAGTAAGGGCTAAAATTACACTCAATACCAGTTAGCATGTTGAGAAAAAAATGTTTATTATTTTACTTGTAACTAGAGAAAAAAATAGGATCAAGCACTAACCTTTTAACTACATACTCTGGTAATTAAAAATAAATTTAAAAAATAAACAAATAAATATTTTACATTTCTGAGGAAAATGTTTTTATTTCTGAAGAAGGGGATAGATTTTCCAAGGAATGTCAAATACACTTTAAAGGGACAGTCAACACCAGAATTTTTGTTGTTTTAAATGATAGATAATCCCTTAATTACCAATCTCCCCAGTTTTGCATAACCAACACAGTTATAATTATACACGTTTTACCTCTGTAATTACCTTGTATCTAAGCCTCTCCAGACTGCCCCCTTATTTCATTTCTTTTGACAGACTTGCATTTTAGCCAATCAGTTCTGACTCCTCGTTAAATTAACGTTCATCTATATGAAAAACATAAACTAATGCCCTCTAGTGGTGAAAAACTGTCAAAATTCATTTTGATTAGAGGCGGCCTTCAAGGTCTAAGGAATTAGCATATGAACCTCCTAGGTTTAGCTCTCAACTAAGAATACCAAGAGAACAAAGCAAAATCGGTGATAAAAGTAAAATGGAAAGTTGTTAAAAATGACATGCCCTATTTGAATCATGAAAGTTTTTTTTGGACTTGACTGTCCCTTTAAGTGCACAATATTGAGTATGGATTCAATTTAATTCTGCAGCCAGGTAGCTGCCATTTTTGGAGAGTGTGTGTATGTATATAGATTTCAAAGTTTTTGATTACTTTACAGTTTAAGGGCCTGTTTTTTGATGTATCTCTTTTCAGAATGTGTAGTAATGGTAATAAGATACGTGTTTATTAGTGATGTGCACGGTAAAACATTTGATTTAGTTGGAAATGTTCTTCTCATTAAAGTGAGACTAAAGTCATAATTAGGCATTCATAATTTAGACGGAGCATGCAATTTTAAATAACTTTCCAATTTACTTCTATTATTTAATTTGCTTCCTTCTCTTGTTATCCTTTGCTGAAAGGGTTATCTATATAAGCTCAGGAGCAGCAAATAACCCAGGTTCTAGCTGTGGATTGGTGGCTGCATATATATATATATCGATTGTCATTGGCTCACCCATGTGTTCAGTTCGAAACCAATAGTGCATTGCTGCTCCTTCAAGAAATGATACAAAAGAATGAAACAAATTTGATAATAGAAGTAAACTGGAAAGTTGTTTAAAATTGTATTTTCTACCTAAATCATGAAAGAAACATTTTGGGTTTCATGTCCCTTTAAATTTAAATGTTTCATTTTAGTTCATTTACTTAAAGGGACAGAAAATCCCAAAATGATAGAACATACAATTTTAAACAACTTTCAAATTTACTTTTATTATCACATATGCTTCATTCTCTTGTTATCCTTTACTAAAGAAACAGAATAGCACTACTTAGCTGAACACATCTAAGACAAATGACAAATGTATGCAGGCACCATTTACTAGCTAACTCCCACTAGTAACATATATGTGCATATTAATTTTCAACAATGGATACCAAGTGAACAAAGCACATTTGAAAAAATAAAAGTGTTTTTTAAAAGGGTTTTCCTGGTTGCTAAAGCGCAAGTCTTGCCACGAGCTGCAAGACCACTCTATTAGACCCTCCCTCCCTCCTGCAGGCTTGTTAAAATAGTGTGGTCTCGCTATTAAAAATCGCAATCCTATAGAAAGACCAGTGACGCTGGTCTTTAAGGGGTAAAATTGCATGCTATATCTGATTCTTGCAAGTTTCATTTTAATGTTCCTATCCATTTAACCATATTCTTTTATTGATACATCTAATTTTTGTGCACTGCATTTTCGATAAAACTAAAAAGTTTACTTAAAGGTACAGTAACTGCTAGTATACTTATTATACTAAAAGTGTCTATTCTTTGACATGAAACTGTTTTTTCATTCACAATCCAGATAGAGCATGCACTTTTAAACAATTTTAGAATTTACTTTTTTTTAATCTAATTTGCTTCTTTTTCTTGGTGTCCTTTGTTGAAAATCATACCTACTGGTAGGCTGAGGCTCAGAAGTAGGAAGGGAGCTAGCAGATGATTGGTGGCTGCAAACAACAAACATTGTGTGAATAACTCAGTTTTAAGTTCCAGCTATATTAATGTTCTGAATGTGACCAAAAAGCACTCGGGTAGATTACGAGTTTTGCGTTACGGATTTTAATGCTGAGAAAATTGCAATTTCAGCGTAATGGCAGTATCACACTATTACGAGTCGTGTCGGTATAGCTATACCGCAAGCATTTTAGCCTGTAACGCAAGTTTTTGTGTGGGATTTTCATATCGCTGATATTACAGGTTGTGCGGTCCGGCTAAAATGCTTGCGTTATGCTCTATACCGACATGATCCATGCCGCCAAAAATGTTGCACAAAACTCATAACTAAACTGTTACAAAGTACACTAACACGCATAAACTACATATTAACCCCTAAACCGCCACCCTCCTGCATCGCAAACACTATATTAAACTTATTAACCCCTAATCCGCCGCCCACCCACATCGTGGCTATTAAATAATTTTATTAACCCCTAATTTGCTGCCCCCTGACATCGCCGACACTAAAATAAAAGCTATTAACCCCTAATCCGCTGTTCCCGACATCACCAACACTATAATAAAGCTATTAGCCCCTAATCCGCCACTCCCCGACATCGCTGACACTATAATAAAGTTATTAACCCCTAAACCTCCAGCCTCCCACATCTCCACAATTAAATAAACATATTAACCCCTAAACCGCCGGCCCCCCACATTGCAAAACACTAAATTAAACTATTAACCCCTAAACCTAACACCTACCTAACTTTAAATTAAAATTACAAGTACAAGGTTAGGTTAATTATAATAGTAGGTTTATTTTTATTTCACAGGTAAGTTTTAATTTATTTAAATATAGTTATATTGTAATTTTAATTTAAAATTGGAGGTGTTAGGTTTAGGGGTTAATAGTTTAATTTAGTGTTTTGCGATGTGGGGGGCCGACGGTTTAGGGGTTAATAGGTTTATTTAGTTGTGGAGATATGGGAGGCCAGAGGTTTAGGGGTTAATAGGTTTATTTAGTGGAGGCGGTGTGGGAGTTGAAGGTTTAGGGGTTAATAGGTTTATTTAGTGGCGGCGATGCCAGGGGGGCAGATTAGGGGTTAATAACTTTATTATAGTACCAGTGATATCGGGGAGCGGCGGAATAGGGGTTAATAGCTTTATTTAGGTGTCTGCGATGTCAGGAGCGGCAGATTAGGGGTTAATAACTTTATTATAGTGTCAGCAATATCGGGGAACGGCAGAATAAGGGTTAATAGCTTTATTTAAGTGTCGGCGATGTCAGGAGCGGCGGATTAGGGGTTAATAACTTTATTATAGTGTCAGCAATATCGGGGAACGGCAGAATAAGGGTTAATAGCTTTATTTAAGTGTCGGCGATGTCAGGAGCGGCGGATTAGGGGTTAATTATTTTTATTAGTGTCGGTGATGTCGGGGGCGGCAGATTAGGGGTGTTTAGACTTGGGGTTTATGTTGGGTGTTAGGTTTAAACGTAACTTTTTTTCCCCATAGTCATCAATGGGATTGCGTTATGGAGATTTTTCATTCCGCACTTCAGGTGTTAGTTTTTTTTCTAACACTCTCTCCCCGTTGATGTCTATGGGGGAAGGCGTGCACGAGCACGTCAAAGCAGCCCTTGGATTTTTTGCGGTATGGAGCTTAACTCCATCATATTGCACGCACAAGGAGGCTTTTTAGTAACTCGTAATGGCAGCGCTATGGAGAGTGAAATAACGCAACTTTTTTGGCGTTAGTTTCGCACCCTGTTTAGCGCAAAACTAGTAATCTAGGTGACTGACATTTATAGGAACATGTCTTATATGTGGTGGTATTCTAATATATAAAATAAATAGTTAATTATTTTCATAGGTCTTGATAATTCCAGATGAATTTACTATAGAGCTGAGTAAGTTCTGCTTTAATGTTCTGCATAGAAATGTTGTTTTTATTATTTAAAAAAGATATGATAAAGAACGTTTACAGGTTCCTGTAGTGAGCCCTGGATAAAGACCAATTACAGAGGTGTTTGCATGTAGATATAAAATGCTGTGATACAATTTTTTCCTGTAGTAATTCAAATATAAATTCCCTGTGTCATTTCTACCAGCTTTGTTCGGTTTTAGCGGTGATAGCATTAATGATCTGTCACCACATAGAAACAAAGCATACAAACACTTGTGTATTTAATTGACTTCCTTTTCAAAAGCATTTGTGTATTTTGGGCAACTTTTGTTCCTAAAGTATTAAATTAGAGAGAGTTATCTCCCAATCATAGACTCAATTCATCATCGAAAGGAGTTTAAAGCTGGCTGTCAGTGGGAATCCATGGCCCTTTCCTGCCAGAAGACTAAATGTTCTTCGAGATTAATAAGTGCACAGTTAAACCTAATTGCTGTCGTATTCCTCTGATTTGCTTTGATTTACCTCCTCTTAAAACCAACACTAAGATTATGACTCGGTAATAAACAATTGAATTGCATAATATCATTCAAATGTGAAAGTCAGGAAGTGGTAATATCTTATTGGACATTACAGATTTAGTGCCAATAAAATCTACCAGTTAATGGAAATTACTAATTTATTTAATAGTAGGTCTGCCTTTATAGCGTTGAGTTATTGAGCACATATTTGAAGACAGTAGTTTTTTGAAAGGAGAAATATTGCTGACATATTTTTTAGCAAAAACCATTGTTTCTAGTTTTGTTCTATTTATACTATGTGACAACAATGATAATGCTAATTGTACTTCACAGTCTCCTCTACTAGTGTTAATCTAAAAAATCTTTGTTGACTTTTAAGGGATTTAAAGGAGCAATGATAAAATGCTCTAATGCATGAGAGGATTTTATTATTGCCCTGTTGCTTGTTTATACATACACATTTTACCACAAAAGGGTTAAACACATAGTTAAAGGTACAGTAAACACCTTGAGATTTTTATATAAATGTTTAGTTTCTGCGTAATCAAACAACTTTGCAATTAACATTTATTATTTTTTTTAATTACAAGGTGTTTACTGTCCCATTAAGTACCAGAACTTAACTGGATGTTTTTTTACACCAAATGTAATGTCATTTGAGTGTATTAATAAATGCTTTATTTGATGAGAAGGTGGCTCCTGATTGCTCCTATACCAAGGGTAACAAAGACCACTGAACATAAAGCTGTCTCTTGTCTGCAGTCTCGAGCCCAGATTGGCTCCTCCAAATAGGCAAATGGTGGGAATATGTAAAACATTAGCAATAAACAAGATGCACATCTGTTTTAAAAATGTTTGAACTTGGCTTATATATTATTCTATAGCAAGACAACAGGTGTTTAATGTTAGCTTTTGACTGGCTATACTCTACTGTTCCAGGACTGAGCACAGCTGCTGAACTCTAGCTCATTAGATCACTTTATGTTTAATCTTATATACCCCTTGATTTTTTATTTTTTTTTTGTTAAAAATAAGTCACTAATTGAATAACTGGGGTGTGATCTAACAATGAAGTATGGTGCCCCAAATGGATCATCATCTTTTTTCATAAATCTCAGAACTTCTCATATATATCACTATAACCATAATACCCTGTGACCTTTTTCTCCAGGTTATAGCACTGATTTAAACACAACTAAAGAACAGCTGTTTTACATTTCAAAATGTTAAAGCCGAAGAAAGTGAAATAAGAAGCTTCTCTATAAGCCTGGGATGATACCCAACAACGCGTTTCACTCAATAATAATAGACTGAATTAAGAGTCTGTAAGTAGGTACGTTGATCATTTATTAAAAAGGCTTGATAAGCAGGGATAATGGGGTAACTGCAAGAAGGATGTCCAGTTTGTGGCTATTTTACAAAATGGTAGACAGTTGTGACCTTTGAGTGAATCAGATTACAGTTCAGTGAACTACATGTCAATGACAAAAACAAGACAAATGTAATTTCACAGTCTTATTTTATTTTGGTAACATGAAGACTTCCAAACATTTTATATATAAGCTTGAATTTGTCATTGTGCACGTTCATAAGAACTTTTTTATATTAAGATCAAAATAGAGTATCTGATGCTTGCACAGGATTATCACAAATGAAGCACAAGTTTAATGGAAGACTGGGTGGCCTATATGCTTTTATATTCAATTTCTTAATGTTTTTTATCTTTTATAGAAAGACATATATACATGTCGGTTTAAATAATAAAACCAATAATAACCTTGACATTTCATGTTTACTCTACCATTCACATTTCAATATAGCAAATATATCTATGGAGATCAATTGTAATCTGGTTAAAATAAACATTAAAATAAATTTGAATACATTTGATTTTCTAATGATATTTCCTCTAAAAACAAAATGTTGAATGTTTGGCAAATAATAATAATTTCAGTGGAACAAACACTGTAACACAAACACTTTTAGACAATATTATTAATAAACTGTGCCTAAACATTTCTCCAACCCTTTGCCCCTTAGTGATTTGTACATTTATTTCTATTGTGAACATTTCTGAGTCTATTGATTCATACAATATAATTCTTCACTGTATGTATCTGGGAACAGTTCTGTAGCTAGTTTACCTCTTTATAAAAGGTGAAGCTAAACTAAACACCAGCTGAACCATTTTGCCATAAAGAAAGTTTATTGCCAACCTCTGAAACTACTGAAATGTATTTAATTTGGAAACCAAAATCTGACTTTTTTGTCCTAGGCTGGGAAAAGAGCGTTGGCAGAAAATGTTAAAGTAAGTGGAACTTTGAATTATAATTTCAAGGACTCTGTAGTGATACGGATTAATGCTTTAGCATTGCATTTCAGAGGCTTTGTGATGTATTTGGAGAGATAAAATATATCTAGCTTGACAGATCCAAAGGTCAGTGGTAAAAGTAAATCAGGTATTTGTACGTTCACACACACACACACACACACACACACACACACACATATATATATATATATATATATATATATATATATATATATATATATATATATATATACATACAAATACACGCACACACACAGATATATATATGTCAGTATATTTATGAAAATCTTAGTAGTGCTATCCAAATAATATATATAAGTTTATGGCAGGGTTATAAACACAATACAAAGAAGTAGAAACCCTTATCAACCATGCACCTACTAGACCATACAATTAATATAAATATCTGAATTCTTTTATTTAGTTAATATCCATAAACATATTGAAGTATATTTGCAATAAAAGGAAATGAAACAAAATGTATATGCGTTTAAACCAACTCTTAAGATATGCTATCCTTCTTACAAAACCCAGAAAAATATACCTTCACAATTTAGCCTTTTATTTATTTAACACAATGGGACTAAAAACCTTTAACATCCAAGCAATACAATTCTAAACAGTGTTTATAAAACAATAGGATAATATATATTCTGCTATTTAATTGCAATTTATCCTAATACAAAATTAACTGACAATATCAGAACTTGTATAGATGAGTTACTTAGCCAATTCAGACACAGATTTGAACAATACCTAGGCTTATAACTACCAATTTAAAATACAATATACTTCACCAATTTTGAACCAATTCGTTGCGGTCTTTAGGTCATCTCATTTGAAAGAAGGTTTTTGCACAAATCAAGGATAAGTTTTAAGCTCCTTGCTGAAGTGAACTTTTTTTTTCAGGTATATCGCAGCCAAAATCAGATCACTAATTTTCAACAAGTTACAGATAACTCTCCCTTGTGCATTCAACACTCCCATTATATAATCATTGATGACATCATGTGGGTGGCACTACGGGAGCTGACCTTCCCATTGGTTATCTGGGAAGTCTAAATCGGATTGGCCCTTGGAAATTTCATTTTTAACAGCCAGAGAGAACCTTCTGGCTGTAGTTCTCGCAACATAACACCAGGTGGCAGCACAAACAGACACAGCAACATTTGAAACAGCTTAAGTCAGTATTTCTATGAAATGGTTATTAATTTTTATCATAATTTACTGCGACAACTATTCATAATATTTGTTTTGGATAAGTTATATCTTAATGAATTTTCTGATCATTTTGATATGAAACATCACATATCTAACATTATATTAAAATAACTTATATTTCATAGTTATATCATATCAAATATATATCTCATAGTCATATCACATCAAAGTAACTTCCATATTTTCATCTCACTATATTTTAAAAGATGTATGTGAAACTTTATAAACATTTATTTGTATGTTTATATGATATGACTTAATTCATTTCATGCGGCATTCCGTCTCTTTCTAAGATTGATGCTCATGACCAATGGTTGTCTTAGCATTTGTCTGTGTTTTCCAAGGCCTTTATTGCTCCACATGGGGTCAATCCATGAGGAGTTGTAAGAGTCTTTAAAACAGCATATTTCCTGTTTAGCCAGCAGTGCAGATGTGTATTTGATTTTATTTGTGTCACCTTCCCCCAAGAGGGGTTTTTGCAGTAAGTCTTCAAATAGAGATTCAGTGAGATAGAACTGTTGTATCACACGTGTCAAATTCCAAAGGGGTCCTTGAACACATTCTTTTCTCACCTCACCAAATGTTCTGAGGTTATAAAATCTGCATATATAGTCAAATGAATAGGGTCACTGAGCTATTTCCTTTAGAAAAGAAATGTTTGTGTTTCAAAAAGGCTCTACTGATCGTCAATCCTGATAGACGTGTATTAGAAGCTGTGTTCAACAAACTCATGTTTAATTAATCCTGAGTTCTCATCTAACATATACAGTGTATAAAATATACATATATATATATATATATATATATATATATATATATGTACACATATGTAATATTCATCATAATATTCATATACTCTGACATAAATCCCCCTTCCAACTTCAAATAGATGTAGGACACATGTATTTGAATTGGCTTAAAGTCAGTGGTATTTGATGAGGATCAACCGTATACCTCATAGACAGTCTCTTATGAAGAAAGTTTGTTATTTTGAGCTTTCATGTTTATCAGTTAGGCATCTTTAAATTACAGTATGTCTTTAATGCATTTGGGGATATGACACTTCATTCTCCCTCTATGACTTGTAGTTGGGACCTGGGATGACATGCCCGCAGTTGATTTATATGTACCCATTTATCTATGAAACCTTCATTTTTGGGGATCCGTATTTTATAGGCCACTGGAGATATTTTTTCAGTAATGACAAAAGGACCTTTCCATGAGGGAAGAAATTTCTTCTCCCTAACCTGATCTCTTCCAAAGTTATAAAGATAAACTTTATCATTTATTTCATATTCCTTTTTGGATGTTTTGAGATCATAATAGGTTTTAGTGGCAGTTGCGGCTCTTTCTAAATTCCTTTGAGCAAATGCAAAGGCATATTGCAGGTGCTTTCTTAGGTTTTCCACATATTGATGTGTATTGGCAGCATTTATCAAGTTTTGGTCTGATGTACGGTACAGCAGATGCTGAGGTAGAACCATTCTTCTACCAGTCATCAGTTCAAAAGGTGACATTTTGGTAGCACTACTTGGAGTTGCTCTTAATGCCATTAAGACTAGAGGTAGTTTTACATCCCAGTCTTTACCTGTTTCACTCACAAACTTTTTGAGGATTTTAACAATAGACTGGTTGTAACGCTCTACACCACCACTTGAGGCAGCTCTATAAGCAATATGGAGCTTTCTTTTAACCCCTAGTATTTTCCACATTTTTGTCATCACTTCGCTAGTGAAGTGGGTCCCCCGATCTGATTCGATTCTTTGGGGCAAACCAAATCTGGAAAATACATGGTTGATGAGCAATGCTGCACATGTTTCAGCACTATTGTTAGGTGCACTAATGCACTCTACCCATTTAGTGAACAGGCATGTCACTGTTAACATGTATTTGTTACCTCTTGATGACCTTGTTACTGGACCAATAAAATCAATTTGTATATCTGACCATGGCATTACCATCCCCCTTTTCTGCAATGGCGCTCTATGCATTGGTGCAGTGGGTTGGAACTGTGGGCAGATTAAACACCCTTGACAGTAGGTTTGAACGTCTTTCAACATGTGTGGCCAAAAAGCATAATCACGCAATATTTCATACGTGAGTTTGGCACCACGATGACCAGATGTAGGAGCATCGTGGGCATGTTGAAGCATTAGACCTCGGAACTTGGTGGGTACTACCCACTGCTGGATGCCAGTTTTGGAGGTTCTAATTAACAAACCATCCTGTAACTTGAATTGTGATCTAGATTTCATTAAGATTCTAAGATCTTCTTTGCCAATGCAATCATCTTTTGAGATGGGGTTGCTTTCAGGATCTTCTATGTGTTTATAGAAGATGCCTACAATGGGGTCTTCTTTTTGACTAGTGATCAGGTCCTCACTAGGAGAATCCTGACTCCATTGTACCAAGTTAGGCTCACTCTGTTGTTTTGCCTGGTTTCTGGTAATGGCTTCTACCTGAATTGCACCCATTAAGTGGTCAATATTAAGGAGTTCTCCAGTTATGGCTCCTTGTTTGGCTAATGAATCCGCAAGGTCATTGCCTTCCTTATCAGGACCTAGAACTCTGGAATGACCCTTGGTCTTTTTCCAGTGTATGGTTAAATCATTGGATACTACCAGATTATCAATCTCGCAGAACAACTTGCCATGCTTGACTGGTTTGTTATTGCTTTTCTGCATGCCATTTCTTTTCCAAGTTGGCAGGTATTCAACAAAACTGTCACGCACATAATTTGAGTCAGTTATGATCACAAATTCATGAATACCATGTTCAATAGCCATTTCAATGGTTTTGAAAACAGCAGTTAGTTCTGCAACTTGACTGGATCTTGGCCCAATGTTGAAACCTACAGATATATTTGAGACTCCATTTGTCCAAGTTATACCAATGCCAGCGACTAATCTGCGCTCACTATCAATAGTGGCGTGGTAAGAACAACCATCAACATACACCCAAGGTAATGTTTGACAATGGTCCTCATTGTATAGTTTATATGGGGAAAGCAATTGTTCCTCCAGAAAATCATCTTCTGATAATTCTTCCCCAGGATCTCTAGCAGTACAGTCGTGGAGCTCAGCAAGCCCTTGTGCGACTGGATTCTTTTTATTCTGCTTGTAGCGAATTTCTAAGGGCCAGCCTTGCAAGGAAAGAGTCCACGCTGTTATGCGGCTATTAGACAAATTCCCATCTCTTATTCTCTCACTTTGCAAATATAGCAAAGGCTGGTGGGCCGTTTCCACAATAATTTTCTCGCCCTGTATATAGCTGCGGAAATTTTGTAGAGCCCATACAGTAGATAAGAGGGCTTTTTCGCAATCGTTAAACTTTATTTCTACTGGGGATAGATTTTTGCTCGCATAAGCAATGGCTTTGTTCAAATTATCATGCTTTTGGTATAACACAGCACTCATGCTTACATCTGTGTACCCTGTTTCTAAGTAGAAAGGTTTACCACCTTCAGGGTACGCTAAGCAAGGTGCTTGAGTGAGTTTTCTCTTCAGCTCTCTGATGGCTGTCTCTTGAGACTCACTCCAGTGCCATTTCACATCCTTCTTTAGAAGAAGTAGTAGTGGTTTAGCTAATTCCGCATAATTATCAATGAATTTGCGAGAATAATTCGTCATACCCAGGAATGATCTCAATTCCTTTAAGTTAGTTGGGTTTTTAGAATTCACTATAGCTTCCACCTTTTTCTTCTGGGGATTTAATCCATCAGAGGTAACTTCATGTCCCAAGAAGTTTACACGAGTGCGGCACCATTGAGCTTTTTGCAGGGATAATTTGACACCTGCCCTTTTAAGTTGGCTGAGGACGTGTTTAAGCTCTGCAATGTGTTTTTCAAAGTCTGTGCTTTTGATTAAAACATCATCAACATAAGATAAGGTCCCCCTTTCCAGTGCGTCAGGCATAGCCTTATGCATGAATACAGCAAATTCATGTCCAGAATTTATGTATCCAAATGGAAGTCTCTGGAATGCATACTGAACCTTTTGGAAGGAGAATGCTAGCTTATATTGGTCCTCTTCATGTACCTTTATGGTCCAATATCCCTGTGCACAATCAATGGCAGTGAATATTTTGGATCCCTGCATTTGTGCTAGACACTGGTCAATGTATGGTACAGGCCAGCCAGACATGTATACTCGTTTGTTTAGCTGTCTTAAGTCAGCACACAAACGCCATTGTCCATTGGGCTTAAGGACACCTAGAATAGGATTATTATAAGAGCTGTGCACCTGTCTGATAATACCTCTTTCTTCCAAATTCCTTATGATCTCTGCAAGAGAATCATATGAGGCTAAGGGAAGTCTGTATTGTTTGACAAATACAGGTGGCGCATTAGGATCTGTTTGTATTCTTGCAATGTGTAAGTCTGTGGTACCACAGTCATAAGAATCCTTAGCGAAAATATCCTTGTACTCCATCAGGAGTTCTCGCAGCTGTTGGCGTTCATCATCGCTAGAACAGCCATTAGCTAAGGATATTTGCTCTTCGACTATTTGCTGAAATCCTGGAAAGATTTCAGGCTGTCCTATTTCATAGGCTTCTTCCAGTCTAGAGGTGAGATCCCCTTGATTATAATTTACATTGCTCCCATGACTCTGGGTATTGGGGTAATCTTGCTGTTTGATTGGCTGATCAAACACTAGAGAGGCTTCTTCAATTTTACAGATGCCTTCCTCTGAGCTGAAGGGATAAATAGACTGAATATTAAATAGACCCTCTGGCATAGATGCAAAGGATTGTTCTATTAATTGTTCTTCAGTTAGGTATCCTTCAGGTATTAGCCCAATTACATTATTCTGGAATCCAAAAGTGTAATAACTTGATTCCAGTGCATATCCTATGGTAGTTCCCTTGGATAATGTTATATCCTGTGGGGTCATGTTATGCACAATAATATTTATTGGAACAGTTCCAATATTCACCATAGGAGTGTAGGTTACTGTGACACCCAGATTTTGTATTCTATGGGAGAGGCAAATTAGTGTTTCAGAAGTTTTTAATTTCTGACCTCTCTTTACCTGTAAGGGTAAAAGAAATTTATCAGCCCCAGCAGGAATTATAACATCGCTAGATACCTGCATATTCACAGCATATGGCAATTGCTGGTTTGATTTTAGGGCTGCATTTTCATCCTGAAATACTTCAGGGTCCCCCTTTAACCTGCTCCAAAGGCAAGAATTAATCAGATCTATTTGTATGGCATATCTATGTAAGATATCATTGCCAATGTATATTTGATTATGGGGAGTATTTAAAACTAAAAACAGGTGCTTCACTGACTTATTACCAATAGAGATAGATAATAAGCACTTAGCTGTGATGTTATAGCTTTCAGACCTGTCATCCAGGCCGTTGACACAGTGGTCTTGGGGAGAAAGATATTTAATCACTTTAGGTTCAGCTATTTGCTCTAATAAACCTTCGCTTATATAGCTAGCTTCCTGTTTTAAGTTTATTTTAGCATACTTGGTTTTACCAAGGTCATGTACTTGTATAGGGATAAATAGATCCTCTTTAATTCTCTCAATCCCTGTGAGGTATTGAGCATGGTCTCCCCCTTTAGGGATTTTATGATCCCCCTTGTGGAGTGCTATGGTTAATACATCGCCATCTAGGGAAATATTCGCTATCTTTCCAGGCGAAATTTTAAAAGTATTACCATCAGAGCCACTAAAAGGAGTTTGATCATCTATTTGTAGAATAGTGATTTCAGGTACAGAGTTATTCCTGAAATGAATCTCCACAGCATCTGGTTTCTCTTCCACCACGTGACAGCTATGTCGGGTGCGAGATATACCAGATTTTTCATAATTGATAGGCCGTTTAACTTGTGACCAAATTACATTATTTATGCAATCAATTATGGTGCTTAATCGTTTCAGGAGATCACTACCAATAATTAAACGATCAGTTGGCAGATCCACTATAATGGCAGGGTGTCTTATGACCCTGTTCCCCAATTTAAATTTTAACCAGGCAGTACCGTAAACTTTTAGGGAGTCACCCCCAACACCTATTAGAGAACCGTCAAATTCTTTTATTTTAGGTTTGTGGGGTGTTAGCTCATTTAGCTGTGTGTAGTACCTGTGGGATAAGATAGTTGCCTGTGACCCAGTGTCAATTAATCCCCTGATAGGGTTGGAGACTGAATCTTGCAGCTCAACTAGTACATAATATCTTCCTGCAGTTTCTATCATTTCACACATAAAATTTGCATTCTTGTACATCTGTGGGCTTCGCCACGTTTTACCTGAATTCGCTGTGTCATTCGATGCAGAGGAACCTTCATACCTACCTGTTTCCTCTATGACAGGGTTGGTTGGATTCTTTTGTACTGCATCTGTGGAGATAAGGTTAGGAGAGAGCTGCAAAGGAAGAGATTTGTTAACTTTTTCCGGCTGATGTCGCTCATTGTCACAGCTAATTTGTCCGTTTCCGGTCTGTGGGGAGATAACATGATTAGTATCATTGATATTTATTACTACATTTTGTATATCTCTCCCCTCCCCTTCAGGTGATACTGCAGTATTTATGACTGTGCCTGTGGTCCACTGCTGACCACTGGCTGTACCCCTAAAAAAGTATTGTTCGGTTGCTGAGCCGTAGATTTTTGACTCATATTAGCGATTTGTTCGCTCAACCGATTTATTTGGGTAAACAGCATATCTACCTGATTGTACAAATTACCTCTACCCCTGGGCCTATCTCTTGGTGCCCCATTGTACTGATTCCTGGACCATTGGGTTCCCTCAGAATCAGGGCCACTATTTCTATTCTGGCGTGGTTGCCCCTGGGGTTCAGCTTGTTCAGTATTAATATTTTGGGGAGCATTATATACCTGGGGTGTCTGGTTACCCTGAGAATATCTTCGCCGTTTATTGTATCTACCCTTGCGCGGATACCAATTATTTGGTGAGTATTCTCTTTGTGAGTAATTATTCACCTGATTATGTCCCCCACTTTGGTTATAGTCTCCCTGCGCCTCAACCTGTGTAGGGGGAGGGGCAGAATTAAACCTCTGTGGAGATGGCCTGTTTTGACTGGCCACCTCTGCATAAGTCCTCTTGTTAGACTCCAAATTGAGGGGGCTAGGTGACACCCTAGTTTCTGCCACAATTTTGGGTTTTGACTCCTTTTTAACCCCCTGCTCACTGGACTGCTGAATAGAGTATAACTTCGTACTCTCTTTGATCAGCCATTCCAATGAGCAGTCCTCATCAAAATCTCTAGCTAAGTTGATTTTGATGGGTGTAGGCAATGCTTCAAAAAATAAATTTACAAATTCTGAGCCATCAAATCTGGGATTATCTTCAGCCATACTGTACGCCTTTTTCAATACAGAAAGGAATTCGACTGGACTCTGATTCGCACGACACTTTAAACCATATACCGCTATTTTCGCGGCAGTTTTAGTGCGATATTGCCCGAATTCTTTTCTGCATTGTTGTTTTACCCCATTCCAGGAATGAATATTCATATCCTTTAGTGAAGCAAAGAATTTGTGATGCTTACTGTCAAATACCCAAGGCAGAAATTCAATTTTCAATTTCTCACTTGTAACATTCATTATAGCTAACGCATTTTCAAAAGCCTGTAAATGATCAATTACAGATGTTGTTCCCTTATTGGAGAATATAGGTACTGCGCGTTGTACGAAAGTGATTATTTTATGGGAATCATAGACTTTATCAGACTTATTTTGGGATTCTCTGTTAGAGTTTCCCTCCCCCGCATCAGCTGCGCTACAGCTGTCCTCTGGATTTACATCCTGAGGGGATTGTCTATTTGGGAAATCTACTTCTGACCCGTTAGGGGTCATTTGTCTATGTTGTTCTATATATTTTCGTACCTCGTCCCTGACGCGTTCGCTAAAGGAGTTAGCATTATCTGTATTATTCTCATTGCTAATATAGGGGTTTTCATTATGGCGATATGACCTTTTTAAATCGCTTAATTCTCTCTGGCTTTGCGCAAGCTGTTTATTTAAATCTTGTATCTGCGCGATTAAGTCCATATTGTGCTTATCTAAGGTGGCTAGGTTTTGGGCAAATTCATCCATTTTATTTTTGGCTGTTTTTAAACCCTCTTCGCGTCTGCGCGAGGAACGAATACTATTTTCTAGCTCCTGGATTTGCAATCGTTTGTCTGTGACACAAAACGACATTTCGTCAATTATGCATATTAAAAGGGGCCAAGATTTTAGTATTAGTTCTTCTCGCTTTTTGGGATCTTTGCATTGATTAATCATTAATAATTCCTGGAAGAATTCATTCTCTTCATTCCACATATTATTATTAACGGTAATATTTTTAGCCCTAGTTTCAAGCATATCCATAAAATCATTTAATTCACCCGCAATATTAAACTTCCCTTTAAGGTAACTTAAGATATCTTTCTTAAGGACCTGACCTTTAGTAATAGGTATGGTTATGGGACCAATTTCATTGCTATGTATAGAATTAAATGAGTCACTTCTGGCTACAGACATTATTGTATTGGTTTAGTATTTATTTAACTAAAATGCTAATACAATTTTGCCAATAAAAAGAGAGAAAAATTTTATATTTCAAAACAAAATATTATTAATTTTGAAATATGAAAAATTAATATTCCGAAATATGAAAAATTAATACTTTTGATTAATTTTGAAATATGAAAAATTAATATTTTTGATTAATTTTGAAATATGAAAAATTAATATTTTTATTAATTTTTCAAAATTAATCTTTAATAATATTTCAAGATATTAATGTCAATCTCGAAATATGAAAACTAATATTTCAACCTTTCAAAAAAAATCATATCTTCAAAATATTAATATCGAAATATGAATTTTTTTTTTTAATTTTTTTTTCTTCTCTTTTATAATAATTTCTATTTACTTACAAATATATTATATCAATTATGATGGAATATTAATAAATCTCAGAAAAAGTGCCTCCAATTATTATGTCAGTATATTTATGAAAATCTTAGTAGTGCTATCCAAATAATATATATAAGTTTATGGCAGGGTTATAAACACAATACAAAGAAGTAGAAACCCTTATCAACCATGCACCTACTAGACCATACAATTAATATAAATATCTGAATTCTTTTATTTAGTTAATATCCATAAACATATTGAAGTATATTTGCAATAAAAGGAAATGAAACAAAATGTATATGCGTTTAAACCAACTCTTAAGATATGCTATCCTTCTTACAAAACCCAGAAAAATATACCTTCACAATTTAGCCTTTTATTTATTTAACACAATGGGACTAAAAACCTTTAACATCCAAGCAATACAATTCTAAACAGTGTTTATAAAACAATAGGATAATATATATTCTGCTATTTAATTGCAATTTATCCTAATACAAAATTAACTGACAATATCAGAACTTGTATAGATGAGTTACTTAGCCAATTCAGACACAGATTTGAACAATACCTAGGCTTATAACTACCAATTTAAAATACAATATACTTCACCAATTTTGAACCAATTCGTTGCGGTCTTTAGGTCATCTCATTTGAAAGAAGGTTTTTGCACAAATCAAGGATAAGTTTTAAGCTCCTTGCTGAAGTGAACTTTTTTTTTCAGGTATATCGCAGCCAAAATCAGATCACTAATTTTCAACAAGTTACAGACAACTCTCCCTTGTGCATTCAACACTCCCATTATATAATCATTGATGACATCATGTGGGTGGCACTACGGGAGCTGACCTTCCCATTGGTTATCTGGGAAGTCTAAATCGGATTGGCCCTTGGAAATTTCATTTTTAACAGCCAGAGAGAACCTTCTGGCTGTAGTTCTCGCAACATAACACCAGGTGGCAGCACAAACAGACACAGCAACATTTGAAACAGCTTAAGTCAGTATTTCTATGAAATGGTTATTAATTTTTATCATAATTTACTGCGACAACTATTCATAATATTTGTTTTGGATAAGTTATATCTTAATGAATTTTCTGATCATTTTGATATGAAACATCACATATCTAACATTATATTAAAATAACTTATATTTCATAGTTATATCATATCAAATATATATCTCATAGTCATATCACATCAAAGTAACTTCCATATTTTCATCTCACTATATTTTAAAAGATGTATGTGAAACTTTATAAACATTTATTTGTATGTTTATATGATATGACTTAATTCATTTCATGCGGCATTCCGTCTCTTTCTAAGATTGATGCTCATGACCAATGGTTGTCTTAGCATTTGTCTGTGTTTTCCAAGGCCTTTATTGCTCCACATGGGGTCAATCCATGAGGAGTTGTAAGAGTCTTTAAAACAGCATATTTCCTGTTTAGCCAGCAGTGCAGATGTGTATTTGATTTTATTTGTGTCACCTTCCCCCAAGAGGGGTTTTTGCAGTAAGTCTTCAAATAGAGATTCAGTGAGATAGAACTGTTGTATCACACGTGTCAAATTCCAAAGGGGTCCTTGAACACATTCTTTTCTCACCTCACCAAATGTTCTGAGGTTATAAAATCTGCATATATAGTCAAATGAATAGGGTCACTGAGCTATTTCCTTTAGAAAAGAAATGTTTGTGTTTCAAAAAGGCTCTACTGATCGTCAATCCTGATAGACGTGTATTAGAAGCTGTGTTCAACAAACTCATGTTTAATTAATCCTGAGTTCTCATCTAACATATACAGTGTATAAAATATACATATATATATATATATATATATATATATATATGTACACATATGTAATATTCATCATAATATTCATATACTCTGACATATATATATATGTACATATCTATCAAATATTTTCTTTTAAACTGCTAGGAATATAATTCTTCAAAGGTTATAATTTATCCAGTGTGAGATAAAATCCTATTCTTTTGCTATTTGTATGCATTTTAACCACTTGGAGGGCTACTCTGAGACATTGCACAACATTGTTACACCTAATATGCCTGTTGTTTGGAGGCAACACTAGATCATTGTGTACTTGTGTGTGATGACATCATGTAAATGTATGACAATCTCAATGTGGAAGTGCGCAGAGGTAAAGGAACTCTTTTATAGCTCTGCATGTGGGGATAGAGGCTCTACAATAACTCCTGTCTTGGCCCAAATGCTGCTTGGAGAGGCATTCACTTGATTTCATAGTGGATAATCTTCCCTTTCAATTGAGGGGGGTCATCTGCAGTACCAGACACCAAGGAGTTTCTGGTGAGGAGGACATAACTGACTCTATCAACCTAGATGGACAAGTAACCCCTCATTTGATAGAGGTGACACTTTTCATCCTGTATTGCAGTTATGAAAATATTGTCACATGAACCACTGGGTTTTTTTAGTGATGGAAAAGAGAACATTGTGAAACCTGTATTACCCCTGCCATGATTAGATCCTCATGTGAAAAACAGCATTATCATTTTTGGAATAGGGGTAATATACCCATTTATGGCCAGATTACGAGTGGAGCACAAATGTTTGCTTGTGAGCAATATTGGGTTTTCACGCAGGTTAAATAGGGCTCATGTTAAAAGTTGAAAGTAAACGCAATCACTTGAGCATAATTGAAGTTAAAGCTCATCGAGTTACCGCGTCCTCAGAGCTGTGGTTAACTGTTTTGCAAAAGAGAAAAGTGTCACAAAACACAACAAAAATACATTACAAAGTACAGTTACACTCATGATAACACCATCTAATAAAAATTAATAAAAAAAAATGCACAAAAAGTTATAAGGGCTCAAATATATGAGATCTCAGGGCAGACAGAGGGCTTTAACATAGAGATAACGATGTATAAAATGGATATGTATGTACAGTACAGTGTGTATATATATATATATATATATATATATATATATATATATGTGTGTGTATACAGATGTATTTATATATTTATATGTGTATTTATGTATTTACAGACATATATACACATATAAATAAATATATATATATATATATATATATATATATATATATATATATATATACACTGTATATATATATATGCATTAGAGCCCTTTGCAGTTAAGCAGCATAAAACCTGTAAAATCATATTTATACAATATTCATATTTAATAAAGTTTATACTGTGCATTTACTGTAAATATTACACATTTCAATTTCCTGCACATAGCAGAATATGTTCTAAGTATTTTAAATATATATTCCTATATATCTGTATCTATACCTATATATAATTTTATATATATATATATATATATATATATATATATATATATATATATATATATATATATATATATATATATATATATATATATATTGTACTAAAATACCATCATATATAATGTGCAGAACAACAGGAATGTTAAATATTCATATTTTTATGTTGGGTTAGCACATGAGAATATGCAATCAGGTTTGTGCTAGGGATGGGTGAAGGTGCTGAAAGTGTAATTCGTAGAATGAATAGTCTTGTGGACATTTGTTTTGGACAATCGAATTAAAATCCATTAAAATTCGGTAATCGAATGTTACTTTCATTTTCGAATGTCCATAATGTAACATTTGATCTATTAAATACTATTCTTAAATCCAATAGTTTATGTGGTAGGGAAAATTAGTAAATTGATACATAATAGATACAAATATATCAATTTGAATGTTTCTATTTCGAATATTGCATAATTTGAATATTACATTTAAAGAGAGCATTAGAAATACTATTACAAATATGTAGATTTGAATTTTTCTAATTCAAATATTGCATAGTTCAAATTATTATTATTAGAAATACTGTTATATTAAAAAAATGTTAGAATGTTGTGGAAAGATTTGAAATTCGAAACAAATGAACAAATGTGTTAAAATTAAGTAAATTTTTCGATTCTTGCTAAACATTCGCCCATCCTTATTTTGCGTGTTAGTAGGGTGTTTGGTGTTATTTTTCCACTTTTTATTTCTTCATTGGCTTCTCTGGGGGAATAGGTTATCACGCAATATTGTAAGCTCGGCTTTTTGCGCTTGTTGGGTTAGCGTAAGAGCGATAACTTTTTACTTTCCACTTGTAATATGTACGCAACCCAACGAGCGCAAAAAGTTTACTTCTAGCTTAATTAACGCTCCAACGGGTAGCAGTAATTAGTGCTCTATTCATAATCTGGCCCTTAATATGCAAATGATCACCATGATAATCAATCAAGATTCACCCTGGTGCCTTGTAAGGTTGAGAATCAACATTAAAAGGCACCAGGGAGACTATTGATTGATTGATTGCAGGATTTTTTTTTTCTCAAGGGCCATATCTCTACCCATAGGGGAGGAGACCCCACTTGGAAAATCAGTATTATACTTTTGTCATTGGAAAGGTATCTTCATTAAACAGTTATCACTTATTTTATGTATTTGGTCTCTAGGGGATAGTGACCCCAAAACAGCACCTATCACCAGTAGACAGCATAAATGAGGCTCACAATCTACCCCTCATGGTAAAAAGGGATTTTTCTTAGCTGCTATGAATCAATCAATCAATCACTAGCCTTGGTTCTCTGTTTAAATGTAAAGTTGTGAGGAATGATTTTAATGGGAGAAGTGGAAGCGTAAAAATAAGTGACATCACATAGACCTATACAGCAAGATGTAAAATGGTAGGCAAAATAAACATTTATCCTCTAAATTAAGTTGCTTTTTGTTGGAAAACATAGGTACAGAATCACAGCGTTTGGTGTTTTAGAAAGGTTAAATGATGCATAAATCAGTAATCGTAAAGTATTTGACTGCAAAAGTAGAAAAGACTGACTCATAGCCTGTTATTTACTATATGTGCTGTAGCAAAATAACACAAAAAGAGAATGACTCATACCCTGATATTTACTCTCTGTGTGCTATAAAAATAACATAAACAGTAACTTTTTCTTTTCATCCTGGTTGGAGGGTTTTCTACCATTTTCAGATATTTTTTTGGAACCTATTCATTTATTAACGGCTAGATTACGAGTTTTGCGTTATGAGTGAAAAAGCTTCATAACGATGCTTTTTCACTACCGCTGGTATTACAAGTCTTGCAGGTATATCTGTCCCGCACACTTTTTTGGCCGTAACGCAACGTAACTGCCGCAGCTTTCAAAAAGTCCTTTCTCAATGGGACTTCCATAGTGCCGGTATTACGAGTTTGCCTGTCCGGCCAAAAAGTGAGCGGTGCAGCCTATACTGTACTAACACCCATAAACTATCTATTAACTCCTAAACCGAGGCCCTCCCGCATCGCAAACACTAAAATAAAATTATTAACCCCTAATCTGCTGCTCCAGACATCGCCGCCACTATAATAAACATATTGACCCCTAAACCGCCGTACTCCCACATTGCAAACACTAGTTAAATATTATTAACCTCTTATGTGCTGTCCCTAACATCGCCGCAACCTACATTACTGTTATTAAACCCTAATCTGCTGCCCCCAAAATCATAGCAACTATACTAAAGTAATTAACCCCTACACCTAACCCTAAGTCTAACCCTAACACCCACTAACTTTAACATAATTAAAATAAATCTAAATAAAAATTACAATTAATACCTAAATAGTTCCTATTTAAAACTAAATACTTACCTATAAAATGAAACCTAACCTAGCTATAATATAACTAATAGTTACATTGTAGCTATCTTAGGTTTTATTTTTATTTCACAGGTAAGTTTGTAAAATAAATGCAAACTGACCTGTAAAATAAAACCTAACCTGTCGGGGGGCGGAGCTGCCCAGCAACTGTGATGGCCGCATGAGCGAGGAGCTCCGTGAACACAGACTCTAAGATAGCCCTACTAACGGTAGAAACCCTACAAAAAACACTGGCCTAGATTTGGAGTTTGGCGTTAGCCGTGAAAACCAGCGTTAGAGGCTCCTAACGCTGGTTTTAGGCTACCGCCGGTATTTGGAGTCAGTGATTAAAGGGTCTAACGCTCACTTTTCAGCCGCGACTTTTCCATACAGCAGATCCCCTTACGTCAATTGCGTATCCTATCTTTTCAATGGGATCTTTCTAACGCTGGTATTTAGAGTCGTTTCTGAAGTGAGCGTTAGAGCTCTAACGACAAAACTCCAGCCGCCGGAAAATAGCAGGAGTTAAGAGCTTTCTGGGCTAACGCCGGTTCATATAGCTCTTAACTACTGTACCCTAAAGTACACTAACACCCATAAACTACCTATGTACCCCTAAACCGAGGTCCCCCCACATCGCCGCCACTCGATTTAAATTTTTTAACCCCTAATCTGCCGACCGCCACCTACGTTATACTTATGTACCCCTAATCTGCTTCCCCTAACCCCGCCGACCCCTGTATTACATTTATTAACCCCTAACCTTCCCCCCACAACGTCGCCGCCAGCTACTTACAATAATTAACCCCTAATCTTCCGACCGCAAAGCGCCGCCACCTACGTTATCCTTATGTACCCCTAATCTGCTGCCCCTAACCCCGCCGACCCCTGTATTAAATTTATTAACCCCTAACCTGCCCCCCACAACGTCGCCGCCAGCTACTTACAATAATTAACCCCTAATCTCCCGACCGCAAAGCGCCGCCACCTACGTTATCCTTATGTACCCCTAATCTGCTTCCCCTAACACCGCCGACCCCTATATTATATTTATTAACCCCTAATCTGCCCCCCTCAACGTCGCCGACACCTGCCTACACTTATTAACCCCTAATCTGCCGAGCGGACCTGAGCGCTACTATAATAAAGTTATTAACCCCTAATCCGCATCACTAACCCTATCATAAATAGTATTAACCCCTAATCTGCCCTCCCTAACATCGCCGACACCTACCTTCAATTATTAACCCCTAATCTGATGACCGGAGCTCATCGCTACTATAATAAATGGATTAACCCCTAAAGCTAAGTCTAACCCTAACACTAACACCCCCCTAACTTAAATATAATTTACATCTAACGAAATTAATTAACTCTTATTAAATAACTTATTCCTATTTAAAGCTAAATACTTACCTGTAAAATAAATCCTAATATAGCTACAATATAAATTATTGGCTGATCGGAACAGCCAATAGAATGCGAGCTCAATCTGATTGGCTGATTGGATCAGCCAATTGGATTGAACTTGATTCTGATTGGCTGATTCCATCAGCCAATCAGAATATTCCTACCTTAATAACCTGCCCCCCACAACGTCGCCGCCAGCTACTTACAATAATTAACCCCTAATCTCCCGACCGCAAAGCGCCGCCACCTACGTTATCCTTATGTACCCCTAATCTGCTGCCCCTAACACCGCCGACCCCTATATTATATTTATTAACCCCTAATCTGCCCCCCTCAACGTCGCCGACACCTGCCTACACTTATTAACCCCTAATCTGCCGAGCGGACCTGAGCGCTACTATAATAAAGTTATTAACCCCTAATCCGCATCACTAACCCTATCATAAATAGTATTAACCCCTAATCTGCCCTCCCTAACATCGCCGACACCTACCTTCAATTATTAACCCCTAATCTGATGACCGGAGCTCATCGCTACTATAATAAATGGATTAACCCCTAAAGCTAAGTCTAACCCTAACACTAACACCCCCCTAACTTAAATATAATTTACATCTAACGAAATTAATTAACTCTTATTAAATAACTTATTCCTATTTAAAGCTAAATACTTACCTGTAAAATAAATCCTAATATAGCTACAATATAAATTATTGGCTGATCGGAACAGCCAATAGAATGCGAGCTCAATCTGATTGGCTGATTGGATCAGCCAATTGGATTGAACTTGATTCTGATTGGCTGATTCCATCAGCCAATCAGAATATTCCTACCTTAATTCCGATTGGCTGATAGAATCCTATCAGCCAATCGGAATTCAAGGGACGCCATCTTGGATGACGTCCCTTAAAGGAACCGTCATTCGTCGGGAGACAACGGAAGAAGAGGATGGATCCGCGTCGCCTGCTTCAAGATGGACCCGCTCCGCACCGGATGCAAGAAGATCGAAGATGCCGCTTGGAGAAGATGTTTGCCGGTCCGGATGTCCTCTTCTTGCCGGATAGGAGGAAGACTTTGGAGCCTCTTCTGGACCTCTTCAGCCACCGGATGATGGATCGCCAACCCCCGCTTGGGTTGGATGAAGATGTTGGAGCCAGGACGGATCGGTGATACCTGGATGGTGAAGACAAGGTAGGAAGATCTTCAGGGGCTTAGTGTTAGGTTTATTTAAGGGGGGTTTGGGTTAGATTAGGGGTATGTGGGTGGTGGGTTGTAATGTTGGGGGGGGGTATTGTATGTGTTTTTTTTACAGGCAAAAGAGCTGAAATTCTTGGGGCATGCCCCGCAAAGGGCTCTGTTCAGGGCTGGTAAGGTAAAAGAGCTTTTAACTTTTTTAATTTAGAATAGGGTAGGGAATTTTTTATTTTGGGGGTCTTTGTTATTTTATTAGGGGGCTTAGAGTAGGTGTAATTAGTTTAAAATTGTTGTAATAATTTTATGATGTTTGTAAATATTTTTTTATTTTTTGTAACTTAGTTCTTTTTTATTTTTTGTACTTTAGCTAGTTTATTTAATTGTATTTATTTGTAGGAATTGTGTTTAATTAATTTATTGATAGTGTAGTGTTAGGTTAATTGTAGGTAATTGTAGGTAGTTTATTTAATTAATTTATTGATAGGGTAGTGTTAGGTTTAATTATATCTTAGGTTAGGATTTATTTTACAGGTAAATTTGTTATTATTTTAACTAGGTAACTATTAAATAGTTCTTAACTATTTAATAGCTATTGTACCTGGTTAAAATAATTACAAAGTTGCCTGTAAAATAAATATAAATCCTAAAATAGCTATAATATAATTATTCGTTATATTGTAGCTATATTAAGGTTTATTTTATAGGTAAGTATTTAGCTTTAAATAGGAATAAGTTATTTAATAAGAGTTAATTAATTTCGTTAGATGTAAATTATATTTAAGTTAGGGGGGTGTTAGTGTTAGGGTTAGACTTAGCTTTAGGGGTTAATCCATTTATTATAGTAGCGATGAGGTCCGGTCGTCAGATTAGGGGTTAATAATTGAAGTTAGGTGTCGGCGATGTTAGGGAGGGCAGATTAGGGGTTAATACTATTTATGATAGGGTTAGTGAGGCGGGTTAGGGGTTAATAACTTTATTATAGTAGCGGTGCGGTCCGCTCGGCAGATTAGGGGTTAATAAGTGTAGGCAGGTGGAGGCGACGTTGTGGGGGGCAGATTGGGGTTAATAAATATAATATAGGGGTCGGCGATGTTAGGGCAGCAGATTAGGGGTACATAGGGATAACGTAGGTTGCGGCGGTTTACGGAGCGGCAGATTAGGGGTTAAAAAAAATATGCAGGGGTCAGCGATAGCGGGGGCGGCAGATTAGGGGTTAATAAGTGTAAGGTTAGGGGTGTTTAGACTCGGGGTACATGTTAGAGTGTTAGGTGCAGACGTAGGAAGTGTTTCCCCATAGGAAACAATGGGGCTGCGTTAGGAGCTGAACGCTGCTTTTTTGAAGGTGTTAGGTTTTTTTTCAGCTCAAACAGCCCCATTGTTTCCTATGGGGATATCGTGCACGAGCACGTTTTTGAGGCTGGCCGCGTCCGTAAGCAACTCTGGTATCGAGAGTTGCATTTGCGGTAAAAATGCTCTACGCTCCTTTTTTGGAGCCTAACGCAGCATTTGTTTGAACTCTCGATACCAGAGTTAAATTTATGGTGCGGCCAGAAAAAAGCCAGCGGAGCGTTAACAGCCCATCTACCGCCAAACTCCAAATCTAGGCCACTGTGCCTAAATGGAAAGAGCACAGGGAGAAGCCTGGGTCAGACTGATCAGCATTTGGTGACAGTGTGTACAATATTGTGCTGACTAACTGCCTCGGAGCTACCCGACATACACTGGAGCGCCATTTTGATAGACTGGGCCGCCTAGAAGAGATAGCTACTCTAGCTCCTAAAAGCGCCTAATATCTGGCTAAACCGCTACTGTAATATCATACTTAGCGATCATTATAGTGATCGGCTGCCCGATATGGAGACCCAGAAACTCTATACTGGCTTGAGGGAGTTGATAGTGGATTATGGGCGGAGGATGTGTGAGAGGCTCGATGCTCTCATTGAAACAGTCCAAGAAGCGCAAACACGCCACAACAACACTGCAGGGGAGAACAGAATAGAACAAATGCCGCAGAGAAACGAAGCGCCTGCAGCTCCCCAGACGTGCTTCTCACCATTGGTCTCAGAAGATACAAGTCTATTGATGAATCTCCCCTCTGTCGTTGTAAGCGGCTCGCACTCATGGAGGAAGATTTCTTGTGGCCCCTCGCTTATGGATGCA
This sequence comes from Bombina bombina, assembly GCF_027579735.1. Classification (NCBI taxonomy): domain Eukaryota; kingdom Metazoa; phylum Chordata; class Amphibia; order Anura; family Bombinatoridae; genus Bombina; species Bombina bombina. The sequence goes on from NC_069499.1 coordinate 672,617,178, forward strand.
GGCACTGCAGAGCATCGCAGAGCTCGAGTATCGCTGGTCACCCTCCCCTTTGTTGTTGAATGGGCTTCCTTCTATCATAGTCTAGTTTGGCAGCGTACCCACTCAGTCATACCTCAAACATGTTCCGGTGTTGGTTGATGATCGCAGCTCATGTGCGCAGCTGAGATGTGGTGACCCGCAAAAGAGTAACGTCTTGCTACATCTGGTGCTGCTTTCAGATGAACGCTGGGACTGCTCCTGTTTATTTACCCCAGACTTCTTACCCCACAGCTGGTCCGAGCCACTCATGCAAGAACTCTAATGGAGGCTCCTAAGCTGGAGTATTGAGGGACTGTTATGGTTTGGACACTACAAGGAATACATGACTCTAGGTTTGCCCAGTTTATAACGAGGGTTGCTTTGTTATCTCCACATCCCCCCCCCCCTTTTTTGCATTTATTAGCGATGTATTTCAGCTTCCACTTTGCTTATTCAAAATGATTATGAAGCGTGTTTGATAATTTTAATAGTACTTGAAAAGCTAAATACTGCTCTTACACACATATTTTGTTTACTTGCTTAGTCTAGTACCTACATCAAATATTCCACTCTAGGACGGGTGGGTATCTGTGAATTAGTTTCTCTTTATGCTTATACGTGTCTCCCCCTCCCCCCCTCTATATATAATAACAGTTTATTTGAGTTACTGTCCTTTATGTTCATGCTGTCTGTGCAGCCTGCTTGCTAAATGTACTTGTTTTCTCTACTGCAAAGTATTGTTCTATATACATAACTACAGGGAACAACTATTTAATATTGCTTAGGTGTGTGAATGGGGAAGGAGGTACAGTGCAGGGCCATACATACATAAACTAGCCATCTAGCTGCCATGGCGTGCAGGGTTTGTGCTTAATCACAATGCTGGAGGCTAGGGTAAATGCTTTGCTAGGTAGACTAATATTGATGAACCTCTTAATGTGGAGGAAGTTCTCCTAACTCTGCGGACATTTTGGGTCTACCACCTTTTTCGCATAACTAATTTCCCCAACGCTGAGCTGTCAGCGGCCGGGACAGTAAGGCATATACATTATTTTACTGCATAGACCATAGGGGATCAACATGACTCCTTTAGATACCTAGTGAATGTAGTCCAGCGCTAGATTAGCACGGGTAGAGTATTTAGTTAAATTCTATAATTCGAATATATTGTATTTTGTGATTGGATAAATGTTTAATGTATGTACTGCAATGTTGTTATTATATATTTATTGTAGGTAATCCTAAGTATTTATCAACATTCAGTTAATAAAAAGATATAAACAGGTATATACAACTGATATATATAAACTTGTTGTCTAATGTGAACTTCTTATCTATATATATAAAAACTAATAAAACATTTGTATAATTAGACAGAAATTTAATAACTTGTTAAAAGCATACATAAAATAAAAAGGGACGTCTCCCTTATTACATCGATTTCATCAGAGAAAACAATTGAATAACTGTAGTATATATTTCCGCTATTTGATAATCAGGTACCTGTTATATAGTGTAACGAATGATAATGTCCAGAAATTGGATTAAAAAAACTTAAAGATCCAAACGAGATGACCTCCCCGCTATTGTGGCGGGTGTGTGTTACCGGTCCGTTAGTGAGAGACTGGTATTTAAAAATATGTCATGTGACTTTTCCTACGTCACACTTGTGATCGTAGCTGTTTCAATATAGTTGTAATGTAACCAGTGATCCTTGATATTCTGTCAAGTGCTTATTATGTTGCAATTTTTTTAAACTTTAATCTATGTGTATCAGAAGGTGTATTCCCCTATTCCGTGTGTAATTAGGGAGTCTTGGGGGAGATTGCAACTTACGCTGGTCTCTTGGCACACCTGATTTCTCTTTTAGTGTGGTCTTTGCGGTCACATTCAGTGACTTGGATGTTAAACTTTGCGGTCACGTGCAGTGACTATAATGCAATCCTCGCAGTGTGGACTTGGCGGTCACTTGTGGTGGTGGGAATTGAACTCGTGACCTTTAGGGTAAGAGAGGGAGATCTTAACCATTAGGCTATGTGTATCTCACTTTCTGTGTTAGCTTAGTGGACTTGGCGGTCACTTGTAGTGACTGTAATGAGGTCTTTGCGGTCACGGAGGTGACTAGTGGTGGGGTCTTTGCGGTCACAAGTGGTGACTAGGAGTAGAATCTTTAGCGGACATCAGTGATGTTATACAGCAAGGTCTTTGCAGTCACAGATTGTGACTTGCATGTATTAACTTGCGGTTGTATCTTTGCGGTCACAGATTGTGACTTAAAAGTGGTCTTTGCGGTCACTAACAGTGGTGACTTAGAGGAAATCTTTGCGGTCACTAGTAGTGACTAACAGAATGATCTGTATCGTTGGAGATCAAAGTAAAACTTGGCAATCTCTCTGTGCAACTTAGTAGAGCTGATTAGAAACAAATGCAGGTTGTAACAACAATAAACAATAAATATATAATAACAACATTGCAGTACATACATTAAACATTTATCCAATCACAAAATACAATATATTCGAATTATAGAATTTAACTAAATACTCTACCCGTGCTAATCTAGCGCTGGACTACATTCACTACATATCAACCACTGTTTTCTTAGAGGGGAATACATTAGTCTAGCAGGGTCAATTCTCCAGCGCCTCATCTTTCTCACTACCAGTTTAATCTCCTTTAGATACCTGACATCAGGGCCCAATGGAGCGGCTGCTGCAGAGGTGCATAGCACTTTATAAAGTCCTTCAGTGTGGCGCATAGACGCTATAGGAAAGCTTGCTTATGAGTGGCCCCCATCTAATAGTGCCGCAGCTTGTCTCCCAGAAGACCTAACTTTTGATAGTCTAATAATTCTGTCCCTGTGGTTGAAATTTTTTTTTTAGTTTATTCTCTATTTGCAGGCTGTACTCCCATTATGATAGTACTCTAGAAGATCACTACTTTATCTTCGATCATGGGTGTTCTCCAGAGACCCTTGGTGTTATTATAGCTTGTTGCTTATAGTAAGTTACCCGATTGCTTAAGCTGTATAAAGTAAAAAAACTTGAGGTACTTGCGACGGGATCCAAGAGTGGTCCCTTTATTCTATTATACCTTCCCCTATCTTCGGTAATGCCTTTCCATATAAGGTCCAAGAGTGGCCTTTAGAGTTTACAGGGAAGGTTAACTTCTATATAGGCACTGTATATGAATATGTCATGGAATGTTATCACATAATGCACTACAATATTCACTGTTTGTTTGTGATGCTTGTTCGCCTATCCTGAATACCTCAATAAAAATATATTAAAAAAAAAACAAAAAAAAAACCTAACCTGTCTTACACTAACACCTAACCTTACACTACAATTAAATCAATTAAATTAATTAAATACAATTAACTAAATTACAAAAAATAAACACTAAATTACACAAAATAAAAAAGAAATTATCAAATATTTAAACTAATTACACCTAATCTAATAGCCCTATCAAAATAAAAAAGCCCCCCCCCAAATAAAAAAACCCTAGCCTAAACTAAACTGCCAATAGCCCTTAAAAAGGCCTTTTGCAGGGCATTGCCCCAAAGAAATCAGCTCTTTTACCTGTAAAAAAAAATACAAACAACCCCCAACAGCAAAATCCACCACCCACACAACCAAACCCCCCAATTAAAATCCTATCTAAAAAACCTAAGCTCCCGATTGCCCTGAAAAGGGCATTTAGCTCTTTTTCAGCCCAAACCCTAAGCTAAAAATAAAACCCACCCAATAAACCCTTAAAAAAACTAACACTAACCCCCGAAGATCCACTTACAGTTTTTGAAGACTGGACATCCATCCTCAACAAAGCCAGGAGAAGTCTTCATCCAAGCGGGCAGAAGTCCTCAACGAACCCGGGAGAAGTCTTCATACAAGCGGCAATAAGTGGTCCTCCAGGCAGGCAGAAGTCTTCATCCAGATGGCATCTTCTATCTTCATCCTTCCGACGCGGAGCGGCTCCATCTTCAAGACATCTGGCGTGGAGCATCCTCTTCTTTCGAATCCTCTTGAGGAATGAAGGTTCCTTTAAATGATGTCATCCAAGACGGCGTCCCTTGAATTCCGATTGGCTAATAGAATTCTATCAGCCAATCGGAAATTAAATGTGAAAAAATCCTATTGGCTGATGCAATCAGCCAATAGGATTGAGCTTCAAACCTATTGGCTGATCCAATCAGCCAATAGGATTGAGCTTGCATTCTGTTGGCTGCTCTAATCATTGGCTGTTCCATCAACTATTTTATAATTTGAAACATTTACATAAAATGCTTTGTGTGTGTTTCCAATGTGCTGTGGTTGTAATTATTGTTTTTTTATTGCTAGTAGTTCCCATTTGATGTATGAGGTATCATGTATTTTGTGGAAAATATATATGATGCGATGCTCAATCAATTTCTAACATAATCTTGCCTTTACAACAGGGCCCATTGGGAATGTCAGAAGTACCCATCAGTCTAGGCTATTGATAATATTTGGAATCTTCTTTCTGGAATCTTACCTGAGTTCTACACTTAATGATGTTAGGATTTCAGCATTCCAAAATCTGTTAGAGTAGGATTCCATGCTACCTTCTTTCCCTTCCAACCCCTTTGTCACATTATACCTATCATTATGGGGTTGATGGCCCTGCCCGCTCAATGGGAGCACTATGAGACTTCAATTATACTTATTTCACAGCAAGAGTCAGGTGAAACAAAACAATCCTTTTGTTTTAGATCAGTCAATTTTAATTACAAACATTAAACATTATATGATTTTTATATTTATTTATTTGTACGCTCAATGAGTATATTTTCTTAGTATATATGTTACGGGTAAAGTCAGGTATCCGGGTAATCCTAGGATTTCCCGGGTAAACCTGATATTACCTAAGTGGCTGTGGGTAAAGCCTGATGGACTGTAATTCCCCCATCTACACTATTTTTTTTTCCTCTGGGGGGTTCAAGGAACGCGCCCTGCTGATCCTCTGGCATCCACCCCAAATGAACCTTCGCCCCCCCCCCTTGAACCCCCCCAGGCAATAAAAATAGTGAAGATGTGTGACCTACAGTGCATCGTATATATGTTTGATGCAGTGACTCGATGCACTCTGAGAAGATTTATCATGTTATATTGGGCTATACCCACAGCCGCTTGGGTAATGTAAGATTAACCCAAGTAATGCTACCCAATTTCTTACTTTACCCGCAACATTTTTTATATATATATTTATATATATATATATATATATATATATATATATATATATATATATATCATAAAGAAAAGACCAATATATATTGCCTATTTCCGGTTTTCATAACATAATGTAACACTTACCGTATACTTAGTAAGCTTTTAAGTCTAGTCAATTAATCAGTCATTCAATCAAACAATACATACATAATAATCTTATCATCATCTTCTCTGAAAGTTGTCACCCTTCTGAGTTTTGTCATATCTTTTAGTATGAGATCGGTCACAATGCTTTAGGAAAGATTTTTTGATATTTTATCTTCAAAAACCCTTAGATAAACATTTCTAATTTGTTGACCCCTATATTTGGAATGACTTGGAAAATTAATAAAATTGGGTTACTACACAAAATAAAAAGTGTGTTTGTGTATGACTTCAAATCGATATTTAATGAAGCCCTTGTTTTAGTTCAAACATTGTCTGTTATTTCTAATTTAAAATGAGATTAGAGCTTTTTTCTTTCTTAACTGCATTTAACTTACTATTCATTAAAAAAAAATGAATGTATACAAAAGATTTTTATTCCACATAATTTAACAAAGGAATATGCAAAGGAAACTGTATGTAGGATTCCCCTTTTATGAAAAGGAAAAACCTTCAGGTTAAATCCAAGGTCTTTAAATTCCTCATGAAGGTTTTATAGACATTTTTTTATAACTTTTCATTAATGTAAGGCTTAAAAATTACTTATGTGCTTCAGTTTTATTTTTAATTTTTTAACTGGTTTAATTTGATTCCTCATTAGTCCTTGGATTTCGTTCTCCCAGAGATATCCAATTAATTAATAAAGCTTTCACACACAGAAAATTAACTTCCAACTATCATTTCTTTCAGAAAAAAACACTTTCAGGATACAAATAATGTATTGCTAATATATTTAAATAAATTATGCAATAATGATATTTACTTGGGGAAATTATTCCTATTTAAAAAAAAAATGCTATAGTAATAGAGAACAGTTAGTTTATATAAATCTGCATTAAAAGGGTTTTTCTATGATTTATAGATCTGAAATATGCTGGCTCCATGGGCAACAATATTTTAAAAGATATATTTGTTTTTTCTCTTAGAAAAATATGATTGTAATATTTTAAACATGTAAAACAACATCATCATGTGATTATATCAAATATTAAAGGGACATGAAAAACACTTTTTTCTTTTATGATTCAGAGCATATAATTTAACAACAAATTCCAGTGCACTACGGGAGCTAGCTGAACACAGATGGAAAGCCAATGATAAGAGGGAAATGTGTGCAACGATAAATCAGCAGCTAGCTCCCAGTAGTGCATTACTGCTCCTGAGCCTATAACAAAGAAAGATAGGGTACAGCACTAGACCAATCCTACTATGCCTAACTATGGTAATTGTCTCCTCCCTAGACAATTCAAAAGATATAAATTAGTAATGCAATAGGTATAGAAGGCGCTAAAAAGTAGTAGAATTTATAGATATGTGGTATCACTTTGTATCGAATAGATCGATGTCACCTTATAGATAAATGAACCAATACTAGTATAAAATGAAATAGCAATTTTAATCAATAAAAAACACTCAGAGTATAACTAAAACCCATCAAAGGTTAAAATTCATCAAAGGTAAAAATTCAGATAAAAAATCTCATAAACAGCTAAAACATATATGTGTTATAACCAGATAAACATTCACACTGCTCATTCAACATTACAATCTCTCAGAATCTTATAGTACATAACAAACTATATAATTGCCAGTATCACAAGTGTCCAGCTAATACTTTCTCTTATGGGGATCCCCAACTTAGATTCTTATAGATTCGGAAGTAAATATGGGCTAAATTATCTGCAGTTCTCCAACACAAGTTACTAGTATGTGTGCCCCCGGATGTCAGCGTCCTCGCTTCACCTTCAGTAGCTTCTTTTCACTATGGTTACAGATCAAAGTGATATATCTCATTCCCTTACCGCTGTATTAGTGATTGGAACAGTCAATGGTACTGAATGGAGCTGGGAGGCTCTCTTACCTCCTCTAAGTGTCTACTTGTTGGCCTCCTCACCTGACCCGACACTACGGCTTTTCCTTCGGTTCCTGGCGTTCAAATTTCTGTGAGTGACGTCACCCGGTTCCCGGATCCTAGGTGACTACTTGCACAAGTAATTTCCACGGATGTATCCAGATGATCCTCTGCACTTCAGTACACCAGGGTACGCAGAGTTCAGCGTAGCTGCAAATGTCAAACAGCCCACAGTAAATGGCAGGAAAGTCCTCTACGCGTTTCAACCCCTTTCAGGGTCTTTATCTTGATTGGGTTACTACACAAAATAAAAAGTGTGTTTGTGTATGACTTCAAATCGATATTTAATGAAGCCCTTGTTTTAGTTCGAACATTGTCTGTTATTTCTAATTTAAAATGAGATTAGAGCTTTTTTCTTTCTTAACTGCATTTGACTTACTATTCATTAAAAAAAAAATTAATGTATACAAAAGATTTTTATTCCACATAATTTAACAAAGGAATATGCAAAGGAAACTGTATGTAGGATTCCCCTTTTATGAAAAGAAAAAACCTTCAGGTTAAATCCAAGGTCTTTAAATTCCTCATGAAGGTTTTATAGACATTTTTTTTAGCTGCAAATGTCAAACAGCCCACAGTAAATGGCAGGAAAGTCCTCTACGCATTTCAACCCCTTTCAGGGTCTTTATCTTGATAAAGACCCTGAAAGGGGTTGAAACGCGTAGAGGACTTTCCTGCCATTTCCTGTGGGCTGTTTGACATTTGCAGCTAAGCTGAACTCTGCATACCCTGGTGTACTGAAGTGCAGAGGATCGTCTGGATACATCCATGGAAATTACTTGCGCAAGTAGTCACCTAGGATCCGGGAACCGGGTGACGTCACTCACAGAAATTTGAACGCCAGGAACCGAAGGAGAAGCCGTAGTGTCGGGTCAGGTGAGGAGGCCGACAAGTAGACACTTAGAGGAGGTAAGAGAGCCTCCCAGCTCCATTCAGTACCATTGACTGTTCCAATCACTAATACAGCGGTAAGGGAATGAGATAAATCACTTTGATCTGTAACCATAGTGAAAAGAAGCTACTGAAGGTGAAGCGAGGACGCTGACATCTGGGGGCACACATACTAGTAACTTGTGTTGGAGAACTGCAGCTAATTAGCCCATATTTACTTCCGAATCTATAAGAATCTAAGTTGGGGATCCCCATAAGAGAAAGTATCAGCTGGACACTTGTGATACTGGCAATTATATAGTTTGTTATGTACTATAAGATTCTGAGAGATTGTAATGTTGAATGAGCAGTGTGAATGTTTATCTGCTCCTGAGCCTACCCAGGTATCATTTTCAACAAATGATACCAAGAGAACAAAGACAATTTCATGGTTAAAGTAAATCGGAAAGTTGTTTCAAATCCTGAAAGTTTAATATTGACTTGAGTGTTCCTTTATCTTCTGTTATCAAATTTGCTTCATTTGGTTGGTATTCTTTGTTAAAAGAGCAGCAATTTACTACTAGGAGCTAGCTGATCAAATTGAGGAAGCCAATGAGAAGTGTCATATACAGTATTTGCAGCCACCAATCAGCAGCTAGCTCTCAGTAGTGCATTGCTGCTCATAAGCCTACCTAAGTATGCTTTTTTAACAAATTATACTAATATGCTCTAAGGTTTACATCATGATTAGGTGTCCCTTTCATTATATTTTGCAGAGTTTTACATTTATTTAAGAATTTTAATATAATTCTGTTCTCAGCATAACTGTATCCATAAACAGAAATTTATTCCTTATATTTGCCATTTCTTGATTGTATTTTTTTTTCTCCCTTAGGTCAGTCTTCCAAATGATCCCAGTTGTGTTGAAGAAATCTTACGGGTATGTATAAAACTTTGTAATGATTGATTGTAGACTGAAGTTCCCATAAAATCCTGATACGTATGGAATCTGAGTCCAGAACTGGGAAACAGTACCATTGAAATGATTTACAGTGTTTTGAAGCACTTTATTTATAAGAATGGCGGAAAAACATCAGTACACACAAGAATCCCATCTACTGACTTTGTGTGAAGAATTATTTCTGTCACCACATTTCAAATTTCTGCTTCAAGGTTCCCGTAACACAGATCTTGATGTTAAATATGAGAATATTTTCCTTGAACGTTAAAAGTTTCAAAATAAAGCATACATTTCTTTTTTAGAGTCAAGAAATCTAAGGTAGACCTTTTTATTTTAAATAGTGAGATTTTTTTTATAACAAAAATAGTCAAAGGGTGTAAAAAAATTAAAACAAAAAATAAAACAAGCTGTAACTTAAAGTCTAAGAGGATTACTTCACTTTTTTAGCTACATGAGCCAGATGAGCAAATTTAAATGAGGGAAAAAAATGTCTTTATAGCAGCATTTTATGAGAATTCAAAATAAATAAAACTTGTCTTTCAACTGGTAAAGATATATTTTGTATATGACAGTTTAAATACCAATATATTTTTCATTGAGCTTGGTTAACTGCTAGAAGATGATAAATTATCCAGTTATGTGACAGAAAGTTTTAGACATTCATTTAAATTAAATAAAAATATTGACAAATATGTGCAAAAAATACAATAATGATAATGTAAATAACTGTAAACTCACACGAAGGTCTATTGTATTTATTTTACCCCATTTTCATCATAACAGTGACCAAACTTGTGCATCACTGTGTTAGATATGCACACGCAACTGCTGAGGACGACAAATTAACAATATCCAAACAGACTGTAGAATTTTACATAACCTCTATACTCTTAACAAGACTTAATGATCAATTAAAGGGGCAATCTTAAACATTTACAAAGACTTTCTTTAAAATTCATTGTCGACTCCGATTATCTCCAAGAGGTTTTAAACGGTCCAACACTTTGGGTCAGATTATAAGTGGAGCGCTATTTAACGCTCCCGCTCAAGCATTAACTGCTCTAGACTTAAGCTTTTAACCTAATAAATTAATTTCTTTCTTGGTAGTTTAAGTCTATAAGCCCACTCAAAACAGTTTTTTTCTATTGTGACGGCAGTCCTAGTTTGCACCTTTTTACCGTACTGTCTTACTTTCTTCTTTCTTTGGCTATAAATACTACTAAGAGAGAAGAGGAAGTAGAAGGGATATATGTAAAGCTCTGGTAGGGTGTCTTTGCCTCCTCCCGGTGGCCAGGTGATGAAATTCCCAAGAGTAAGGATCATGGACTCTCACTACCAAGAAATACATTAATTTGTCAGGTAAGAATAAATTATGTTTTACAAGATTTAGAACATATTGTTCTCATCAATATCAAAATCTACTTTAAAACATTACAGAAGTTTTAAGGTTGCCCTGTTACGTTCTCCATTCTGAGATAACATGTAAGTCTGTTTATATTTTGTTGTTAAACTTATTAAAATTCTATATTTTTAAAATTAATTTAAATGCAATGAAGCTTGTGGAATTTTTAAAACATGGACATAGAAATATTTTAGAGAATATAACATAGGGAGCTGCATGTCAAATTTTATCCCTTAATAAATATTTTCTGTTTGATATGATGTTATACAATATTTTATTTAAATTCTTTACTTTATTTATTTATTCAAAATAATTCCAGTGTTAAAGTCAGATGATGAAGGACTTTTTTCTCATTTAATATTTTCTACATAACAAATTTAGAAAAAGAGAGTAAACTAAGTATCATGGGACTGAGTTCTATAATACTTGCATTGTTGTACAGATTCTGCAATAATCTAATTTTGAGAGCAATTATTTAAGTTTTAGCTAAGTACATTATGAACTTTGTTCTAATTTACATAGTTACATGCAAAAGTTAGGATTCTTGATTTATTCATGTTTTTATTCAGAATACATTTAGTGGGCCCAATTTATAATCTGACAGAATTCCAAGGTTCCCAGCTAGGGAACCTTTCCACCTGTCCTTGCGGTAGTTATAATCCTTGTACAGTACTGCCTCCCACTGTTTTTCTACCGATTGCAAGACAGCAGGGCCTCTCAATCCAGGGGATTTTGTGATGCAGAGGTTAAGAATCAGCAATCATATGACACTGCATCTTAGCTTACGGTAAGCAGACTAAGCAAGAGCAGACCTGCATCACAAGGACTTTAAAGCAGCCTCTTCTGCTTAGTAAATGAAACCCATAGTGTAAAAGCATAAAACATAATCATCTAAAAAACATATGTGTAATATGTTTGACTAATTAACCCCTTAGTGACCAGGCCACTTTTCAATTTGTTGACCATCTGGGACCAAGGCTATTTTTGCATTTCTGCAATGTTTGTGTTTAACTGTTATTTTCCTCTTACTCATTTACTGTACCCACACATATTATATACCGTTTTTCTCGCCATTAAATGGAATTTCTAAAAATACCATTATTTTCATCATATCTTATAATTTACTATAAAAAAATTATAAAATATTAGGAAAACATGAAAAAAACCCACACTTTTTCTAACTTTGAGCCCCAAAATCTCTAACACATCTACAACCACCATAAAATACCAATGCTAAACAGTTTCTAAATTTTGTCTTGAGTTTAGAAATACCCAATGTTTACATGTTCTTTGCTTTTTTTGCAAGTTATAGGGCAATAAGTACAAGTAGCACTTTGCTATTTCAAAACCATGTTTTTTCAAAATTGGCGATAGTTACATTGTAACACCAATATCTGTCAGGAATCCCTGAATAACCCTTCAAATGTATATATTTTTTAAAAGAAGGTATTAAACTTGGGGTATTTTGACTTTTTTTATGCAACCATTTTACCACCAATCTATGCCAAAGTTTGGGGGGGGGGGGAAATAATTAGATTTTTTGACAAATAGCAATTTAAGAATACATTTACTGATAAAATGGTAAGGGTTACTGCCAAATAACACCCTAATATGTCTTCAGTAGCATCTCCTGGGTACAGTGATACCACCCATGTATAGGTGTGTCGGGTTCTCTGTGGGCTAAAAGCCCTTATTTTTAGAGAGCGCATTCCAGTTTTTCAACTTGGAATTTTCACATCGGTCATCATGCACCCATGTCCTATTTGGGACATTTCTGAAGCTGGCCAATGGAGTTTACCCCCATCAAACCATATATTTTTGAAAAGTAGACACCCTAGGGTATTTCAAATGCTGGTATTTTAACACTTTCCATGCACTAATTCAACCACTAGTCTTTGTCAAACTTTTGGGTAGTCATTTTTTTGTGTTATTTTTCACACACATTGTACTTTAGGCATGTATTTTCAGTTCCTGTTATGTGTTACTGCCAAAAACCACCTCAATATTTGTTCAACAACATCTCCTGAGTACAGTGATACCACCTATGTATAGGTGTGTCGGGTTCTCTGGGGGCTAAATGGCCTTATTTTTAGGTAGCGCATTCCAGTTTTTCAACTTGGAATTTTCACATCGGTCATCATGCACCCATGTCCTATTTGGGACATTTCTGAAGCTGGCCAATGGAATTTACCCCCATCAAACCATATATTTTTGAAAAGTAGACACCCTAGGGTTTTTCAAATGCTGATATTTTAACACTTTCCATGCACTAATTCAACCACCAGTCTTTGTCAAACTTTTGGGTAGTCATTTTTTTGTGTTATTTTTCACACACATTGTATTTTAGGCATGGATTTTCAGTTCCTGTTATGTGTTACTGCCAAAAACCACCTCAATATGTGTTCAACAACATCTCCTGAGTACAGTGATACCACCTATGTATAGGTGTGTCGGGTTCTCTGGGGGCTAAATGGCCTTATTTTTAGGTAGCGCATTCCAGTTTTTCAACTTGGAATTTTCGCATCGGTCATCATGCACCCATGTCCTATTTGGGACATTTCTGAAGCTGGTCAATGGAATTTACCCCCATCAAACCATATATTTTTGAAAAGTAGACACCCTAGGGTTTTTCAAATGCTGATATTTTAACACTTTCCATGCACTAATTCAACCACCAGTCTTTGTCAAACTTTTGGGTAGTCATTTTTTTGTGTTATTTTTCACACACATTGTACTTTAGGCATGGATTTTCAGTTCCTGTTATGTGTTACTGCCAAAAACCACCTCAATATGTGTTCAACAACATCTCCTGAGTACAGTGATACCACCTATGTATAGGTGTGTCGGGTTCTCTGGGGGCTAAATGGCCTTATTTTTAGGTAGCGCATTCCAGTGTTTCAACTTGGAATTTTCACATCGGTCATCATGCACCCATGTCCTATTTGGGACATTTCTGAAGCTGGCCAATGGAATTTACCCCCATCAAACCATATATTTTTGAAAAGTAGACAACCTAGGGTTTTTCAAATTCTGATATTTTAACACTTTCCATGCACTAATTCAACCACCAGTCTTTGTCAAACTTTTGGGTAGTCATTTTTTTGTGTTATTTTTCACACACATTGTACTTTAGGCATGGATTTTCAGTTCCTGTTATGTGTTACTGCCAAAAACCACCTCAATATGTGTTCAACAACATCTCCTGGGTACAGTGATACCACCTATGTATAGGTGTGTCGGGTTCTCTGGGGGCTAAATGGCCTTATTTTTAGGTAGCGCATTCCAGTGTTTCAACTTGGAATTTTCACATCGGTCATCATGCACCCATGTCCTATTTGGGACATTTCTGAAGCTGGCCAATGGAATTTACCCCCATCAAACCATATATTTTTGAAAAGTAGACACCCTAGGGTTTTTCAAATGCTGATATTTTAACACTTTCCATGCACTAATTCAACCACCAGTCTTTGTCAAACTTTTGGGTAGTCATTTTTTTGTGTTATTTTTCAGTTCCTGTTATGTGTTGCTGCCAAAAACACCTCAATATGTGTTCAACAACCTCTCCTGAGTACAGTGATACCACCCATGTATAGGTGTGTTGGGTTCTCTGGGGGCTAAAAGGCCTTATTTTTAGGAAGCCCATTCCATTTTTTCCACTTTGAATTTTCACATCCCATGCACCCATGTCCTATTTAAGACATTTCTGAAGCCGGCCAATGTAATTTACCTCAATCAAACCATATATTTTTGAAAAGTAGACTTCTTAGGGTATTTCAAATGCAGGTATTTTAACACTTTCCATGCACTAATTTAACCACTAGTCTTTGTCAAACTATTGGGCATTCATATTTTTGTGTTATTGTTCACATACATTGTACTTTAGACATGGATTCACAGCTCCTGTTATGTGTTACTACCAAAGAAGACACCAATATGTGTTCACCAACATCTCCTGAGTTCAGTGATACCACCTATGCATAGGTTTGGTGGCTTGTTTGGGGGGTGCAATGCCAAATGTCTGACATGCGTTTGTGATTTTTTTTCACATTTAACATATTTTCTTTGCCTATCGTCTTTTTGGGGGGTATTTTAACATACCCCAATTTATTTGTTTTCCATGAATGTGCATATATTTGAAAAGTTGACACCCCAAGGTATTGTATATGGTGTGCTTTGATGCCTTTGAAGCAACCGTTTTAGCCCAAAAAATTAGAAAAAGTGTATGGTGGTTATTTTTCAATTTTCATTTTTACAGACACATTGCTTTTTGACTATGATTTAGGAGAGACTGTTGTAAGTTATTGCAAAAGAATACTTCAGGTTGTTTTCTGCAAGGCACCCTGAGTACAGCTATGCCCCCCATGCACAGGTTTGCCAGGATTTTGGGAAGGTTATGTTACAATTTTATGACTTGTGATTTTAGTTATTAACAATGAGAGTATTTCTTCTGATAGGCCTATCTTTAGTTTGTGGCCTATTGCATACCCCACTTTTATTTATTGCCATGAAAGTGTATATTTTTTAAATGTTGACACCCCAAGGTATTGTATATGGTGTGCTTTGATGCCTTTGAAGCAACCGTTTTAGCCCAAAAAATTGGAGAAAGTGTATGGTGGTTATTTTTCAATTTTCATTTTTACAGACACATTGCTTTTTGACTATGATTTAGGAGAGACTGTTGTAAGTTATTGCAAAAGAATACTTCAGGTTGTTTTCTGCAAGGCACCCTGAGTACACCTATGCCCCCCATGCATAGGTTTGCCAGGATTTTGGGAAGGTTATGTTACAATTTTATGACTTGTGATTTTAGTTATTAACAATGAGAGTATTTCTTCTGATAGGCCTATCTTTAGTTTGTGGCCTATTGCATACCCCACTTTTATTTATTGCCATGAAAGTGTATATTTTTTAAATGTTGACACCCCAAGGTATTGTATAGGGTGTGCTTTGATGCCTTTGAAGCAACCGTTTTAGCCCAAAAAATTGGAGAAAGTGTATGGTGGTTATTTTTCAATTTTCATTTTTACAGACACATTGCTTTTTGACTATGATTTAGGAGAGACTGTTGTAAGTTATTGCAAAAGAATACTTCAGGTTGTTTTCTGCAAGGCACCCTGAGTACACCTATGCCCCCCATGCATAGGTTTGCCAGGATTTTGGGAAGGTTATGTTACAAATTTATGACTTGTGATTTTAGTTATTAACAATGAGAGTATTTCTTCTGATAGGCCTATCTTTAGTTTGTGGCCTATCGCATACCCCACTTTTATTTATTGCCATGAAAGTGTATATTTTTTAAATGTTGACACACCAAGGTATTGTATATGGTGTGCTTTGATGCCTTTGAAGCAACCGTTTTAGCCCAAAAAATTGGAGAAAGTGTATGGTGGTAATTTTTCAATTTTCATTTTTACAGACACATTGCTTTTTGACTATGATTTAGGAGAGACTGTTGTAAGTTATTACAAAAACATACTTCAGGTTGTTTTTTGCAAGGCACCCTGAGAACACCTATGTCCCCCATGCATAGGTTTGACAGGGGTTTTGGTTAAAAAAAAATAACAGGCCCAATTTTAGAAAAAAATAGAGTAGTGAAATGTAAAAATCTGGCACAGTAAAAGTAAAAAAAAAACCCATCTAACAGTAAACATAACCAAATAAAAATATATATATATATAACCCCAAATGTATTTATTTTTTTAAAAATAGACCATTGTATGGTACCGCTTGAAGCAGTCCCCAATGCAGAGTGCAGGCTGTCCAGGGCAATCAGGACAGTGATATATGGTGTCCCTTCTCTTCCCCCTCTTGGTACAGACTCTGCATTTTTTTGTGGTTTCTGCTTTGCGGCAGTAGGGGGGATTTTAAAAATAAAATGAGTAGCCCCAACTCTGCTCTCTCCCATCACCGCCCGGGGAGCAGGTGCATCATGGTACAAAATCCCAGTAATAATCTGGAGCTGAAACTGTAAAAAAGTTTTTTTAACTCTGGGGTTTGCTTTTTTGAACAACAAAAAAGCGTTGTGGGTTGCAATCTGCATTAGGTAAATTGCAACCTTTTTGTACCAGGCCCTTGTCTTCCGCATAATTAGGAAGGGCTGCAGCAGCTGATCAGCCAGATCAACCCCACCCATATGCCGGTTATAAGACTTGATGCACACTGGCTTCCTTATGATCTCAGCTCTGCCACGTACAGAAACCGCCACCGTCCTCTCTGTGTGGATGGTGGTAAGAAGGTATACATCCTTCTTGTCTCTGTACTTAAGTGCCAACAGCTCCTCTTGGCGCAGAGGTTGTCCTGGGAAACCTGCGCGGTTCTTTTTAATTGTACCGCAAGCTACTGTATCAAAGCAATACAGTAGCTTGAACAAAAGGACACTTGTATAAAAATTGTCTAAGTACAAGTGATACCCTTTGTTCATTAGGGGTAATATCAGGTCCCAGACAATCTTGCCAGTGGTTCCCATATGTTCTGGGCAACCTGGAGGGTCAAGGTGGCTATCCTTTCCCTCATACACCCGGAAGGCCTGAGTATACCCAGTCTCGCTGTCACAGAGCTTATACACCTTTACCCCATATCTGGAGCGTTTGGAAGGAATATACTGCTTGAATCCCAGCCTTCCCTTATACTTCATTAGGGATTCATCAACGCATATATTCCTTCCCGGTGTATAAGCCTCTGCAAACCTGGCAGAAAAGTGGGTTATCAGGGGGCGGATTTTATACAGACTGTCAAATTGGGGATGCTCCCTAGGGGGGCACAGGCTGTTGTCGCTGAAGTGCATGAAATGCAGAATCATTTCATACCTCTTCCTCGACATAGTCTGGGAGAAAATGGGGGTAGAGCAGATGGGGCTACTACTCCAGTAGGAGCGAATGGAGGGTTTCTTTATGATGCCCATCAGCATAGTCAATGCCCAGAATTTTTTGAATTCTGGCACATTGATGGGGGCCCATTGCTGCTTTGCCAAATATGTTCCAGGCTTTGCAGCACGCAACTGATGGGCATATAAATTAGTTTGGGCGACAATGTTCCCCAATATATCATCGCCCAGAAACACTTCCAGAAACTGCTGGGGGCTAAAACCTGCCACATCTATATTTATGCCAGCATTTGCTGTGAAGGGTGGGATATCTGGCCTCTGGAGATGAGGCGTTACCCACTCTTCAGCAGCAATGGCAGCAACACGCCTCCTTCTGGCAGGGGGGCTAGCAGGGGGGCTGGCAGGGGGGCTAGCAGCCACAGATACATCACTATCAGTTGAGACTGCATCTAGTGATGTATCTGAGCACATGGCAGGGTCAAAATTGGGGTCTGAGTCAGAAATAGAGGCATCTGACTCTGACGCAAGGATGGCATACGCCTCCTCAGCACTATATCTTTTCTGTGACATTTTTGTATCTGTCACAGAAAACAATTACTAAAAAAAATTAAATTAACTAAATTAATTAACTAAATTAACTAGCAAAAAAGTACAGCTATGCTACTGCCAGTGATTTATAGCGATCACTGGCAAGCTAGGGGTTAATGGCTCTGAAAATTAAATTAAATTAACTAAATGTTTCTGAAAAGAGCCTTTGGGTTTTTAAAAAATTACAACAAAATTAACCCCTAAAAAAATGCACAGACAGCAAAAAAGTACAGCTATGCAACTGCCAGTGATTTATAGCGATCACTGGCAAGCTAGGGGTTAATGGCTCTGAAAATTAAATTAAATTAACTAAATGTTTCTGAAAAGAGCCTTTGGGTTTTTAAAAAATTACAACAACAAAATTAACCCCTAAAAAAATGCACAGACAGCAAAAAAGTACAGCTATGCAACTGCCAGTGATTTATAGCGATCACTGGCAAGCTAGGGGTTAATGGCTCTGAAAATTAAATTAAATTAACTAAATGTTTCTGAAAAGAGCCTTTGGGTTTTTAAAAAATTACAACAACAAAATTAACCCCTAAAAAAATGCACAGACAGCAAAATGCAGCAAAAAAAAAGTGCACCTATGCTACTGCCAGTGATATATAGTGATCACTGGCAAGCTAGGGGTTAATGGCTCTGAAAAGAGCCTTTGGTTCTATATTGTTTAACAAATAAAAGAAATAAATCTCTCTCTCTGCTAAATACAGGTCTCTCTCTCTCTCCAACAAAATGGCAAGTGAGGAGAGGGAGGGAGATCCACACTGATCATAGTCAATATTTACAAATATTGACATGATCAGACAAATGGGGTATTTTATTATTATTATTTTTTTTAGTGTGGGAGGCTCAGATTGGGTGACCCTAGCTTGCCCCTATGATGATGCAGGCTAGGGACACCCCCAGAGGCCCCATGATGCACTGGGCATCACCATCTTGGATGCCTAGTGAAGGGGGAGGGGGGGCTATTTGGGCTTTTTTTTATTTATCCGTTTTTTTTTTGTTTTTTTTTAATTTTAATTTATTATTTAATAACAAACTAAGTGCCTCGACCCACCGAGGCACTTAGCACACAAGCAGAGCATCGGAAGCGTGTCCGATCGCTTCCGATGCTCTGAAACACTGCCGGGCTCCACGTGGAGCGAAACCGGAAGTGATCACTCGTGGGGGAGTGATCAATCCGGTCCCGGCACTTGGGAACAGTATTGCAGGATGCCTAGACATCAAAGCAAGCCTGCAATACTGTTAGAGCAGCTGGAAGCGATTTCGATCGCTTCCAGTGCTCTGTTAAACCGACGACGTATGCCATACGTCCTCGGTCGTTAAGTGCTTTTTTTTTTAGGACGTATGGCATACGTCGTCGGTCGTTAAGAGGTTAAGGGACGGTAAAGTCAAAATCAAATTTTCATTATTTAGATAGAACATGAAATTTTAAATGACTTTCCTATATACTTTTATTATTTAATTTGCTTTGTTCTATTGGTATCCGAGCTACCTGCTGATTATTAGTGGCTGCACATACTGTATTTTCCACTGTCATTGGCTCACCCAATGTGTTCAGCTAGCTCTCAGTAGTACATTGCTACTCGTTTAACAAAGGATGCCAGCAGAATGAAGCAAATTTGTTAATAGAAGTTAAAGGGACAGTCAAGTCAAAACTAAACTTTCATGCTTCAGATAGTGCATGCAATTTTAAACAACTTTTCAATTTACTTTTATCATCAAATTTAATTTCTTCTCTCTGTATTATTTGTTGAAAGCTAAAGCTAGCTGTGGTGCAGTGGCAGTTTTTCCTCCATACATAGCATTGTGTATCTTTACAAAAAAGTGTAACTTTTGTCTAATCTGTCTATAGCACATTTATCCTAAAGTGGAAAACTTGAGGCATATTGTTTCCTTTATGGTGTCCTTCCATGAACAACATTCTTGTTCACTGTTTTCCTGATAGTGGACACATGAACAAATTATTTCACAGTTTATAGAGTTTTCTGGAGGTTCTTTGCTTTTACCTTTGGGTTCTTTCTCACCTCTTTTAAAAATTTGCATTATGCTCTTTTATTGATCTTTGCAGGATACTTACTCTTAGGGCGAATAGTATAAAATTTGTCTTACCGTGGATTGATTAACTTTTATAGCTTTGCTTCTAAGGTCCTGTGCAAGTTGTTGAGATTGAGGCATGGTTCACACCAGCCAAACTTTCTTGAGAACAGATTTGTTTGTGTGCAGTCTTTGTGTGCCTTTAATTAAAGGTCAGGGCACCTGTATAATCCACACTTCCAATCTCATCTCCTTAATTGAAACACTTGGCTCCAAATAACTTTCGCAGAAGTCATTGACACAGAAGTTCACTTACTTTTTTTCAGCCTGCACTGGGGATAATTACTTAATGTCTTTTTTACATTTGTGCGTTATTAATTTAGTCAGATTGTGTTTGTCTATAATTGTTACTTAGAATAAAGATGATACCACATTAGGGGCTAGATTACGAGTGGAGTGCTATAATTTGTGTGCTAGCAATATCGGCTTTTTTGCTCGCGTCGGGAATAGAGCCCATATTACAAGCTGAAAGTAAACGTGAGTGCTTAAGCACAATCACAATTTATGCTTGTCGAGTTAGTGTGACTTCAGAGCTCACATAAAGCGTAAGGGAAAAAAAGTTGCATTAAACACAACATAAATACACTAAAAGTACAGTAAATAAACACTATCTAATAAAAAATGTTTTAAAAACAAAATATTAAAACAAATATATGGGCTCAAAGTTATATGGTATAAGGTGTTCGGGACCTGTTTAAATATGTGTATGTATGAATATATATATAAATATATATATACCGGTATGTGTGTGTGTGTGTACATATGTATTTATGTGTTTCACTGCATATATACTGTACATATTTAACATTGCAGTGTTCTTCTCTTTCAAAATAATGTAATTATTATTGTAAATATTTATTTCTATATTAGCTTTACATGTGACAACACTGAAGAAATGACACTTTGCTGCAATGTAAAGTAGTGAGTGTACAGCCTGTATAACAGTGTAAATTTTCCGTCCCCTCAAAATAACTCAACACACAGCCATTAATGTCTAAACCATTGGCAACAAAAGTGAGAACACCCCAAGTGGAAATGTCCAAATTGGGGCCAATCAGCCATTTTTCCTCCCTGGAGTCATGTGACTCGTTAGTGTTGCAAGGTCTCAGGTGTGAATGGGGAGCAGGTGTGTTAAATTTGGTGTTATCGCTCTAACACTCTCTCATACTGATCACTGGAACTTCAACATAGCACCTCATGGCAAAGAACTCTCTGAGGATCTGAAAAAAGAATTGTTGCTCTACTTAAAGATGGCCTAAGCTATAAGAAAATTGCCAAGACCCTGAAACTGAGCTGCAGCACGGTGGGCAAGACCATACAGTGGTTTCACAGGACAGGTTCCACTCAGAACAGGCCTCGCCATGGTCGACCGAAGAAGTTGAGTGCATGTGCTTAGCGTCATATCCAGAGGTTGTCTTTGGGAAATAGACGTATGAGTGCTGCCAGCATTGCTGCAGAGGTTGAAGGGGTGGGGGGTCAGCCTGTCAGTGCTCAGACCATACTGTCGTCCCAGAAGTAAGCATCTTCTAAACATGATGCACAAGAAAGCACGCAAACAGTTTGCTGAAGACAAGCAGACTAAGGACATGGATTACTGGAACCATGTGCTGTGGTTTGATGAGACCAAGATAAACTTATTTGGTTCAGATGGTGCCAAGCATGTGTGGCGGCAACCAGGTGAGGAGTTCAAAGACAACTGTTCCTTGCCTACAGTCAAGCATTGGGTTGAGAGTGTCATGGTCTGGGCCTGCATGAGTGCTGCAGGCACTGGGGAGCTACAGTTCATTGAGGGAACCATGAATGCCAACATGTACTGTGACATACTGCATGATCCCCTCCCATCGGAGACTGGGCCGCAGGGCAGTATTGCAACATGATAACGACCCCAAACACACCTCCAAGACGAACATTGCCTTGCTAAAGAAGTTGAGGGTAAAGATGATGGACTGGCCAAGCATGTCTCCAGACCTAAACCCTATTGAGCATCTGTGGGGCATCCTCAAATGGAAGGTGGGGGAGCCCAAGGTCTCTAACATCCACCAGCTCATGTGATGTTGTCATGGAGGAGTGGAAGAGGACTCCAGTGGCAACCTGTGAAGCTCTAGTGAACTCCATGCCCAAAAGGGTTAAGACAGTGCTGGAAAGTAATGGTGGTCACACAAAATATTGACACTTTGGGCCCAATTTGGACATTTCCACTTAGGGGTGTATTCACTTTTGTTGCCTATGGTTTAGACATTAATGGCTGTATGTTGAGTTATTTTGAGGGGACATTGTAGCAAAGTGTAATTTCTTCAGTGTTGTCACATGAAAAGATATAATAAAATATTTACAAAACTGTGAGGGGTGTACTCACTTTTGTGAGATACTGTATATACCTATACATCTGTATAAATATCTTTTTTACATTAACAGTATCAAATGTATATAGGAATATATATTTAATAATTAAAATAAAAAAAATAGGACATAGGACTGAAAAATATGCGTAATGTGCATCGGGGTTACACGATTTAGGTCTAACGGGACTTAGGTCTAATTATAAAATATTGAATAATATTTTTCAAAAATGATTATACACTCTTTATATATATATATATATATATATATATATATATATACAGTATATATATATGTGTGTGTGTGTATGTATATATATATATATATATATATATATATATATATATATATATATATTATGGATTATTAAGAATCTTTTACAGTATGCATAATAATTTTAAATATTTTTTATTAACATTTTAGATTTAATATTTCTATAACGTGCAATGAAATTAGCAAATTATTCATGTAGCTAGCCTGACACGGTGTTAGGCCTAATTCGAGAACCCCGATGTGCGGTACGCATATTTTCCATTCCTATATTCAGAGAGAGAGAGCAAGAGATGTTTATCAATAATTATTTTTTTCTGTTTGTGAAGAACATTGTAATGTGAACTAATCATAACTCCTGTTAGATTAGTGCACAAGCAATAGGTGTTAGTTGTTTTTTTTTTTGTTTGTTTTTTCTGCACTCTCCATTGACTTCTACGGGGGAATATGTTTAATAAATAACGTGAAGCGTGCAAAAAGCTTCCGTCTACTAAAGTCTATTCTTGTGCGGGAGCGCTAAATAGCGATCTACTCATAATCTAGCCCCATATGATTATTGAATGCATAAATGTAGGTAATTACAAATGTTTTTTCTTGCAACTGTACACTGACAACAATAAAAGTCAATGTATCTATTTTCTCTGTGTTTTATTAAGTTGCAAGTACCCTTGTATGGTTTCTCCTGTATGTGAGAAGTGTTATGCTCCCCAGTATTGATGTCTTGCTCTCCTCTTTATTTTTGTGCATATTTATGTATATACCTAAATACATTTTATGTTGAAATTTTACTATTTCCTATCATACATTTCATTTTATAAATAGACAAGCAGCAAGGAGTCCCTTACAGTCACTAACAGCTAGATTACAAATTTTCAGGGCTATAGGGAAATTAACGACCGCCACAAAAGCGGCGTTATTTCACCTCCCTATAGCATTGCTATTACAGGTTTTTAAAAAGCAGGCTTGTATGGGCGATATGGTGGCGTTGAGCTCCATACCGCACCCAAATACAAGAGCTGCTTTGACGTGCTCGTGCACGATTTCCCCATAGACATCAATGGGTAGAGCCGGCAAAAAAGAAGCCTAACACCTGCGATCGCGGAAACAAAAGCTCCGTAACGCAGCCCCATTGATGTCTATGGGGAAAGAAAAAGTTATGTTTAAACCTAACACCCGAACATAAACCCCACGTCTAAACACCCCTAATCTGCCGCCCCCGACATCGCCGCCACCTACATGTTATTAACCCCTAATCTGCCGCCCTAAACATCGCCGCCACCTACATTACAGTTATTAGCCCCTAATCTGCCGCCCCCAATGTCGCCGCCACTATACTAAAGTTATTAACCCCTAAAACTCTTGCCTCCAACATCACTAACACTAAATAAATATATTAACCCCTAAACCTAACATAACCCTAACCCTAAGCATAACCCTAACGTAACCCTAACTCTAACACCTTTAGCTTAAATATTATTAAAATAAATCTAAATTAACCTTACAATTATTACCTAAATAATTCCTATTTAAAACTAAATACATACTTACCTGTAAAATAAAACCTAATCTAGCTACAATATAACTAGCTTTATTTATTTTAACTAGGTAGACTAGTTATTAAATAGTTATTAACTGTTTAATAACTACCTATTTAAAATAAATACAAAGTTACCTGTAAAATAAAACCTAACCTGCCTTACACTAAAAACTAACATTACAATAAAATAAAAAAAATTAATTATTAAAATACAATTTACTAAATTACAAAAAAAAATAAACACTAAATTAAAAAAAATGAAATTATCAAAAATAAAAATGAATTACTCCTAATATTATAGCGCTTTCAAAATAAAAAAGCCCCCCAAAATAAAAAAAACCTAGCCTACACTAAACTGCCAATGGCCCTTTAAAGGGCCTTTTGCTGGGCATTGCCCCAAAGAAATTAGCTCTTTTACCTGTAAAAAAAATACAAACACCCCCCAACAGTAAAACCCACCACCCACCCAACCAACCCCCCAAATAAAAATCTATCTAAATAAACCTAGGCTAACCATTGCCCTGAAAAGGGCATTTGGATGGGCATTGCCCTTAAAATGGCATTTAGCTCGTTTTCATTGCCCAAACCATAAGCTGAAAAAAAACACCCAAAAAAACCTAACACTAACCCCCGACGATCCACTTACAGTTATCGAAGTCCGCACATCCATCCTCATCCAGCTGGCGAAGTCCTCATCCAAGCGGAAAGAAGTCTTCATACAGACGGCATCTTCTATCTTCATCCATCCAGCGTGGAGCGGGTCCATCTATAAGACATCCGTCACGGAGCATCCTCTTCTTACGGTCGTTGCTGGAAAATGAAGGTTCCCTTTAAGGGACATCATCCAAGATGACGTCCCTTACTTTCCTATTGGCTGAAAGATTTCTATCAGCCAATAGGAATTAAAGGGGAAAAAATCCTATTGGCTGTTGTAATCAGCCAATAGGATTGAGCTTTCATCCTATTGGCTGATTGAAATAGCCAATAGAATGAGAGCTCAATCCTATTGGCTGATTGGATCAGCCAATAGGATGACAGCTCAATCCATTTGGCTGATTGCAACAGCCAATAGAATTTTTTCCCCTTTAATTCCTATTGGCTGATAGAAATCTTTCAGCCAATAGGAATGTAAGGGATGCCATCTTGGAAGACGTCACTCATCTATCTTCATACATCCGGCGTGCAGCGGGTCCATCTTCAAGACATCCGGCGCGGAGCATCCTCTTCTTGCGGTCGTCGCTGGAAAATGAAGATTCTTTTTAAGTGACGTCTTCCAAGATGGCATCCCTTACATTCCTATTGGCTGAAAGATTTCTATCAGCCAATAGGAATGTAAGGGATGCCATCTTGGAAGACGTCACTTAAAAGGAATCTTCATTTTCCAGCGATGACCGCAAGAAGAGGATGCTCCGCGCCGGATGTCTTGAAGATGGACCCGCTGCACGCCGGATGTATGAAGATAGATGATGCCATCTGAATGAAGACTTCTTCTCACTTGATTGAGAACTTCGCCAGATGGATGAAGATCGAAGAGGTTTTTTGGGTGTTTTTTTTTTTTTTAAGCTTAGGGTTTGGGCAATGTAAAAGAGCTTAATGCCCTTTTAAGGGCAATGCCCACCCAAATGCCCTTTTCAGGGCAATGGTTAGCTTAGGTTTATTTAGATAGGTTTTTATTTGGGTGGGGGTTGGTTGGGTTGGTGGTGGGTGGGTTTTACTGTTGGGGGGTGTTTGTATTTTTTTTATAGGTAAAAGAGCTGATTTCTTTGGGGCAATGCCCAGCAAAAGGCCCTTTTAAGGGCCATTTGCAGTTTAGTGTAGGCTAGGTTTTTTTTTATTTTGGGGGGGCTTTTTTATTTTGATAGGGCAATTAGATTAGAAGTAATTAATTTTTATTTTTGATAATTTCGTTTTTTATTTTTTGTAATTTAGTGCTTATTTTTTTGTAATTTAGTAAATTGTATTTTATTAATTTAATTTATTTTATTGTAATGTTAGTTTTTAGTGTAAGGCAGGGTTGGTTTTATTTTACAGGTAACTTTGTATTTATTTTTATCTAGATAATTATTAAATAGTTAATAACTATTTACTAACTAGTCTACCTAGTTAAAATAAATACAAACTTAGCTGTGAAATAAAAATAAAACCTAAACTAGCTACAATATAACTATTAGTTATATTGTAGCTAGCTTAGGTTGTTTTTTTTACAGGTAAGTTTGTATTTAGTTTTAAATAGGAATTATTTAGTTAATAATTGTAAGGTTTATTTAGCTTAATTTTAATTATATTTAAGTTAGGGGGTGTTAAGCTTTGGGTTACGCTAGGGTTAGACTAAGGGTTAGGGTTACGTTAGGGTTAGGGGTTAATATATTTATGTAGAGTTAGTGATGTGGGAGGTCAGAGGTTAATAATTTATTTTAGTATATTTCGTTGTGGGGGGCTTGCGGTTTAGTGGTTAATAGGTTTATTGTAGCGGCGGTGTGGTCGGACGGCAGATTAGAGGTTAATAATCTTTAAATAGTGTTTGCGATGCGGGAGGGCGGCGGTTTAGGGGCTAATAGGTTTATAGTGGCGACAATGTCGGGGAGCGGCAGAATAGGGGTTAATAATTTTATTTAGTGGCGTCGATTTCCGGAGCGGCAGATTAGGGGTTAATAATTTTATTTTAGTGTTTGCAATGCGGGAGGGCCTCGGCTTAGGGGTTAATAAGTAGTTTATGGGTGTTAGTGTACTTTTTAACACTTTAGTTATGAGTTTTATGCTACAGCTTTGTAACGTAAAACTCATAACTACTGACTTCAGATGGCGGTACAGATCTTGTCAGTATAAGGTGTACTGCTAACTTTTTAGCCTCAACTCAAAACTTGTAATACCGGCACTATGGAAGTCCCATTGAAAAAGCACTTTTTTAGAAGTGTGGCACTGACGTTGTGTGACGGCCAAAAAGACGTGCGGTACACCTATACCTACACAACTTGTTATAGCAGCAGTAGGGAAAAAGCGGCATTATGAAGCATAACGATGCTTTTTCACTCATAACACAAAACTCGTAATCTAGCTGATTGTATGTTTTAGTCTCTCCAATTACTCCTGAAAATCCAGTTCCCCTGTCCTATGCAGCCTATTCATTAAAGTGCTAAGTGAGTTTTTGTGACTAATACACAGGTAAACTGATACATAATAGTTTCATTTTATTCTATTTGTGACTTCACAAGCTTATATCAGGATAATGGTAAGATATTTTCTATATTATAATAAAATAAAGATAAGCACTTATTTTAATGCAATAACAATTATGTGTGTGTTTGTGTTTGTCTAGTCCTACTGTCCCAGTCTGCCTTCCCTGTTTTTTTCAATATTTATTGAACCCCCTGTGTAGCACTATGCAGTCTGTTGATGCTTTAAAATAATAATAATAATAATAATAATAATAATAATGACATTATTTAATACAATGTAAAATATGACTATATCAGTCAGTGCATGTAACAAAATGTTAATATTATTGTTAAACGTAAAATTAAAATGTAAGCGGAAAAAAATATTTTTGTTTAGGTTTGAGCATAAAAAAAACTTAGAACAAACCTAGCACACAGGAGATTTCCATAAATACTTCAGGCTCCTGGGGCATTTAAAGGGTTAATATTGGAGCAAAGAAATAAAAAATATTTTAAATTAAAGTTTCAATTATCTATATGATCCTATTCATCGTTTTTAGTCTTGTTGGCTAACTGTAATAACCCTACAGGCTATAAATATATATCAACGACCAAAAATGCCCTTGACAGGTGGAATTACATGTGCAATTACCATTTCTGTGTGCTGTTCAAACCACTAATGGATTTAATCATGGCCAGCTCTATCCAATGTGAACATTTTATGTAATGCAATTAGCAGGTAGAGTACTTTTATTTGTGTCGCCATCATTTTTCCAGTAAAATAGAGTTTGACACTAAGAAAGATGCTACATTTTATTCTAGAAACCATAGGATAACAAGGTAAGCTGTCTGTGGATTCACTCAGTAGCTGACAAGCACTTTAAATATTTTCATATGGATTCTGTAGAGGAGGGGGAGGGAGCAGTTTGATCACGATGTGAATTTAAAATCAAAATTCAGACGTCATTGGAAAAGTGAGTAACGAGCAAAGTAGCCCATGAATCATGTTGTCCTGTCAAATGTAGGAACACATTCAGGAGGAGGTGATGTCAAAAGGCAGTAACTTAGCAACCTGGCATTAGGCTGTCAAGAGACTTAGTAAGAAAAGCTACTTTTAAATAGCTAAGTAAATAAATAAATTCTTCTATATCTTAAATTTGCTGTAAAAATAGCTTGGCATCCAGTGTTTTCTATATATATATACTTTATGTGATTTACTGTTTGTTTTCCAGTGAAAGAAAAAAAGGGCTTTCAGAACAAAAAAAAGCACTTGTGCATATATATATATATTTTGCTCTCAATCCTTGTAAAGCTTGACATAAATCATAAGCTATTGTTCAGGAGTCTCTAGCTTTATCTATGAATTCAGATTTCTTCTCAGCAAACACATTTTAACAGAACAATAGCATTTACTGTTAGAATTGTCTTTGTCACTAGGATGTCAATAACCCAAATAACACGAGGCTATAGCTGCAGAAAAAGTGACAATAAGATGTTGTAGTCATACTACTCAGTCTTGATAGAATAATTCCCATTTGTAATATTATTATCTTTATTGTATAATAACATATACATTTTGCACAATGTTCTATTCTTTTTTTTTCTCTATCATCTCAGTGACAGCTGCTTTTCTTTTTTATGTTCTGTATTTTTTTTAAAGAATGTAAAATGCCTTTAGTACATTTTAATATTCACTATGTTGATTGGGGCTATTATCACCATTCCAGTCTCTAGTCCTCTTTGCCATCATATCCCTGAGCCTACATCACTAACATGGCCTATGGGCCTTCCCAATCAGTTAAGCCTCTGAGCTTATCTTAGCATCAAAGCCACTTGGCCTATCTTTCCAGCACAGTCCCAGGCCCTTCCCACCAGCACAACACCTGGGCCTGGCTTTTAAACAAACACCGGGCATGGCTCGCAGGGCTTCCTCAGCAGCAGAGCTTGTGGACCTTGTACACCTGCACATCTCACTGACTCTGACATCTGATCTCTTGTGAGTCATCTTGTAGCCCTTCTCTCTAGCACAGCCTGATGTCTCACTTAACCAACAACATGTGTGGCCTAACTCTATGAAAATATCCCATGGACGTAACTTACAGGTCAGGCTCTATTACTGCCTCATCAGCAGAGTTTGTGTAACTAGCAATACGGTAGGACCATGGGTTTCTTCTTTACCAGCACCTCTCCCCAGCACTGCTTGTTAGCATTACTTATCTGTGTCTTAAAGGGACAGTAAACACATTGAGGTTTATTATAAAATGTTTAGTTATGCACAGTAAAACATGTATTATTGTATACTTGTATTGCTTATTTTGCACCTTTTCATATAATTAAGCACTTAAAATTAAGAATTTTCATTCTTAGAGCTGGAAAAGCACTCTGCAGACATCTCAAAGCTTACCCTGTTACATATATTTCTCTAACTGGCTTTAACAGATAAGAACGTCAAAACAATTCACTTTATGCTAACATTATGTCATTGGCTAGCTTTTAGATGGAAATATAAGAGGGTAATTACACCTTATTGCAAGAATTACAATACCCTTTCTTCAGTCAGATTTTGATCTATCTATCTATCATCTATCATCTATCTTTCTTTCTTTCTATCTATCTATCTATCTATCTATCTATCTATCTATTAGCTTATTGTTCTATTTATCAAATCATACCTGTTTTTCTAGCTATATATCAGTTATCCCTTTATCTTTCTAGTCTCTACCTCTCTCCCTCTCTCTATCTATCATCTATCTATATTTCTATCTATCTATCTATCTATCTATCTATCTATCTATCTATCTATCTATCTATCTATTAGCTTATTGTTCTATTTATCAAATCATATACCTATTTTTCTAGCTATATATCAGTTATCCCTTTGTCTTTCTAGTCTCTACCTCTCTCTCTCTCTCTCTCTCTCTATCTATCTATCTATCTATCTATCTATCTATCTATCTATCATCTATCTATCTATAAATGTTTATATAAATATATTTTGTAAGCCTGTGTATACATGCCCATATGGTGTACTCATTTGACAACTGATTTTGTACGTTTTCCATTGTCTTGTTTAATATCTTTTTCTTTATCCTCATTATTTGTTTTCCTTCTATTTCTTTCCTTATTACTTAATTCCCCTCTGCCTTTATGTCAGTCTGTATCATCTTGCTAATTGTTTCAGTGGTGGCTTTGTGAAGTATTACTGTTTTGCTGACTCACTTTCGGATCACTAGAATTCCATGGGTGTCACAAAATAGACTAAACCTCGGAGGCAGAATATTTGCTAACTATAATTTGATTATGACTGGCAGTGGGCTGCAGTAACATTTATGCATTCACATAGACTGTGTTTACAAAAAGAGTGCCAGGCTTGACTAATGGCAGAAGCAATTCAAATGCATTGAATTTAAAGAAGCAGTTGAATGCACTTGAACATCACTGTGTAAAACAAACAATAATAATTTCAAAGCAGTTTACATAATAGCAAAATGCTGATTCTTTCCGAGTCACAGCACATCGGTTCATTTAGAGTTTCTCAGTTAAACCTCATAAAGTTCACATTACATACAGAAAAATTCCAATTTGTTTTGTTTTTATATTGATGTTTTTCTTCAATTAGTAATTTACATGACATATTTACTTACTTTATTGCCATATTAAAATAAAAGCAATCTACTCACATTGATTAAGTAAATTCAGTTTAAAAAGAATCCAGAAAGATTTTCTATGACATTGATTTACTTTGCTTCAAAACAAAGATTTTTTTTTCCTGTAGGAGGATAATGTAATCTAATTTTCTTGAGGCTTTTCAGATTCTATGATGTTATTGTATTATATGCATAATGAGTCTCCAGGGTGCCGTCTAATATATTGAAACTTTACAAAAACTAACTTTCTTTCATGTAATTAGCAAGAGTCCATGAGCTAGTGACGTATGGGATATACATTCCTACCAGGAGGGGCAAAGTTTCCCAAACCTCAAAATGCCTATAAATACACCCCTCACCACACCCACAAATCAGTTTTACAAACTTTGCCTCCTATGGAGGTGGTGAAGTAAGTTTGTGCTAGATTCTACGTTGATATGCGCTCCGCAGCAGGTTGGAGCCCGGTTTTCCTCTCAGCGTGCAGTGAATGTCAGAGGGATGTGAGAAGAGTATTGCCTATTTGAATTCAATGATCTCCTTCTACGGGGTCTATTTCATAGGTTCTCTGTTATCGGTCGTAGAGATTCATCTCTTACCTCCCTTTTCAGATCGACGATATACTCATATATATACCATTACCTCTACTGATTCTCGTTTTAGTACTGGTTTGGCTTTCTACTACTTGTAGATGAGTGTCCTGGGGTAAGTAAGTCTTATTTTCTGTGACACTCTAAGCTATGGTTGGGCACTTTTATTTAAAGTTCTAAATATTTGTGTTCAAACATTTATTTGCCTTGACTCAGGATGTTCAACATTCCTTATTTCAGACAGTCAGTTTCATATTTGGGATAATGCATATGAATTAATCAATTTTTTTCTTACCTTAAAATTTGACTTTTTCCCTGTGGGCTATTAGGCTTGCGGGGGCTGAAAATGCTTAATTTTATTGCGT
Organism: Bombina bombina; assembly: GCF_027579735.1. NCBI lineage: Eukaryota > Metazoa > Chordata > Amphibia > Anura > Bombinatoridae > Bombina > Bombina bombina. The sequence goes on from NC_069499.1 coordinate 672,649,149, forward strand.
CATTCTTGGCGCAGACTTTTTTGGCGCAAATTTTTTTTTCTGTTTCCGGCGTCATACGTGTCGCCGTAAGTTGCGTCATTTTTTTGACGTTATTTTGCGCCAAAAGTGTCGGCGTTCCGGATGTGGCGTCGTTTTTGGCGCCAAAAGCATTTAGGCGCCAAATAATGTGGGCGTCTTTTTTGGCGTCACTTTTGTCTCCACATTATTTAAGTCTCATTATTTATTGCTTCTGGTTGCTAGAAGCTTGTTCACTGGCATTTTTTCCCATTCCTGAAACTGTCATTTAAGGAATTTGATCAATTTTGTTTTATATGTTGTTTTTTCTATTACATATTGCAAGATGTCTCAGTTTGTCCCTGAGTCAGAAGCCACTTCTGGAAAAATGCTTAACTGAGTTTCAGTTCTACCAAAGCTAAGTTCATTTATTTTAAATGTTATAAATGTTTATCTTTAGCTATGGTTTGTAATAAGTTATTATGATATACTTTTACATGCAGATTCTATTAGTATTTATGCTTTATACATTTCCATTCTTAAGTGCAAGAAATGTTTAGAAGATTTATAAAGAAATATTTTTTCTGATTAAGGCTATGTCTGACTTCGTGCCTTCTAATACGATTTTTAGGTCTTTTTCACTTCTTTTTTAATTATTGAAGTTTCAAATGACCAACAACATACTGATTTATCCTTCTCTGATGATGTTTTTTTCTCTTTCAGAAATTCTCTTCATCAGATATTGACACTAACAAATCTACTTTTATATATAATTTTTTTATTATTAAAGTACATTTGTTCTTTGTTGAAGAGGTGTTGATTATTTTGGATATTAAGGTAACTAGTTCTTTTAGACTAGCTGACACTTTTTCTGCCTTTTTATTTCTTCTGTGATTTCAGAGGTTTTCTTTCCAATTCCCCATACTAGGGAATGGAATAGGCTGAGAATTTTCTTTTATTTTTAAACTATATTCTTTGTCAGCAGTTAAATTCAATTTGGAGGGTTCTCCAATTTATTGGAGCTATCTCTACTCCTACTAATTATGCTATTGTTTTTATAGCAAAATAGTATTTATTTTCCTTTATATAGTTGTATCTTATTTTTGGAAAATTATTTAAGTTTCAGGTACTTTTCTTGGTCCTGTGATATTGCAATTGCTTCATTTTTTTCTGTTTACTTTAAGATCAAGTATCAGATCATGATTTATTTTAGCATTGTTAAGGGACAACATTTACTAGACTAGGTGCCGTTGCATTTGTCTTGTTGTTTTGTATTTTGCAAGTCCTCTGTTTTGACTGGTCCTTTAAACTGGACTATCATGCTAATGATTTCATTTGTGTCTTCTTTTTATTGAATATATTCGCAAATGAGGGTTAATCTATGTCTTTAGCTATTTTAGCTAGAAGAATTCTGTGATTTAAAAAAAAAAAAAAAAAAAAAGAAAATCCATATTTCTTTTGTTCTAAGATAATCAATTATAATTGGATTCAATTCTTAATTGTTACTATGGGCTTCAAGATTGAGTTCTAAGACTAAAACTTTAAGCTTATACTAGTTTGGTTGTTCTTCTTAAAGAACGAATCCTGAGTTCTTTCCCAAGTAACATGTTTTTAATTGGGGTTCGAAATTAGCTCCCTAATGTTGCGATGCACATGCCGTATTCCAGCTTGGCTGGTAAGGGGTAGGTTAAGACTTCTTTGAAATTTATTTGGTTCTATTTTGTCCAAATTTCTTTGATTTTATTCCAGTAAGGCTAACACTTTCTTTCAGTGTGTTTCTGTCCTATATATTTTGGATACTGTTGAGGCATGGCTGGGTACCCATGGGGTTCAAGCGCTGCTCAGACCTGGAATCTTCTGGGGGTTTTATTCCAGTTCCTTTTCTAGGAACTGGGTTTTGGAGTTTTATTCAAACTATTTTGCCTTTTTGTGGTCATTGATAGCATTATTTGTTTTCTTTAGATACAATAAATGCGTATTCTTCATTTTTCTGTTTTCATTCAGATTATTTCCTGAGGATGCAGATTCTCATATGTTTCACTTGCTCTTCAGGACATAGTTAGAGGATCTTTTTTCAAAAGCTCTTGATTCCTCACGCAAGGGTCACCTTTTTTTTTAGGTTTCCAGATGGTTTATGTCACTATCTTTGTCTCTATCAGACAAGGGACAATTTGTATTGGGTTCCGTCTGTCGGTACCTTTAGTCTCTATTATTTCCTTCAGTTGCTATATATGCATAGAAGTTTTAACAGCATTGGATTCAATTCCCTTTGCTCATTTTCAATGGAAAGATCCTTTCCAGCTTTTTATGAGTGTTGTTTCTTCAAGAACATGGTTGGAGGCTCAATTAACCAAAAAGTTTGTTGATTCCTCAGACAAGAGTAACCTTTTTTAGATTTCCGGATAGATTCAGTGTCCATGACTCTGTCTCTGTTGGACAGGAGACGTCTGAAATTGGTTTCAGCTTATCGAAACCTTCAGTCTCAATCATTCCCTTCGGTAGCCTTATGCATGGAAATTCTAGGTTCATATGACTGCTGCATTGGACGTGTTCCCCTTTGCTCATTTTCACATGCGACCTCTTCAGCTCTGTATGCTGAACCAGTGGTGCCGGGATTATACAAAGATATCTCATTTAATATCTTTAAAACTGATTGTTCGACACCCTCTGACGTGGTACAGACCACCATCGTTTAGTTCAGGGGGCTTCTTTTTTTCTTCCAACCTGGACTGTGATCTCAACAGATGCAAGTCTGACAGGTTGGGGAGCTGTATGGGGGTTTCTGACAGCACAAGGGGTTTGGGAAATCTCAGGAGGTGAGATTACCAATCAATATTTTGGAACTCCGTGCAATATTCAGAAGCTCTTCAGTCATGGCCTCTTCTAAAGAGAGAATCGTTAATTTGTTTTCAGACAGACAATGTCACAACTGTGGCATATATCAATCATCAAGGAGGGACTCACAGTCCTCTGGCTATGAAAGAAGTATCTCGAATACTGGTATGGGCGGAATCCAGCTCCTGTCTAATCTCTGCGGTTCATATCCCAGGTATTGACAATTGGAAAGCGGATTATCTCAGTCGCCAAACGTTACATCCGGGCGAGTGGTCTCTTCACCCAGAGGTGTTTCTTCAGATTGTTCAAATGTGGGGACTTCCAGAAATAGATCTGATGGCTTCTCATCTAAACAAGAAACTTCCCAGGTATCTGTCCAGATCCAGGGATCTTCAGGCGGAAGCAGTGGATGCATTGTCACTTCCTTGGAAGTATCATCCTGCCTATATCTTTCCGCCTCTAGTTCTTCTTCCAAGAGTAATCTCCAAGATTCTGAAGGAATGCTCATTTTTTTCTGCTGGTGGCTCCAGCATGGTCTCACAGGTTTTGGTATACGGATCTTGTCCGCATGGCTTCTTGCCAACCATGGACTCTTCCGTTAAGACCAGACCTTCTGTCACAAGGTCCTTTTTTACCATCAGGATCTCAAATCCTTAAATTTAAAGGTATGGAGATTGAACGCTTGATTCTTAGTTAGAGGTTTCTCTGACTCTGTGATTAATACTATGTTACAGGCTCGTAGATCTGTATCTAGGAAGATATATTATCGAGTCTGGAAGACTTACATTTCTTGGTGTCTTTCTCATCATTTTTCCTGGTATTCTTTTAGAATTCCGAGAATTTTTCAGTTTCTTCAGGATGGTTTGGATAAAGGTTTGTCTGCAAGTTCCTTGAAAGGACAAATCTCTGCTCTTTCTGTTCTTTTTCACAGAAGGATTGCTATTCTTCCTGATATTCATTGTTTTGTACAAGCTTTGGTTCGTATAAAACCTGTTATTAAGTCAATTTCTCCTCCTTGGAGTTTGAATTTGGTTCTGGGGGCTCTTCAAGCTCTTCCGTTTGAACCTATGCATTCACTGGACATTAAATTACTTTCTTGGAAAGTTTTGTTTTCTTTTGGCCATCTCTTCTGCTAGAAGAGTTTCTGAATTAACTGCTCTTTCTCGTGAATCTCCTTTTCTGATTTTCCATCAGGATAAGGCGGTGTTGCAAACTTCTTTTAAATTTTTACCTAAGGTTGTGAATTCTAACAACATTAGTAGAGAAATTGTGGTTCCTTCATTATGTCCTAATCCTAAGAATTCTAAGGAGAGATCATTGCATTCTTTGGATGTAGTTAGAGCTTTGAAATATTATGTTGAAGCTACTAAGAATTTCCGAAAGACTTCTAGTCTATTTGTTATCTTTTCCGGTTCTAGGAAAGGTCAGAAGGCCTCTGCCATTTCTTTGGCATCTTGGTTGAAATCTTTAATTCATCATGCTTATGTCGAGTCGGGTAAATCTCCGCCTCAAAGGATTACAGCTCATTCTACTAGGTCAGTTTCTACTTCCTGGGCGTTTAGGAATGAAGCTTCGATTGATCAGATTTGCAAAGCAGCAACTTGGTCTTCTTTGCATACTTTTACTAATTCTACCATTTTTATGTGTATTCTTCTTCTGAAGCAGTTTTTGGTAGAAAAATACTTCAGGCAGCTGTTTCAGTTTGATTCTTCTGCTTATAATTTCAGTTTTCTTCATTATAAGATTTAAACTTTATTTTGGGTGTGGATTATTTTTCAGCGGAATTGGCTGTCTTTATTTTATCCCTCCCTCTCTAGTGACTCTTGCGTGGAAGATCCACATCTTGGGTAGTCATTATCCCATACGTCACTAGCTCATGGACTCTTGCTAATTACATGAAAGAAAACATAATTTATGTAAGAACTTACCTGATAAATTCATTTCTTTCATATTAGCAAGAGTCCATGAGGCCCACCCTTTTTTGTGGTGGTTATGATTTTTTTGTATAAAGCACAATTATTCCAATTCCTTGTTTTTTTATGCTTTCGCACTTTTTTCTTATCACCCCACTTCTTGGCTATTCGTTAAACTGATTTGTGGGTGTGGTGAGGGGTGTATTTATAGGCATTTTGAGGTTTGGGAAACTTTGCCCCTCCTGGTAGGAATGTATATCCCATACGTCACTAGCTCATGGACTCTTGCTAATATGAAATAAATGAATTTATCAGGTAAGTTCTTACATAAATTATGTTTTTTATCAATCTTTTTAGATGGTATTTTTTAGTAAAGATTTTAGTCTAAAGCTTCAGATTTTCTTTTCAGCTTCTGATATTCTTTTCAGAATTTGTAAAATGACAAATCTAAATATAATGCTGTACAGTGGCGTAACTAAACCCCAGCAGACCCCAGGAGTAAGGATGTGCCCTGAACGCCCCATTTCAACGGTCATACTTCCCTCTTAGTTTTTACCAGATGTTATGCACTTTTGCAACCTTCCTATAAAAATATTGTAACAGTTTTTGCTCTGTAAACACTATGACAGCCATCTTGGAAACTTTGCCACCATATTGTAAAGGCAAATCCATAAACTGAGTTGTGAGACTTTTTGCAAGGGGCACACAAAGGGCCAGAAATTATGCCGTTGAAGAAACAGCCTCCTCCGTGTATAAATGTCACTACTCATTACAGGGCCAAAAGGGCCCCTAGAGGTGTAGGCTTGGTCTCAATTGAGACCCCCTGAAATCCCTGTAGATATGAAGTGTGTGAAAGGTAGGCAACAGGGGGTGTCTTGCCTCTTTTCAAAAAAGCCCCTCACTAGCTTATTGAAAATAAAAAAATGTGTATAAGTTAATATAAAGATGTCTATACAGAAATATGTCTCAGAACTCCTGATAAGTGTTGTGATTCTTGCAATTATGAAAAAATAAAAATATAAGTTTAAAAAGGGTTTTAATAAACAATAATAACAATATTATCAGCATAACATATCATTTAGGGACAAAATGAGCTAGCTTTAGCACAAAGTAAAATGTCCAAATAAATTTCTAAGACACAATATTTAAAAAATAGCAACAGAGTCCAAGTTAAAAGCACTTTATATCTCCTGAAATTAGAAAGTCATTTTTGCTGCAGGAGAAATAAGGTGGTTTTATGCTGATAATATTGTTATTATTGTTGACTAGGTGATAAGCCTGCTCAGAGGGCAGTCTATTTAAAAAAAAATACAAACCCCCAAGCTAATGTTACAAAAAAATAAAAATGTAAAATTACAGAAAAAAATAAACAAAGCTATTCAAAATAAACAATGTAAACCTAAACTAATACCCCTACAAAAATAAAAACACCCCCTAATCTAATACTAAGCTACCAATAGCCCTTAAAAGGGCCTTTAGTAGGGCATTGACCTAAGTTAAACAGCTCTTTTACTTAAAAAAATTACAAATTACCCCCTAACAGTAAAATCCCTCCACCCAACCAACCCCCCAAAATAAAAAAAAACTAAGTATAAAAAAACCTTAGCTACCCATTGCCCCTAAAGGGGCATTTGTATGGGCATTTCTCTTAAAAGGGCATTCAGCACTTTTACTGCCCTTAAAAGGGCAATCAGCTCTTTTACAGCCCAAAAAACCCTAATCTAAAAAAAAAGCCACCCCCCCAAAAAAAAAGACTAAGACTAAGCCCCAAATAGGTACTCAACGTTCTTGAAATCCGGCGGTGAAAGCCTTTTTCCAGGGGGCTCCATCATCTTCTATCTTCATCCAGAGCGAATGCAGCATGGAGCGGAGGTGCGGAGCAGTCTTCCCCGATGCGAGGATCCAGAGCTGCTGTCCTCAGCGGTGGCGATCCTCAGTGGCGTGGAGGCTCCTCTTCATCCGATCTCCGGCATATACTTAAAATTGAATGGAAGGTACTGCAATCAATCTGGGGTACCTTGCATTATTGCTGTTCAAATCAGCCAATAAGATTTCAGTAGCTCTCATCCTATTGGCTGATTTCAAAATTTCAGCCAATAGGAATGCAAGGTACCGCTAAAGACCGCTGCTGAGAACCGCTGTGAAGGATCCATGCATCAGGAAAGACAGCTCTGCACCTCCACTCCGCACTACGCCGCCTTTGCTCCGGATGAAGATAGAAGATGATGGAGCCGCCTGGAAGAAGACCTTCTCCGCCAGACTTCAGGAACGGTGAGTACCTATTTGGGGGTTAAATTTAGGCTTTTTTTATTTTATTTTATTGTTAAGATTTAATGGGCTTGTAAAAGAGCTGAATGCCCTTTTAAGGGCAGTAAAAGGTCTGAATGCCCCTTTAAGGGCAATGCCCATACAAATGCCCCTTTAGGGGCAACGGGTAGTTTAGGTTTTTTATTTTGGGGGGTTTTAAGGGCTATTGGTAGTTTAGATTAAGGGGTGTTTTCATTTGGGTTTATTATTGTTTGTAATTTTAGATTTTTTTTTGTAATTTAATGCTAGGTTTTATTTTTAAATTAATGTTAGTTTTTTATTTTAATTGTAACTTAATATTGGGGTTAATTTAGGGGGTGTTAGGTTAGGGGGCTTAGTAATGAAATTAGTTATTTGCGATGTGGGGGTTTGGTGGTTTAGGAGTTAATAGGTTAATTAGGTTTATTTCATTGTGGGGGGTTGGCGGTTTAGGAGTTAATAGGTTAATTTGGTTTATTGAGATGTAGGGGTTTGAAGGTTTAGGGGTTAATAGGTTAATTAGGTTTATTGCAATGTGGGGGGTTGGCGGTTTAGGGGTTAATAGGTTAATTAGGTTTATTGCAATGTTAGAGGTTGGCAGTTTAGGGGTTAATATTTTAATCATGTTATTTGCGTTGTTTAATTTGCGGATTAGGGGTTAATTACTTTATTATTTTGCGATGTGGGGGGTTGGCAGTTTAGGTGTTTGTTAATACTTTGTTCAGGAGGCTAGGTTTTTTAATTATTTCTTGCGGGCGGTTACGTGTTTTTTCATTATTTCATGGGGCGGTTGCGTGTTTTGTTTTAAGGCTTCATTTGCTTATGCTGCATCCAGTTGGATTTCGAAAATAGCATGGTGGTGAAAGAATCCACCTGTGGTGGATTCTTGTATCTAGGTGGATTCTTTTGGCTGCTCTTGCAGCCAACATTCTTTTGGCTGCCTCGCGCAGTCAATATTCCTTTGATGATGCGTGCGCAACTGGCGACGGCGATGGACGGGTTACAAACGTGATTATAGTATAGATTAAACCCCCTTTTTAAACTAATATTTTTATTATTTCATAATTGCAAGAATCACAATACTTATCAGGAGTTCTGAGCTGTATTTCTTTATAGTCATCTTTACATTAACTGCTCTATAAATAATCTAAATGCATTAAAATACAACATATAAAGCATAAAATTTAATGAATTTACAAAACAAATCTAAAGTAATATAAAATACAAAGCACAAAGTGCAAATGTAACAAAACTCTCATTTCATACAGTACTAATGTATGGAATCCTGCATCCAGAAATGCAGGAATCACCCTTGTGAGGGATCTTGCAGTTCTGGAGGATTATTTTTAGATCATCAGGCCCTTAGAGATCACAATTCAAAATTAACATTTTATTATTATTATTTTGTTAAGAGAAAACCAAAATATTGATATTTTCAGTATAAGTTATGGTTTTAACAGTAAAAAAGAAAAAAAAATTCAGATGTCAATATAAAGGAAAGGAGCTATTTGTTTTAAATAATTTAAAACAAACCAGCATGTAAATTGGATAATTAGGAATAGATTAAAGGGGAGAAAATTGTATAGTACATTGTTAATTTCCATTTCCCTTTAAAGTAGTGATTCTGAAAATTTACTATCACTTTAACATTTCCAAAAGCAGGGCATATGCTCTAGGGTATTTGATATATCATTATCATTTCCTTTTAGGAGGCCTTTATTTTAGTTTCCTCAATAATAATTTGTCAGTTTCATGTGTGTAAACAATTTATGTTTGATTTTTGTTCCAAACATTCATTCATGGCATGTTATCAACTCTAGTCAAAGCGTAATAGGATTAAAATATTCCATCTTTATTTTTAAACTTTTACATCAGTTCTGGGGAAAATAAAGATTACAAAAGAATGATTCAGATTCAGTTAGTCTGTAAAAATAAACATGACATTCCCTAATATTGTAAATAATTATTATACGTCAGTGATTCATCTGTTTTGGGGTATACATGATTAAACAGCTATGTTTCTTTCTGAAGACTTTGTTCCACTAACATCTAAAAACTTTCTTCCTATGGAGCAGGAAAATTATTGTGGTTAAACAGTCTTGTCAATAATGAAAATACTTAGACGTCACATTTTAAAATACAGTATATAGGATTCTAAAAGCATTTAAAAGGGATCACCACTGTGAAACCTTTGAATAAAATTATACCATAAAACGGGTAATGTTTAAAAGATTGTTTTCTAACTTTTTATTCTGTGACAATAGTTTTACTTTACATTCTTTAAAGAGTTATTGATTTTACATTTTCCGTTTTTTTTTTTTCTTTTTTTTTAAAGAATGCTGGCTTCTACATCAATGGCAACAATACAGTTAAAAGTACATTATTCATAAAAATGGTTTCAGTAAATGTTTGTATTTAATGTTTTAAAGACTTTTTTGTGAGGCTAGTATGCTGGTATCCTTCACAGTGAATTTGTAGTATGTATTGAGAAGTGAACAGTAACAAGACAGATACAGCTCCATTGATTACAATTAAACTAAACTCGCAGCTTATGGCTATGAGGGGAGGGTACATATTTTTATATAAAATTGCCAATTTTTAAGTTGCGATGCTGCAGTGAGTTGTTTTTTTCCTGTGAGATATCAATTTCTCAAATGGGTTTAATAATTAAAGGTCATTGATTGCTTAGATCAGTTTAGGAACTAGTTTATATCTGGCTCTGACTAACTCCAGCAAAATATAAAAGATAATAGTTAAAGGAATTTTTAAGTGGTGTATCCCTGGACTTTATGGGACTTTTTAGCTTAAAAAATGTTTTTTAACACATTGATTTGTTGATTTGCTTTATGATATATCGATAGATAGATATATATATAGATAATTGTGTGTGTGTGTGTTTGTCACTTATATAAATTACTTTTAATTTGTTTTTATATTTCTTTACATTTAAAACATTTTTTTAAAAAATGTTAAGATTTTTTACACTATCAAAGTTTTATATTACAATAATAAATCAATCAAAAAGTTCATCAAAGAAAATAAATAACTAACACTAATCACCAAACACTGATATTAAACTGAGGTAGGGTTATCAGAGAACACTGAAGAAAAGTTAAAATATATAACACTAGAAAAGGTATATACACTGTTTACTCTGGCAATGTAGTACATTTATTTGGTTAAACCACTAGAAGTGTAAACGTTTAATGTGCTGATATTTTCCTTTAATGTCCAGCAATTTTATAACCAGAATGCTTAAGTGGACTCTTGAGAAAAAAAAATCATCCAAGTTTCTTAGCATTTATTTATTTTATTTTAGAAACAAAAAGTCTAAAGTAATGGCAAACATATGTGGTTTAGCCTCTATGGTCGTTCCTAAGTAATAGTTAAAGGGACAATGAACCCAATTTTTTCTTTTGTGGTTCAGATAGAGTATGACATTTTTAGCAACTTTCTAATTTACTCCTACTATCAAATTTTCTTTATTTTCTTGGTATCTTTATTTGAAATGCAAGAATGTAAGTTTAGATGCCGGCCCATTTTTGGTGAACAACCTGGGTTGTCCTTGCTGATTGGATAACTTCATCCACCAATAAAAAAGTGCTGCCCAGAGGTCTGAACCAAGAAAAAAGCTTAGATGGCTTCTTTTTCAAATAAAGATAGCAAGAGAACGAAGAAAATTTGATAATAGAAAGTTGCTTAAAATTGCATGCTCTATCTGAATCACAAATTAAAAAAATGGGTTCAGTGTCCCTTTAAGTGGTGATATAAATAAATCTTTCACCAAAAAAAAATTTTTTGTAGAATTTTTTTGCATATTGCTACCTTATTTATATTTATACATATACTGTATATGTATATATTTAGGTTTGCAGCTGACTATATTTATTACAGGTTGATTTTGTTGCCAGACTTTTGCCGACAAATCACCTATGAAAAAGTTGTGGTTTGTTAACTGGTGATCATTAAAACCCTGCCAAAAATATACTGTTTATTAATTTATGTTGCATTATGTCCATATTTAGGAAAATTAGACAGGTGCCAGGAAGCACTTCACTTAACAGGGTGGCTGCCTGCCCGGTCAGTTGATGCACTCATTTGTCTTACATGTGAGTCAGATATTGCTCATTAAGCCACATTAGAAGTTACAGAAATGTACATGAGAGTGACACAAGGGACACAACAACAACATATGACATATCTCGCTGTTCTCAATTCGTACATTACGGCTCAAAGTAATAACACACAGTTGTCTAACCGGAACACAGGACGTGCGACTAAATCCATAGGTGATAGCAGTTTCCGTAAATAACATATAGCACCAGGTAGGAATTGCACTCGCAGACTGGTGAAAGCTGCATACCGTGCCAGGCGCTACCAAGATGACTTCAGAATAAACACCCACACACTAGAGGTCCTGAAGACAGGGTTATTTGGGTTTATCATCTTTTGTCCTTTGATGTAACAAAACTTTCTATTTAAATGTTGTGTCATTTTCCAGTGAGTCCTGAATAATATTTGCCATTGCTTTATTTATTTTCATAGTAAGCTTTTGAAAATGTAATGGTATGGAAAAAAAAACTTTATAGGATGTGCACTCAGTTTGTACACTGAGTGCTATACAGCTTCTGTGAATATGTTTAGTTAAAGGGACAGTCTAGTCAAATATACTTTCATGATTCAGATGAAGCATTCCATTTTTTAAACAACTTTCCAATGTACTTTTATCATAACATTTGCTTTGTTCTCTTGGTATTCTTTGTTGAAGGCTAAACCTAGGTAGGATCATATACTAATTTCTAAGCCTTTGAAGGCCGCATCTTATCTCAATGCATTTTTACAGTTTTTTTCATAGCTAGACAGCGCTAGTTCATGTGTGCCATATCGATAACATTTTGCGCACTCCAAAATAGTCAGCACTGATTGGCTAAAATGTAAGTCTGTCAAAAGAACTGAGATAAGTAGGCAGTCTGCAGAGGCTTAGATGCAAGTTAATCACAGAGGTAAAAAGTGTAATACTATAACTGTGTTGGTTATGCAAAACTGGGCAATGGGTAAAAACGGAATTATCTCTCTTTTTAAACAATAATAATTCTGGAGTAGACTGTCCCTTTAAGATCACAGTACCATTATTGTATCAGCTGCTTTGGATTTGAAAACAAATTATTGTCCATAGGCTGCAGCCTCGGGACTGCTCCATACATTAAAATGAGATTTTAACAGAAAGCCCACACATGAAGCACAGCTGACTACCATCCCTGGATATCAAATGTGCAGTATATGCCTTTTCTTTAGTTTAACCCCTTAATGACCAAGGACGTACGCCACACGTCCTCAAAAAAAAGACAGTTAATGACCGAGGACGTGTGGCGTACGTCCTTGGTCTGGAAAGCAGCTGGAAGCGATCCTGCTCGCTTCCAGCTGCTTTCCGGTTATTTCAGTGATGCCTCGATATGGAGGCATCCTGCAATAACTCCCCTTGGCCATCCGATGCAGAGAGAGCCACTCTGTGGCCCTCTCTGCACCGGACATCGGTGGCTGGTATCGTTGGTGGGTGGGAGCAAGTCTGGGAGGCGGGTGGGCGGCCATCGATGTGCCGAGTGGAGGGAAGGGGGGCAAGATCGGGGGCGGAACAGGCGGGAGCGCGCACGGGAGCGCGCGCGTGCACGGGGGGCGGCGGGCGGGCGCGTGCACGGGGCGGGAGGGAACCGCTACACTACAGAAAAATAAAATTGTTAAAAGTTAAAAAAAAAATATTTGTAAATTTAGAAATAAACATCTAAGTGATCAGGAAGGGGTGGGGGGTTGGTCTTGGGGGGGGGAAGCTACACTACAGAAAAGGGCATTTTTTTTTTTAAAAAAAAGGCACATTTGTTGCTAAACTGGGTACTAGCAGACAGCTGCCAGTACCCAAGATGGCGCCCATTAAGGCAGAGGGGGAGGGTTAGAGAGCTGTTTGGTGGGGGATCAGTGAGGTTGGGGACTAAGGGGGCATCCTACACAGCAGCATATGTAGATATGCCAAAAAAAAAAAAGCCCAAATATAGCTTTTATTTTAGTACTGGCAGAGTTTCTGCCAGTACTTAAGATGGCGGGGACAATTGTGGGGTGGGGGAGGGAAGAGAGCTGTTTGGGAGGGATCAGGGGGTCTCATGTTTCAGGTGGGAGGCTGAGCTCTACACTAAAGCTAAAATTAACCCTGCAAGCTACATAATTAACCCCTTCACTGCTAGCCATAATACACGTGTGAAATGCAGCTGCATTTGGCGGCCTTCTTATTACCAAAAAGCAACGCCAAAGCCATATATTTCTGCTATTTCTGAACAAAGGGGATCCCAGAGAAGCATTTACAACCATTTGTGCCATAATTGCACAAGCTGTTTGTAAATGATTTCAGTGAGATACCTAAAATTGTGAAAAATGTAACATTTTTTTTTAATTTGATCGCATTTGGCGGTGAAATGGTGGCATGAAATATACCAAAATTGGCCTAGATCAATACTTGGGGTTGTCTACTACACTACACTAAAGCTAAAAGTATCCCTAAAAGCTCCCTACATGCTCCATAATTAACCCCTTCACTGCTGGGCATAATACACGTGTAGTGTGCAGTGGCATTTAGCAGCCTTCTAATTACTAAAAAGCAACGCCAAAGCCATATATGTCTGCTATTTCTGAACAAAGGGGATCCCAGAGAAGCATTTACAACCATTTAAGCCATAATTGCACAAGCTGTTTGTAAATAATTTCAGTGAGAAACCAAAAGTTTGTGAAAAAATTAGTAAAAAAGTGAACGATTTTTTGTATTTAATCGCATTTAGCGGTGAAATGGTAGCATGAAATATACCAAAATGGGCCTAGATGAATACTTTGGGATGTCTACTAAAAAAAAATATATACATGTCAATGGATATTCAGAGATTCCTGAAAGATATTAGTGTTCTAATGTAACTAGCGCTAATTTTGAAAAATAATGGTGCTATTTTAAGATATTAGTGTTCTAATGTAACTAGCGCTAATTTTGAAAAATAATGGTGCTATTTGTATTTATGGCCCTATAACTTACAAAAAAAGCAAACAACATGTAAACATTGGGTATTTCTAAACTCAGGACAAAATTTAGAAACTATTTAGCACAGTGTTTTTTGGTGGTTGTAGATGTGTAACAGATTTTGGGGGTCAAAGTTAGAAAAAGTGTGTTTTTTTTTCAATTTTTTCCTCATATTTTATAAAAAGTTTTTATAGTAAATTATAAGATATGATGAAAATAATGGTATCTTTAGAAAGTCCATTTTATGACGAGAAAAACGGTATATAATATGTGTGGGTACAGTAAATGAGTAAGAGGAAAATTACAGCTAAACACAAACACCGCAGAAATGTAAAAATAGCCTTGGTCCCAAACGGACAGAAAATGGAAAAGTGTTGTGGTCATTAAGGGGTTAAAGGGTCATTAAACCCAAAAATTTTATTTCATGATTTAGAAAGAGCATGCAGTTTTAAACAACTTTCTAATTTACTTCTATTATCTAATTTGCTTCATGCTCTTGATATTCTTTGCTGAAAAGCATATCTAGATAGGCTCAGTAGCTGCTGATTGGTTGCTGCACATAGATGCCTCATTTGATTGGCTCTCCCATGTGCATTGCTCTTTCTTCAGCAAAGGATATCTAACAAATTAAGGCCTAGATTTGGAGTTTGGCGTTAGCCGTGAAAACCAGCGTTAGAGGCTCCTAACGCTGGTTTTAGGCTAACTCTGGTATTTGGAGTCAGTCAAAAAAGGGTCTAACGCTCACTTTTCAGCCGCGACTTTTCCATACCGCAGATCCCCTTACATAAATTGTGTATCCTATCTTTTCAATGGGATTTTTCTAACTCCGGTATTTAGAGTCGTGGCTGAAGTGAGCGTTAGAACTCTAACGACAAAACTCCAGCCGCAGGAAAAAAGTCAGTAGTTAAGAGCTTTCTGGGCTAACGCCGGTTCATAAAGCTCTTAACTACTGTACTCTAAAGTACACTAACACCCATAAACTATCTATGTACCCCTAAACCGAGGTCCCCCCACATCGCCGCCACTCGATTACATTTTTTTAACCCCTAATCTGCCAACCGCCAACTACGTTATCCTTATGTACCCCTAATCTGCTGCCCCTAACACCGCCGACCCCTATATTATATTTAGTAACCCCTAACCTGCCCCCCACAACGTCGCCGCCAGCTACCTACACTTATTAACCCCTAATCTGCCGACCGCAAAGCGCCGCCACCTACGTTATCCTTATGTACCCCTAATCTGCTGCCCCTAACACCGCCGACCCCTATATTATATTTATTAACCCCTAATCTGCCCCCCACAACGTCGCCTCCACCTGCCTACACTTATTAACCCCTAATCTGCCGAGCGGACCTGAGCGCTACTATAATAAAGTTATTAACCCCTAATCCGCCTCACTAACCCTATAATAAATAGTATTAACCCCTAATCTGCCCTCCCTAACATCGCCGACACCTAACTTCAATTATTAACCCCTAATCTGCCGACCGGAGCTCATCGCTATTCTAATAAATGTATTAACCCCTAAAGCTAAGTCTAACACTAACACCCCCCTAAGTTAAATATAATATACATCTAACGAAATTAATTAACTCTTATTAAATAAATTATTCCTATTTAAAGCTAATTACTTACCTGTAAAATAAATCCAAATATAGCTACAATATAAATTATAATTACATTGTAGCTATTTTAGGATTAATATTTATTTTACAGGCAACTTTGTAATTATTTTAACCAGGTACAATAGCTATTAAATAGTTAAGAACTATTTAATAGTTACCTAGTTAAAATAGTTACAAAATTACCTGTCAAATAAATCCTAACCTAAGTTACAATTAAACCTAACACTATACTATCATTAAATTAATTAAATAAAATACCTACAATTACCTACAATTAAACCTAACACTACACTATCAATACATTAATTAAATACAATACCTACAAATAACTACAATGAAATAAACTAACTAAAGTACAAAAAATAAAAAAGAACTAAGTTACAAAAAATAAAAAAATATCTACAAACATAAGAAAAATATTACAACAATTTTAAACTAATTACACCTACTCTAAGCCCCCTAATAAAACAACAAAGCCCCCCAAAATAAAAAATGCCCTACCCTATTCTAAATTACTAAAGTTAAAAGCTCTTTTACCTTACCAGCCCTGAACAGGGCCCTTTGCGCGGCATGCTCCAAGAAGTTCAGCTCTTTTGCCTGTAAAAAAAACATACAATACCCCCCCCAACATTACAACCCACCACCCACATACCCCTAATCTAACCCAAACCCCCCTTAAATAAACCTAACACTAAGCCCCTGAAGATCTTCCTACCTTGTCTTCACCATACCAGGTTCACCGATCGGTCCTGAAGAGCTCCTCCGATGTCCTGATCCAAGCCCAAGCGGGGGGCTGAATATGTCCATGATCCGGTAGAAGTCTTCATCCAAGCGGGGCAGAAGAGGTCTTCCATCCGATTGAAGTCTTCATCCAAGCGGGGCAGAAGAGGTCTTCCATCCGATTGAAGTCTTCATCCAGGCGGCATCTTCTATCGACATCCATCTGGAACGGAGCGGCAGCATCCTGAAGACCTCCGACGCGGAACATCCATCCTGGCCGACGACTGAACAACGAATGATGGTTCCTTTAAATGACGTCATCCAAGATGGCGTCTCTCGAATTCCGATTGGCTGATAGGATTCTATCAGCCAATCGGAATTAAGGTAGGAATATTCTGATTGGCTGATGGAATCAGCCAATCAGATTTAGCTCGCATTCTATTGGCTGATCGGAACAGCCAATAGAATGCGAGCTCAATCTGATTGGCTGATTGGATCAGCCAATCGGATTGAACTTGATTCTGATTGGCTGATTCCATCAGCCAATCAGAATATTCCTACCTTAATTCCGATTGGCTGATAGAATCCTATCAGCCAATCGGAATTCGAGGGACGCCATCTTGGATGACGTCATTTAAAGGAATCGTCATTCGTCATTCAGTCGTCGGCCAGGATGGATGTTCCGCGTCGGAGGTCTTCAGGATGCTGCCGCTCCGTTCCAGATGGATGTCGATAGAAGATGCCGCCTGGATGAAGACTTCAATCGGATGGAAGACCTCTTCTGCCCCGCTTGGATGAAGACTTCAATCGGATGGAAGACCTCTTCTGCCTCGCTTGGATGAAGACTTCTACCGGATCATGGACATCTTCAGCCCCCCACTTGGGCTTGGATCAGGACATCGGAGGAGCTCTTCAGGACCGATCAGTGAACCTGGTATGGTGAAGACAAGGTAGGAAGATCTTCAGGGGCTTAGTGTTAGGTTTATTTAAGGGGGGTTTGGGTTAGATTAGGGGTATGTGGGTGGTGGGTTGTAATGTGGGGGGGGGTATTGTATGTTTTTTTTACAGGCAAAAGAGCTGAACTTCTTGGGGCATGCCCCGCAAAGGGCCCTGTTCAGGGCTGGTAAGGTAAAAGAGCTTTTAACTTTAGTAATTTAGAATAGGGTAGGGCAGTTTTTATTTTGGGGGGCTTTGTTGTATTATTAGGGGGCTTAGAGTAGGTGTAATTAGTTTAAAATTGTTGTAATATTTTTCTTATGTTTGTAGATATTTTTTTATTTTTTGTAACTTAGTTCTTTTTTATTTTTTGTACTTTAGTTAGTTTATTTCATTGTAGTTATTTGTAGGTATGGTATTTAATTAATGTATTGATAGTGTAGTGTTAGGTTTAATTGTAGGTAATTGTAGGCATTTTATTTAATTAATTTAATGATAGTATAGTGTTAGGTTTAATTGTAACTTAGGTTAGGATTTATTTGACAGGTAATTTTGTAATTATTTTAACTAGGTAACTATTAAATAGTTCTTAACTATTTAATAGCTATTGTATCTGGTTAAAATAATTACAAAGTTGCCTGTAAAATAAATATTAATTCTAAAATAGCTACAATGTAATTATAATTTATATTGTAGCTATATTAGGATTTATTTTACAGGTAAGTATTTAGCTTTAAATAGGAATAATTTATTTAATAAGAGTTAATTAATTTTGTTAGATGTAAATTATATTTAACTTAGGGGGGTGTTAGTGTTAGGGTTAGACTTAGCTTTAGGGGTTAATACATTTTTTAGAATAGCAGTGAGCTCCGGTCGGCAGATTAGGGGTTAATAATTGAAGTTAGGTGTTGGCGATGTTAGGGAGGGCAGATTAGGGGTTAATACTATTTATTATAGGGTTTGTGAGGCGGATTAGGGGTTAATAACTTTATTATAGTAGCTCTCAGGTCTGCTCGGCAGATTAGGGGTTAATAAGTGTAGGCAGGTGGAGGCGACGTTGTGGGGGGCAGATTAGGGGTTAATAAATATAATATAGGGGTCGGCGATGTTAGGGCAGCAGATTAGGGGTACATAGGGATAATGTAAGTAGCGACGGTGTCCGGAGCGGTAGATTAGGGGTTAATAATAATATGCAGGGGTCAGCGATAGCGGGGGCGGCAGAATAGGGGTTAATAAGTGTAAGCTTAGGGGTGTTTAGACTGGGGGTACATGTTAGAGTGTTAGGTGCAGACGTAGGAAGTGTTTACGCATAGCAAACAATGGGGCTGCGTTAGGAGCTGAACGCGGCTTTTTTGCAGGTGTTAGTTTTTTTTTCAGCTCAAACAGCCCCATTGTTTCCTATGGGGGAATCGTGCACGAGCACGTTTTTGAGGCTGGCCGCTTGCGTAAGCAACTCTGGTATTGAGAGTTGAAGCTGCGTTAAATATGCTCTACGCTCCTTTTTTGGAGCCTAACGCAGCCTTTATGTGGACTCTCAATACCAGAGTTATTTTTATGGTGCGGCCAGAAAAAAGCTGGCGTTATCTACGCGGGTCCTTACCGACAAAACTCTAAATCTAGCCGTTAGCAAATTAGATAATAGAAGTAAATTGGAAAGTTGTTTAAAATTGTATTCTCTACCTGAATCATGAAAGAAAAAATGTGGGTTTAGTGTCCCTTTAAGTCTTCTATAACCCTGTATGCCGGTTGTTATTAACTTTTTTTTAACACAGAAGAACCAGCGCAGTATTGCAGATAACACACACTCCATGTTTCTCACCATGTCAGTTTCAGAATCACTTCTATGCCTCATAACTGATGCCAAGGTAGACCTTCCAACATTTCATGGAAAGGACCAGGAGACAATGCAGTGACACAGCTCCCTCACTGCACCAACACTGTCCCTGCACACATTTTTACACTTTTACACACAGGAAATGTAGACAAAACATCCTCATTTTCATTGCATGCGCAGCATCCACGCAGCATCCTTACTAAACAAATCTCACATCATTAAAAGAGGTGTTAAACATGTTTTTCTGATTGAAATATACAGAAAACAGGCACTGACAGAGAATCAACCAAATATGTGTAAGCTATTATATCACAAATCATTAAAATGGCAAATAAAATAAAGTTCTTATGATTTTGAAATAATAGAACTCCAATAAAGACAAAATAAAGTCTGATGTAATATCCCTTACCAGGCCTTAATTCATTTCAAGGTACCCTGATATTCACATTTCTTTCACATAAGTAACTCCACACAAGCCCTTATGTCACAGTTCTGGCTAGACAAATAAAGTTGATTAACTCCCAATCAGTCCACAGAGATAGTAACTCATGTATGAGATATGAATTCAGTGATCAGCTTTAAAGCCTACTGTGTTCATATCTTATAACAGTGAAAGTAAATCTTGGCACCCCTGATGTTTCAAAACTATACTTCCCATGATGCTCAACTAGACTGCAGAGTGCCTAAGCATCATGGGAAATGTAGTTGCAAAACATCTGGAGGGCCAAGGATTGCTATCACTGTCTTATAACATTTTTTTTGGAAGTTTCTATCACAAAACCCCAGCATTACCAAACACAATTCAGTTTTAAAGAGTTGGAAATGTGGATTATATTGACAAAATAAGACTTCAGTGATCTTGAAACCCACATCATATCAGCTTGTCACATTATACAGACAATGTAATAATACGCGATACATGAAATAGCTGTACGTTAGGACTCATAGTAACATAAGACATCCATCTAAACTGAACACAAGAAGCGTGACCAATGCCAACAAATAAAACATGTGCTCTTAATTAGGAAGCTTTGAACATTTTACTAAGCTAAATGCTTATGTTACTTCATCTAAAAAGTTTGCTAACATAAGAGCCAATATGTTGGTTGGGTTTAAATATTTGTTTAATCTTTAGTTTGATAAAAATAGCTTTCAGACCACAGCAAACCAAATATCTTGTGCATCAGTTAACATGATTTTAGAGTTATGTTAAGTTCAAATAATGTGGAATAAATCAAACCTCACTTTTATAGACTGATTTGACATTGACCAAATTCCACTTTAAACCATTACATGTGTTCTGTTTTACTTGGCATACTTTGCATTTAGATTTACTGAACCTGGGATTTCTGACTTGAAATAAAGGTTTTAGAAATATATTCTTTTCACAACATGCCTGAGCCAAACACAAATACACTTTGATAATGTATTGAGTAACATGATTTAAAATAATTAACTGTCACAGAAATGTGTGTTTTACAGAGATAGTAATTTACGTCCTCAAGGGTGTCTGATTGGTTTGGTCTGTCATTGCTTAAGCTCAGATTGGCAAGTCATTAGCTTAAAACTCCTGATTCATCAACGATATTCTTAAAGGGGATAATAAATAAACTTCAGTAAAGAAATATGCCATTTTATTTTCTGTTAAAATGCTGTAACACTACTTAATACCCATCACAAAGCCTTTAAATTGTATTTTAAAGCAGAACAGTGCAATGATGGCTGTCTTATGGACAAAAAAAATTAATTTTTGAATGTGCCCAAGTCTCTTAAAAAGATCTTAGTCTAAAGATGCTTTATATAAAAGTATTCTAATTAGTTAAATGGAAGTACTTTGATTAATTGGTTATATAATAAATTGATATGCTATTCAATTTTAAGTACTATGCAATGCGTTATCCTAATTGTAATTCTGATATTTTTTGATTAATAGATGAGTACTGAATAGATAATTAGTTAATATTACGTAAATTATTAGGGAAATTGTTGTTCTGGGTAAAAAAAAACAACGTATATAGTAAAAAGGAGATTGACACTGATATAAATTGAACAGATTAAAATGTCTTTTACTGATGTATCATATTAAGAAATACAAAAAATAAATAAAAATAAAAAATGCAAAAATACTTTAATAAAATTGGTATAAAAATTCAAATGTAAATTAATTCTATATAAAAAACAATCTATTCGTTTGTGTTAAAATCTGAACAAGTTTAAACGTATCAGTTTCAATAAATGATCATAAGTTCTGTATGGTAGTAAAAACATTTATATGTCTAATACCATCAAATTTGTCTCATACTGAATATTGAAAGTATGGTTGTGACTATTTTATAGATATTAAATAGTATCGTATACAATATTTTTTTACAACTATTGCAAAGATGCAAATGTACAGTGGCTAACTGTCAAAAAAGAAAGAAGAACTGGTGACACAAGATAGCCTAAATTATTATATCACTGGCTATCTCTTTATAAAAGTCGATCCGGTTTCTTATTGACCTTAATTTATTTCAGGTTCAGAAAGTTTTTGCCCGGGGCTTTAGAGATTGTTATTCATACCTTCTTATGAGTCTGTATATACCTGGTATACCGATATAAAGCTGGGTACGTTCTTATGAGCTAAGACGATCTTCCCGCCTTTTTCACTGCACGCCCAAATAGTGCTTCTCGGCAGTATTCAGGCGGTAGGTTTTAATCGTGCTGTGTATTTGATATGGGGCTATGTAACCCTTTCTGGCTTCTGTAGCGATGTAAGTTTGTTGCTCCTGCAACTATATACCTCTTGATTCTGCAACAATATCCTTATTGCTCCAGCAACGATATCCTTATTGCTTGTGTTTTGAGGTACAGCATTTGTAAATCCAAGTAGGAATGTTTGGTAGTTGGTCCTGAGGGCAGAAAGTATTATAACGCGTTTCGGCTGTCACCCGCAGCCTTTTTAAAACAAACTGTTAGAATACATTTTTGCGGTCTTTTTTAAACCATAATGGTTGTGTTTTCATTGGTTGTTTGGGCCAGTACCCTATTGGTTAAGAAATTATCACCAATCCTGTTGTACTATCAGTCTATTCATTCGTAAATTTACAAATTTACAATGGGTGAACAGTTATTATATATTGCTATTTTGTTTCAAATTTTTTTTAAACTTATTTAGGTTTTTGGCAACAAACGGATAATTGATCATATAACAAAAATATATATGAATTTAAAGATCCCCCAAACTTAGAGAGGATAATTTATAATTTAACGTTTCTAATTGGTCAAAAAATCAACTGTGACTGTCTGTGTTTTACCTATGAACTTATTGTAAATCAACATTTTACATTTTTATTTTTTATTGACAATCCTTTGTGGTTTCTTTCTAGATAAATAAGAGATAAAAAGATGAATATAGATCCATCCATCTGGAACTTATAATTAATAGTTAATACACACCTTATGGAATGTTCATAATTTTCACTGTTGAATACAAAAATCTTATGCTATTGATTTAATCTTAATGTTAGGGTATTTTAATATTTTAAAAAGGGTGTGATACTAAATTCAATATTTAGTCATTTTGGGGTTTTTGTTTCTAAATCATATATCCATTTATATTCAAGTTTCAATAGTTCATTTTCCACATCTCCTCCTCTCCATTTTTGGTTTAGTTAATCAATTGCATATATATATATATATATATATATATATATATATATATATATATATATATATTTATTTATTTTAAATTGCAATTGTTGCATGATAGAAAATGTTTTGGTACTGGTCTTTATTTCTGTCTTCTGTTGCATTCTCTATGGAGAGTATATGTTCTTGGAGAGTATATGTTCTCTTACTCTCTCTAACTGGTCTAGTCGATTCTCCCACATACTGTTTTCCACAAAAACATTCTATCAATTAGATTATGTTTTTATCAGTGCAGCGTATTAGCTGTTTAATTTCATATTCCTTTCCTGTAATATTTGATTTAAATTGTTTCCTTTTTTTTCTGAATGTCTACATGATTTGCAAGCATAGCAGGAAAAAAACCTTTTAATTCTATCCCTTGAAGGTCTTTATCTACTTTCTTGTTCTTTTTTATATCTGTAGGGGCTAATCTACTCTTCAAATTATTAGCCTTCCTATAGATGATCTCTGGATGTTCCCCTATTATACCTTTTAGTTTCTCATCTAGTTTTAGTATGTTCCAATGTTTCTTTATAGTTTTTTCTACCTTTTTGTGGTATTTATTATATTGTGCGATGAACAGTACTCTTGCTTTTTTTGTATATATTAGTGTTCTTTTTAGAATTCTCTAATATATCATTTCTATTTCTGCCATTCACTAATTCTATTTGTTTATCTATTATTTCACTTTTATATCCCCTATCTACAAATTTCTTTTTCAGTATTACTGACTGCTCTAGAAAGTCTTGTTCTGTAGAACAATTTTTTTTTATTCTTAATAACTGTCCTTTAGGGACGTTTCTCTTCCAACGATCATTGTGACAGCTCTCAGCACATATATAATTATTGCTGTCTACTTCCTTGAAATGTGTTCTGGTGTTGATTTGGTTATTAAGTATATAAATTTCTAAATCCAAAGGACAATTTTTTCTTGGCTGATCTCATAAGTAAACTTTAAATTTTTGTCATTATTATTCATTTGTCTATAGAATTCCTCAAATTGTGTTTTTTCTCCTTTCCAAATCATGAAGATATTGTCAATATATCTTTTAAAACAAACCAGATTTGCTCCCAATGATGCATTAGTCAGAAAATCTGTCTCCCATAGGCCCATAAACAGGTTTGCATCACTGGGAGCAAATCTGGTTCCCATGGCCGTGCCACAGATCTGATTTTAAAAATTACCTTCAAAATGGAAGTAATTTTGTGTCAGAATGTATTTAATACTTTCAAGTATGAAATCCTTTTGTGGTTCAAACATTTTTTCCTCTTTACTTAGATAGTAGTCAACTGCATTAAGTCCATCTATGTGTTTTATACATGTGTATAAAGATGATACTTCACATGTTATTAGCCACATTGTCTCTTCCCATTCAATTTATTGTAATAATCTAATAATATGTGTTGAGTCTTTTAGATAACTGTCTAGTGTGACTACATGTTTTTGTAGGTACTTGTCTACATACTCAGACAGGTTGGATGTTAGAGAGCCTATACCTGAGACTATAGGATGGCCAGGAGGGTTATTTAGGTTTTTATGTATTTTGGGTAAAATATAAAACAAGGGTATTTTTGGGAATGCAGGTAATAAATAATTAAATTCTTGTTCTGTGAGTATTCCTTTATTGCTTGTTTCTGTGAGTATCATTTTTAATTCCAATTTATAGAAGCTAGTTGGATTTCAATAAAAAAAAATTATAGGTGTTTTCATTGCCAATTAATCCTGTACATATTCTTAAATAATGATCTTTATTAAGGATAACAATTCCCCCACCATTGTCTGCCGCTTTCACCACTATATTATGGTTCTTTTCCATATTTTATAAAAGAATGTACCCAGCTTTATATATCGGTATACCAGGTATATACAGACTCATAAGAACGTATGAATAACAATCTCTAAAGGCCTGGGCAAAAACTTTCTGGACCTCAAATAAATTAAGGTCAATAAGAAACCAGATCAACTTTTAGAAAGAGATAGCCAGTGATATAATAATTTATGCTATCTTTTGCCACCAGTTCTTCTTTCTTCTTTGACAGTTAGCCACTGTACATTTGTATCTTTGCAATGGTTGTAATAACATATTGTATACGATACTATTTAATATCTATAATATAGTCACAACCATACTTTCAATATTCAGTATGAGATAAATTTGATGGTATTAAACATATACATGTTTTTACTACCATATAGAACTTATAGTCATTTATTGAAATGGATCCGTTTAAACTTGTTCAGAGTTTAACACAAACGAATCAATCGTTTTTTAGATAGCATTAAAGGGACACTGAACCCAAATTTTTTTCTTTCGTGATTCAGATAGAGCATTAAATTTTAAGCAACTTTCTAATTTACTCCTATTTTCAAATTTTCTTCATTCTCTTGGTATCTTTATTTGAAATGCAAGAATGTAAATTTAGATGCCGGCCCATTTTTGGTGAAGAACCTGGGTTGTCCTTGCTGATTGGTGGATACATTCATCCACCAATAAAAAAAGTGCTGTCCAGAGTACTGAATAAAAAAAAGCTTAGATGCCTTTTTTTTTCAAATAAAGATAGCAAGAGAACGAAGAAAAAATGATAATAGGAGTAAATTAGAAAGTTGCTTAAAATTGCATTCTCTATCTGAACCACAAAAGAAAAAATGTGGGTTCTGTGTCCCTTTAATTTACATTTGAATTTTTTACCAATTTTATTAAAGTATTTTTGCATTTTTTTTTTTTATTTTTTTTTTGTATTTCTTAATATGATACATCAGTAAAAGAAATTTTAATCTGTTGAACTTATATCAGTGTCAATCTCCTTTTTACTATATACGTTTTTTTTTTTACCCAGAACAACAATTTCCCTAATAATTTACATAATATTAACTAATTATCTATTCAGTACTCATCTATTAATCAAAAAATATCAGAATTCCAATTAGGATAACGCATTGCATAGTACTTAAAATTGAATAGCATATCAATTTATTATATAACCAATTAATCAAAGTACTTCTATTTAACTAATTAGAATACTTTTATATAAAGCATCTTTAGACTAAGATCTTTTTAAGAGACTTGGGCGCACTCAAAAATTTATTTTTTTTGTCCATTAGATATATAACCTATACAGTGTAGAGGTTTCACTGTATTTTTTTGAGTGTTTGGTGCATTTGTCCTATAGCACCACCTACTGTGAAGTTAAGATATATTTCTTGTCCATGAGGATATATTACATCCAGAATGATGGCTGTCTTGCTTAGTAACCCATTGTTCATCTTCAGATCACCTGCTAAGCACTATAAGGATTTGCAAACATAATTTTCACTATGTGACGTTTCGGAGATATGTGTCCTCCTTCTTTAGATGAAGATATATATCCAATAGTATTGGCTCTCTCACATACCCTGTTACTTGTTACCAGGGTGCAAAATCCAAATATTATAATCCACAAACAGATTCCACTCACTGGATTTGAAAATCACTCAAAACTTTAATGTGACGTTTCAGGTAGTTCATCCCTTCCTAAGACAAACCAAACAAGTGAGAAAACAGTGTTTAAATAGACAGCCCATCTACCAACATAAACAACCAATCATAATCAATATTCAATTCCGTTTCATATGACATTAATTATTTCAAATAATTTCAAACCTCATGTTTAATGTTATGCAAAAACAAACCTATGTATAACCTATTATCATCTCAGCTTAGTGAATTTGTGCATACTGTACATTTGTATATGTATGACCAATAGTAATGTCGTGAACCTTAAAATTTCGGTTCACGAACGGCGGACTCGAACTTCCGCGACTGTTCGCGAACCGGCGAACCGCGCAAACCGCCATTGACTTCAATAGGCAGGCGAACTTTAAAACCCACAAGGACTCTTTCTGGCCACAATAGTGATGGAAAAGTTGTTTCAAGGGGACTAACACCTGGACTGTGGCATGCCGGATGGGGATCCATGGCAAAACTCCCAAAGAAATTACATAGTTGATGCAGAGTCTGGTTTTAGGCCATAAAGTGCCTTAATCACCTAACATTCCTAATTTTTTTTTTAATAACGTGCTTTAAAACATCAGGTATGATGTAGTATCGATCAGGTAATGTAAGGGTTATGCCCGCTTCACAGTGACAGACCAAACTCCCTGTGTAACACACCGCAAACAACCGCAAACAGTCCATTTGCACAACCACGAGTTACATAGATCAATAGATGCAATATACATATGATAGATACAAATTACATAGATCAATAGATGCAATATACATTTGATGATAGATACGAATTACATAGATAAATCGATGCAATATACATTTGATAGATACGAATTACATTGATCAATAGATGCAATTTATATTTGATAGATACGATTGATAGTTAGATAGATTTGATAGATAAATAGATAGATTTGATAGATATATGATTTCCCTGACAGAGTATAACAATAAGACATGCGGTCTGGGACCCGTGGTGTGGTAAGTAGTATTATTCTTAGCAGTTTACTACCTGTTACTCCCCCTATCTGGGGAGGTCTATATGGGCTGCATTTTTGGAACAGGGAGATGGAAGAAGATGATTGGTCTGTCCTCCTACTTCAAATTTGGCATAAACACAAGTGGCTGTCTCAAATCAGTCCGGCCACGAGATAGATTTGATAGATAGATATACATAGATTGATAGTTAGATAGAATCGATAGAAGATAAATAGATCAATTTGATAGATATATAATTACCCTTACAAATTATAATAATAAAACATGCGTTCTGCTATTCTTAGCATTTTAATCCCTGTAACTTCCCCTATCGGGGGAGGTCTATATGGCCTGCATGATCACCCTGACAAATTATAACAACAAGACATGTGGTCTGGGACCCATGGTAACTAGGTTTTGTTTATATTAGTACTATTCTTAGCACTTTAATCCATGTTACTCCCCCTATCTGTGTAGGTCTATATGGCCTGCATGATTACCCTGAGAAAGTATAACAACAAGACATGCGGTCTGCGACACATGGTAATTAGGTTGTGTTTAGTAGTACTATTCTTAGCACTTTAATCCCTTTTACTCCCCTTATCAGGGGAGGTCTATATGGCCTGCATGATTACCCTGACAAAGTATAACAACAAAACATGTTGTCTGGGACCCATGGTAACTAGGTTGTGTTAAGTAGTACTGTTCTTAGCACTTTAATACCTGTTAGTCCCGATATCGGGGGAGGTCTATATGGCCTGCATGATTACCCTGACAAAATATAATAATAAAACATGCGGTCTGGGAGCCATGGTAACTATGTTGTGTTAAGTAGTACTATTATTAGCACTTTAATCCCTGTAACTCCCCCTATCGGGGGAGGTCTATACGGCCTGCCTGATTACCCTCACCAAATATAACAACAAGACATGCAGTCTGGGACCCATGGTAACTAGCTTGTGTTTATATTAGTACTATTCTTAGCACTTTAATCCCTTTTACTCCCCCTATCGGGGGAGGTCTATACGGCCTGCCTGATTACCCTCACCAAATATAACAACAAGACATGCGGTCTGGGACCCATGGTAACTAGGTTGTGTTAAGTTGTACTATTCTTAGCACTTTAATCCCTTTTACTCCCCCTATCGGGGGAGGTCTATACGGCCTGCCTGATTACCCTCACCAAATATAACAACAAGACATGCGGTCTGGGACCCATGGTAACTAGGTTGTGTTTATATTAGTACTATTCTTAGCACTTTCATCTCTGTAACTCCCCCTATCGGGGGAGGTCTATACGGGGCCTGCCTGATTACCCTCACCAAATATAACAACAAGACATGCGGACTGGGACCCATGGTAACTAGGTTGTGTTAAGTAGTACTGTTCTTATTAGTTTAATACCTGTTACTCACCCTATCGGGGGAGGTCTATACGGCCTGCCTGATTACCCTGACCAAATATAACAACAAAACATGCGGTCTGGGACCCATGGTCACTAGGTTGTGTTTATATTAGTACTATTCTTAGCACTTTAATCCCTTTTACTCCCCCTATTGGGGGAGGTCTATACGGCCTGCCTGATTACCCTCACCAAATATAACAACAAGACATGCGGTCTGACACCCATGGTGACTAGGTTGTGTTAAGTTGTACTATTCTTAGCACTTTAATCCCTGTAACTCCACCTATCGGAGGAGGTCTATACGGCCTGCCTGATTACCCTCACCAAATATAACCACAAGACATGCGGTCTGGGACCCATGGTAACTAGGTTGTGTTAAGTAGTACTATTCATAGCACTTTAATCCCACAGCAATTAACCACAGTATATGCTGTGTGAGCCTGAGACACAGGCCTGATAGAAAATGAAATTAGATTACACTAGCAAAATGATTTAAAAGGTTTTTTTTTAAATTTACAATAATGTTAAGCAGATATGAGTGGTGGCTGCTGGCACAGCAATTAACCACAGAAGCCTGACACACAGGCCTGATAGAAAATGAAATTAGATTACACTAGCAAAATGATTTAAAAGTTTTGTTGTTTAAATTTACACTAATGTTAAGCAGATATGAGTGGTGGCTGCCTGGCTGGCACAGAGCAGTAAACCACAGTATATGCTGTGTGAGCCTGAGACACAGGCCTGATAGAAAATGAAATTAGATTACACTAGCAAAATGATTTAAAAGTTTTTTTTTTTTTTATTTACAATAATTAAGCAGATATGAGTGGTGGCTGCTGGCACAGCAATTAACCACAGTATATGCTGTGTAAGCCTGACACACAGGCCTGATAGAAAATGAAATTAGATTACACTAGCAAAATGATTTAAAAGTTTTGTTGTTTAAATTTACACTAATGTTAAGCAGATATGAGTGGTGGCTGCTGGCACAGCAATTAACCACAGTATATGCTGTGTAAGCCTGACACACAGGCCTGATAGAAAATGAAATTAGATTACACTAGCAAAATGATTTAAAAGTTTGGTTGTTTAAATTTACACTAATGTTAAGCAGATATGAGTGGTGGCTGGCACAGAGCAATTAACCACAGTATATGCTGTGTGAGCCTGAGACACAGGCCTGATAGAAAATGAAATTAGATTACACTAGCAAAATGATTTAAAAGTTTTTTTTTTAATTTAAAATAATGTTAAGCAGATATGAGTGGTGGCTGCTGGCACAGCAATTAACCACAGTGTATGCTGTGTAAGCCTGACACACAGGCCTGATAGAAAATGAAATTAGATTACACTAGTTACAATTTACACTAATGTTAAGCAGATATCAGTGGTGGCACTAATCACAGTATATGCTGTGAGCCTCACACACAGGCTGAAAGCCAGGCAAATGCAAATAAAATTACAAATAATAAAAAAAAAAACGACTGAAGTTCTAGCCCTAAAAAGGGCTTTTTGGGGTGCTGTCCTTACAGCAGAGATTAGATGAGTCCTTCAGGACTGTAGTGGACACTAAATACAATAGCCTAGCTATCTATTTCCCTATAATGTCAGCAGCAGCAACACTAAACCTCCTCTCACTAAGAAAGCAAGATCGTAATGAATCTAAAATGGCTGCTGCCCAGGAGCTGGGAGGGTCTGTGAGGGAGTGTCTGCATTTGATTGGCTCAAATGTGTCAGAAAGCTGTGAGATACAGGGTCAAAGTTTCCTCAACACACGAGATATATGTAGCATCCCCAAAAATAGTGAGTGCATCCTCTGGAGAACATACTGGGAATTACTATATAGCCAATTTGATAATTCTCCTTACGAGTCACATTCTTTCACCACCACACTGTCTGTGATTTTTAATTTTTCGTGTTTATTTTAATATTCTTATTAAAAGTTAAGTTTTAAATCCGCCCCACTTTGGGCTTCTCTACCTATGGTATCATTGGCAAATATTTGACCCCATGCTGTTGAGTGTTATTCAGGTACATTCTTTCAATTGTGTCCAGCAATTGATACTTTCTAGAATATAACAATTGTTACGGGTAATGATTTCAAACATAATCATATCATTAAGCTCAAAATTTATATGACATATTTTCCAACATTTCATATTACAAAGAAAACCAATGAGCATACTCTCTAGAGAATTAAAATGTATAACTAGTAAGAAATACTCTATTAATATATGGAGCCTATAGTACTCAAACATATATGACTAAAGTACTATACTATCACGATATCTATAGAATGTAGAGCTCCTCTGTTTTCATCTACACAGTATATATATACAGTATATATATATATATATATATATATATACAGTATATATATATATATATATATATACGGTCAAGAAGAAATTAGTAACTCTTAATCCAGCACATAGGGATAAGTAAAAAATAAAGTACAATGGATTAGTACTACCTATAGAAACCACAGGCAATAAACAGGTTAAATTATAAGTGTCTTTATCCAAGAATCCAAATTATAAACAGCAAAACATAGTGTAAATAATCAAAATCATTGTGGCAACAACAAATATATAAATAAGCTGAAAGTCCCTTATAGAACTGTGTCTGTTAAAGGAACCCTATATAGAGGCCTCTATTTCAGGGTATTTGTAAGGAATATTTCCTGAATAACTTGTGAGACAATTACGTCCCATATATAGGTCTCCATATCTGATTGCAGCCTGCAAGTAGTAGTAGGCTATTTGGGAAAACAGAAAATGGGAACAGTTCCATTGTTAAATTTTCCACCACAGTAGTAGTAACAGTGTTCACTTTAACCCAAAATCGACTTAGGGTTAATTGTTGCAAGACAGGTAATTTATACTGTTCAGTAATATTGCTACTTACACAGCAGCTAATGCGGCAGTTAGTTGATCCCAGGTATCATGTTGATTACATCTCCGCTTGTGATATAAAACAATATTACCTGTCCTGTGAGTTCCTTCTGTCTCCAAAATATCCTGAATGTGCAAGGCTCTTAGTGGAATTTACCACGCTTTACTTCTTTGCAGGGTGCTGTAGTTTCGCTCCTTACGTCTCCACAGTGTGAATAAGACTTCAGCGTGTGCTCGGTAGAGATCAGCTGTTACTCCACCGGCATTCAAAGCAGCTACGCGCGTTTCACCCACAAAGCATTGGGCTTCTTCCGGCTGAGTTTGTAATTAGTTGCAGATCTGTGTATACTTAAGTCTGCCTGGAAACTCCTCCTTTTTCCTTCTTTTAGGTTGCCAGGTGTATAATTTGTATACATAATTAAATACTATGTTGCCACAGTTGTTGCTATTCATGCTAGTTTGCAAGTATTGATATTAATCATATAATATTTCCCCAGACAGATTTATATCCAGCGATAAATATATACTACATTTTCTCAAGATAGATCTATATCATAACGATAAATATTTTTGAATTATATCATACGATAAATATATACAACCACAACTTTCTAAATAATT
Source organism: Bombina bombina (assembly GCF_027579735.1). Lineage (NCBI taxonomy): Eukaryota > Metazoa > Chordata > Amphibia > Anura > Bombinatoridae > Bombina > Bombina bombina. The sequence continues at coordinate 672,681,401 of NC_069499.1, forward strand.
CTAGACAGTGTGCTATTCTTAAAGGCATGTTTATAGTTAATAATTATTTAACCTTAAGTTATAACTGTAAATTATTAGCACAGATATCAGAATTAATTGTTTTTTCATAGGAACGGTGCATAGTTAATTTCTTCATTTAAACCTAGGGGTTTTAGGGATTTTAGATTATATATCCATTTGCATTCCAATTGCAAAAGTTTTTTTATCTTATCCCTATGTGCTGGATTAAGAGTTACTAATTTCTTCTTGACCGGATAACCAATTTATTAACTCTCCGTGCACAGGTGGAGGTTGTATAACTGTGGTGGTTACCCCTTTAACCTTCCATTTGTGGGAAGTAACTATATATAAATGTGGTGCTGATACATTATATATTATCAATTTTCTTGCCTTCAGTAGAAGTCGTTCCAGTATCGTGCACACATTTTTTGATAATAGGTTTTAGCTTACCTAGGAAATCCAGGTATAGTTCTCAGGAAAAATAAAAATAATATAATATTTCGTTAAAAATATGGCAGAATTAAACGACAATGAGTGGGACTATGATGTCAATGAAACATTTTCTATACCAACAGAAGGGGGAGCTACAACACATATAACATCAGATAATACAAGTATATACAAAACATTTAAAGATTATAAAAAGAAACTATTAAAGGAACAGAGGCTTAAATGGGAAATCTCTAGTCTGAATAAATACATAGAGTCAGAAATGATATCAAGAGGGCTTAGAATAAGGAAAAAACCTGGAACCAATTTAAATGACCCACTTTTAGAAGATTTTAGAAAGAAATGGGAGGAATATGCAAGTGAATGTTCACAAAAATGGATGAAATTAATGATAGAAGAAAATAAGCTAAGACTAACACAAATTGTAACTGAATTAACTGAGATAAAAGAAAGTCCGATCAGCCAATAGAATGCGAGCTCAATCTGATTGGCTGATTGGATCAGCCAATCGGATTGAACTTGATTCTGATTGGCTGATTCCATCAGCCAATCAGAATATTCCTACCTTAATTCCGATTGGCTGATAGAATCCTATCAGCCAATCGGAATTCGAGGGACGCCATCTTGGATGACGTCCCTTAAAGGAACCGTCATTCTTCAGTTGGACGTCGCCGGAAGAAGATGGGTCAGCGGTGGAGGTCTTCAGGATGGAGCCGGTCGTCATCGGATGAAGATAGAAGATGCCGCTTGGATCAAGATGGTTGCCGGTCCGGATCGCCTCTTCTTCCCGGATAGGATGAAGACTTTGGAGCCTCTTCTGGACCTCTTCAGCCACCGGATGATGGATCGCCAACCCCCGCTTGGGTTGGATGAAGATTTTGGAGCCAGGACGGATCGGTGATACCTGGTGAGGTGAAGACAAGGTAGGATGATCTTCAGGGGCTTAGTGTTAGGTTTATTTAAGGGGGGTTTGGGTTAGATTAGGGGTATGTGGGTGGTGGGTTGTAATGTTGGGGGGGGGTATTGTATGTTTTTTTTTACAGGCAAAAGAGCTGAACTTCTTGGGGCATGCCCCGCAAAGGGCCCTGTTCAGGGCTGGTAAGGTAAAAGAGCTTTTAACTTTAGTAATTTAGAATAGGGTAGGGCATTTTTTATTTTGGGGTGCTTTGTTGTTTTATTAGGGGGCTTAGAGTAGGTGTAATTAGTTTAAAATTGTTGTAATATTTTTCTTATGTTTGTAAATATTTTTTTATTTTTTGTAACTTAGTTCTTTTTTATTTTTTGTACTTTAGCTAGTTTGTTTAATTGTATTTATTTGTAGGAATTGTATTTAATTAATTTATTGATAGTGTAGTGTTAGGTTAATTGTAGGTAATTGTAGGTAGTTTATTTAATTAATTTATTGATAGTGTAGTGTTAGGTTTAATTGTAACTTAGGTTAGTATTTATTTTACAGGTAATTTTGTAATTATTTTAACTATTTTAGCTATTAAATAGTTCTTAACTATTTAATAGCTATTGTACCTGGTTAAAATAAATACAAAGTTACCTGTAAAATAAATATTAATCCTAAAATAGCTATAATATAATTATAATTTATATTGTAGCTATATTAGGATTTATTTTACAGGTAAGTATTTATCTTTAAATAGGAATAATTTATTTAATAAGAGTTAATTAATTTCGTTAGATGTAAATTATATTTAACTTAGGGGGGTGTTAGTGTTAGGGTTAGACTTAGCTTTAGGGGTTAATACATTTATTAGAGTAGCGGTGAGCTCCGGTAGGCAGATTAGGGGTTAATAATTGAAGTTAGGTGTCTGCGATGTTAGGGAGGGCAGATTAGGGGTTAATACTATTTATTATAGGGTTAGTGATGCGGATTAGGGGTTAATAACTTTATTATAGTAGCGCTCAGGTCCGCTCGGCAGATTAGGGGTTAATAAGTGTAGGCAGGTGGAGGCGACGTTGTGGGGGCAGATAAGGGGTTAATAAATATAATATAGGGGTCGGCGGTGTTAGGGGCAGCAGATTAGGGGTACATAAGGATAACGTAGGTGGCGACGCTTTGCGGTCGGCAGATTAGGGGTTAATAAGTGTAGGCAGATGGAGGCGACGTTGAGGGGGGCAGATTAGGGGTTAATAAATATAATACAGGGGTCAGCGGTGTTAGGGGGAGCAGATTAGGGGTACATAAGGATAACGTAGGTGGCGGTCGGCAGATTAGGGGTTAAAAAAATGTATTCGAGTGTCGCCGATGTGGGGGGACCTCGGTTTAGGGGTACATAGGTAGTTTATGGGTGTTAGTGTACTTTAGAGTACAGTAGTTAAGAGCTTTAGAAACCGGCGTTAGCCCAGAAAGCTCTTAACTACTGACTTTTTTCCTGCGGCTGGAGTTTTGTCGTTAGATGTCTAACGCTCACTTCAGAAACGACTCTAAATATCGGAGTTAGAAAAATCCCATTGAAAAGATAGGATACGCAATTGACGTAAGGGGATCTGCGGTATGGAAAAGTCGCGGCTGAAAAGTGAGCGTTAGACCCTATTTTGAGTGACTCCAAATACCGGCGGTAGCCTAAAACCAGCGTTAGGAGCCTCTAACGCTGGTTTTCACGGCTAACGCCAAACTCCAAATCTAGGTCTTAGAATCTTTAGAAAAGGAAAATATACAAACAACCTCACAGGATCAGACAGAAGAACAAAATATTAGAATTGGTTTTAGTAACTTGAAACCAAAATCAGAATATATGCCAGCATTATCATCAGTTCCACTAGTCCATAATTTTGTAAAGATGGTAGAAAAGGACATTAATCTTTTGGATGTGGATAGTAATTTTGTGGATAATGTAAATCAGTCACAAAGACAAGCCATGAGAGAATTAAGTGAGGATACTTCCATTACAATTAAGCCATCAGACAAAGGTGGCAATGTAGTGGTATTAAATACAAAAGATTACATTGAGGAATGTGAAAGACAGCTAAAAATTAAAACACAATACAAACTCTTAAAATCTGATCCAACGCAAAAATATAATGAACAGCTAAAATCTATATTGTTAGGTGCTTTGGAGGATAACTTGATCACCAAAAAAGAATTCCAATATCTTTATGTAAAATACCCTATGGTACCAACTTTTTATACTATCCCAAAACTCCATAAAGGAAAAATCCCCCCACCTGGGAGGCCAATAGTTTCAGGCCAGGGCTCTATTACAGAAAATATCTCCCAATATGTGGATTTCTGTCTACGCCCATACCTACAAAATTTGCCATCATATGTAAAAGATACATTGGATGTTCTAAAAAAGCTAGATAATATTACAGTCAAGGAAGACACACTTTTGGTAGCAATTGACGTGGAGATGTTATATTCTTCAATTCCACACAGTCAAGGAATTGAGGCATGTAAATTCTATCTGCAACAAAGAGGTCCGGCATATGACAAACATACATCATTTGTCTTAGAATTACTTAAATTTATTTTGGAACATAATTTCTTTATATTTAATGGCAAATACTATGAACAGATATTAGGCACAGCGATGGGGACATGCTGTGCCCCAACCTATGCCTGTTTATACTTAGGGAAATGAGAACAGGATTGCGTCCTAGATAATGAATTTAACCATAATAACAGTATAGGCCTATGGTTAAGATTTCTAGATGACATTTTAGTTATCTGGGAAGATACGGAAGAAAATTTAACCAAATTTATGAATAATTTGAATTTAAACAATTGGAATTTAAAATTCACATTCTCAAAGGATAAATCAGCTATTTCATTTCTAGATTTAAATGTAATGATACTTCAAAATAAAATTGAAACATCCACTTATAGAAAACCAACAGCAGGCAATACACTATTAGCATATAATAGCCACCATCCGCAAGCATTAGTAAATAATATACCGTATGGTCAATATCTAAGACTGAAGCGGAATTGCTCTAGAGATGAGAAATTTAGATGGGAAGCCAGGGATCTTAAAAATAGATTTAAAGAGAGGGGATACCCGGATCAAACCCTAAAAATAGCCTATAACCGGTCAAAATTAAAAACTAGAGACAATCTGCTATATATGCATAATGAAAAGGAATTATTAAATTCAGGCCCAGTAAGATTTATAACCAATTTTAATAACAAATGGCAAACAATAAGAAGGATTCTAGAAAAACACTGGCATATTTTGCAAGCTGAATCATCCCTTTCTGATATTATTGGAGATAAGCCATCTTTAACAGCAAGGAAAGCTAATAATTTGAAGGATAAACTAGTAAGGAGCCATCTTTCCTATAAACCCAAAGTTTCTTGGTTGGAAAAATGGAGAAACAAAGATGGTAACTACAAATGCAGCCACTGCTCAGTGTGCCAAAATATGGCAACAGACAGTAGATTTACTGACAAAGATGGTAAAAAACATAAAATCAAAGGGCATATATCTTGTGGCAGTGAAGGGATTGTATACATGGTGTTCTGTAAATGTCCCATGTTCTATATAGGAAAAACATACAGAGAATTATGTGAGCGTATTAAGGAACATAAAAGGGATATTAAAAATAAGAACATAAAAACAAGTGCTGTAGCCAGACATTTTCTAGAATGCCACCAAAGTGATAAAAAACAATTAAGATTCAGGGGATTAGAGGCAGTGGACTTCAAAGGTAGAGGGGGAGATTTAGATAAAAAAACTTTTGCAATTGGAATGCAAATGGATATATAATCTAAAATCCCTAAAACCCCTAGGTTTAAATGAAGAAATTAACTATGCACCGTTCCTATGAAAAAACAATTAATTCTGATATCTGTGCTAATAATTTACAGTTATAACTTAAGGTTAAATAATTATTAACTATAAACATGCCTTTAAGAATAGCAGACTGTCTAGAATTATTTAGAAAGTTGTGGTTGTATATATTTATCGTATGATATAATTCAAAAATATTTATCGTTATGATATAGATCTATCTTGAGAAAATGTAGTATATATTTATCGTTGGATATAAATCTGTCTGGGGAAATATTATATGATTAATATCAATACTTGCAAACTAGCATGAATAGCAACAACTGTGGCAACATAGTATTTAATTATGTATACAAATTATACACCTGACAACCTAAAAGAAGGAAAAAGGAGGAGTTTCCAGGCAGACTTAAGGATACACAGATCTGCAACTAATTACAAACTCAGCCGGAAGAAGCCCAATGCTTTGTGGGTGAAACGCACGTAGCTGCTTTGAATGCCGGTGGAGTAACAGCTGATCTCTACCGAGCACACGCTGAAGTCTTATTCACACTGTGGAGACGTAAGGAGCGAAACTACAGCACCCTGCAAACAAGTAAGGCGTGGTAAATTCCACTAAGAGCCTTGCACATTCAGGATATTTTGGAGACAGAAGGAACTCACAGGACAGGTAATATTGTTTTATATCACAAGCGGAGATGTAATCAACATGATACCTGGGATCAACTAACTGCCGCATTAGCTGCTGTGTAAGTAGCGATATTACTGAACAGTATAAATTACCTGTCTTGCAACAATTAACCCTAAGTCGATTTTGGGTTAAAGTGAACACTGTTACTACTACTGTGGTGGAAAATTTAACAATGGAACTGTTCCCATTTTCTGTTTTCCCAAATAGACTACTAGTACTTGCAGGCTGCAATCAGATATGGAGACCTATATATGGGACGTAATTGTCTCACAAGTTATTCAGGAAATATTCCTTACAAATACCCTGAAACAGAGGCCTCTATATAGGGTTCCTTTAACAGACACAGTTCTATAAGGGACTTTCATCTTATTTATATATTTTTTGTTGCCACAATGATTTTGATTATTTACACTATGTTTTGCTGTTTATAATTTGGATTCTTGGATAAAGACACTTATAATTTAACCTGTTTATTGCCTGTGGTTTCTATAGGTAGTACTAATCCATTGTACTTTATTTTTTACTTATCCCTATGTGTTGGATTAAGAGTTACTAATTTCTTCTTGACCGGATAACCAATTTATTAACTCTCCGTGCACAGGTGGAGGGTGTATAACTGTGGGGGTTACCCCTTTAACCTTCCATTTGTGGGAAGTAACTATATATAAATGTGGTGCTGATACATTATATATTATATATATATATATATATATATATATATATTGTCACACACTGATTAGCCACACCATTAAAACCACTGACAGGTGGAGTGAATAACATTGATTATATTGTCACAATGGCACCTGTCAAGGGGAGGGATATATTAGGCAGCAATTGAACAGTCAGTTCTTAAATTTCATGTGTTGGAAGCAGGACAAATGGGCAAGCGAAAAGATCTGAGTGACTTTGAGTAGGGCCAAATAATGATGACTAGACAACTGGGTCAGAACATCTTCAAATAAAAGTCTTTTGGGGTGTTCCCGGTATGCATTGGTTAGTACCTACCAAAAGTGGTGCATGGAAGGGCAACCTATGAACCTGCGGCAGGGTCATGGATGCCCAAAGCTCATTGATGCATTTGGAGAGTGAAATCTAGCCCGTCTAGTCCATTCACAAAGAAGAGCTACTGTAGCTGAAATTGCTGAAAGGTCATGATAGAAAGGTGTCAGAACACACAGTGCACAGCAATTTGCTGTGTATGGGGCCACATAGCTGCAGACTGGTCAGAGTGCCCATGAGGACCCCTGTCCACAGCCAAAAGTGCCTTCAATGGGGACGTGAGCGTTAGAACTAGACCATGGAGCTATGGAAGAAGGTTGCCTTGTCTGATGAATCACATTTTATTTTAGATCAGGTGGATGGCCGATTGGGTGTGCGCTATTTACCTGGGAAGCGATGGCAGCAGGGTGCACTATGGGAAGAAGGCAGGCTGGCAGAGGCAGTGTTATTTACTGGGCAATGTTCTGCTGGAAAACCTTGGGTCCCGGCATTTATGTTACTTAGACACGTACCACCTACCTAGAAATTTTTGCAGACCACGTACACTCCTTCATAGCAATGGTGTTCCCTGATGGCAGTGGCCTCTTTAAGCAGGATAATGCAGCCTGTCACACTGCAAAAATTGTTCAGGAATGGTTTGAGAAACAATGCAAAGAGTTCAAGGTGTTGCATTGGTCTCCAAATTCCCCAGATCTAAATCCAATTGAGCATCTGTGGGATGTGCTAGAACAACAAATCCGATCCATGGGATATACTACTAATGTCTTGGTACCAGATACCACAGGACACATTTAGAGGTCTTGTGGAGTCCATGCTTCGACCGCATCAGATCAGTTTTGGCAGCATGAGGAAAACCTACAATATTAAATTCTCTTATACATATATATTTATTTATTTATTTATTTATTGAAGAGAATTTAAAATACTTTAAAGGGACATGAAACCCAACATTTTTCTTTCATGATTCAACAACTTTCTAATGTAGTTCTAGTATCATATTTTCTTTGTTCTATTGGTATCTGATGTTGAAAAGCAGGGATGTAAGCTCAGGAGCGTGCATATGTCTGGAACACTTTATGGCCACACTTTTACAGAAATGTTATCCATTTGCAATAGCACTAGATGGCAGCACTATTTCCTGCCATGTAGTGATCCAGACACCTACCAAGGTATCTCTGCCACAAGGAATACCATGAGAACAAAGCAAATTTGGTAATAGAAGTAGTTTGGAACATTTTTAAAATTGTATGCTCTGAATCCCAAAAGTATATTTTAGGGTTTCATATCCATTTAAAATCACATGCTCTATCAGAATTGTGCAAAATGAATTTTCACTTTCATATCCCTTTATTTTGCAACTAATACAGCAGTAGCATTTGTGCACTTCCTACTATTGATCTTTGGCTAAAATAATCCTCTCCCTACCCTCACACAGCTCTATTGGTGGAGGGGTTCCTTTTTAAATGAAAATGAAAACTATAATACATTTTGAAATGTATCATTAATGTCAAATAAGTATAGTGTCCCATTAATGTGTTCTGTCATTTTTGTTATATGATCTTACAATTCTGCTGTCCTTTTAAAGCCCTTTGTAGCTGTTGAATGATTGTAGTCATATGCACACAGCAAAAACCTGTCATAATATTAGATAGCTTGTATTTAAAAAACAACCATACACTCTGTCCATGCTGGAATTCACTGTTGGTTTTAGAATTTGATACTAAAACTTCATAATCGCTTGTGTACATGAATACAATGCATTATAGTAATTTATGAGCAAGTTGTACCTGATATATTGACTGTGGATTGATTTTTTAGTTAAGAAGAATAGATTTGCACTGCATGAGTACATATCATTTCCTGGATCTTTCAACTTAGAGTATGATGAAGTTGATAGTGTAACTATTAGCTAAGAAATTTCCTTTAGTTTAGTTGACCCTGAAGCTACAAACTGAGCAATAAATTGCATCATATATATATATATATATATATATATATATATATATATATATATATATATAGGGAAGCTGAAAATAGACTTTACAAACGGAATAAAATATGCTTAGTTTAGGCTCATATGCCTAGATTACTAGTTTTGTGCTAACCAGGGTGCGAAACTAACGCCAAAAACGTTGCGTTATTTCACTCTCCATATCGCTGCCATTACGAGTTACTGAAAAGCCTCCTTGTGCAATATGGTGCGTTTAGCTCCATGCCGCACAACATCCAAGGGCTGCTTTGACGTGCTCGTGCACACTTTCCCCCATAGACATCAATGGGGATAGAGTGTTAGAAAAAAATCTAACATCTGAAGTACGGAATGAAAAATCTCTGTAACGCAATCCCTTTGATGTCTATGGGGAAAAAAAGTTAAGTTTAAACCTAACTCCCTAACATAAACCCCTAGTCTAAACACCCCTAATCCGCCGCCCCCAACATCACCGACACCTAAGTAAAGTTTTTAAACCCTAAACCTCCGGCCCCCACATCGCCACCACTAAATAAACCGATTAACCCCTAAACCTCCGGCCCCCCACATTGCCGCTACTAAATAAACCTATTAAACCCTAAACCTCAGTCCCCCCACATCGCTGCAACTAAATAAAACTATTAGCCCATAAACCGCCAGCCCCCCCACATTGCAAAACACTACATTAAACTATTAACGCCTAAACCTAACACCCCCCTAACTTTAAATAAAAATTACAATATAACTATATTTAAATAAATAAAAACTTACCTGTGAAATAAAAATTAACCTACCATTAAACTATAAATTAACCTAACATAACTATTCTAATAAAATTAAAAAATGTTACCAATTAAAAACCTAAATTACAAATTCAAAAAAACCTAACACTAAGAAAAAAATTTAAAAATCTAAAATTACATAAAATAATAAACACTAAATTACGAAAAATAAAAAACACTAAGCTTACAAAAAATAATCAACGAAATTATCAAAAATAAAAACAATTACAACTAATCTAATAGCCCTATAAAATAAAAAGCCCCCCCAAAATAAAAACACCCCCTAACCTACAATAAACCACCAATAGCCCTGCTAGTTTGATAATGCTTATTTCAGCTGTATGTGTACTGGGTGACTTTTGGCCTACCATAAATTGTATAAAGTCTGTATTCTTTTCATTAGATTCATAACATGATTTATAGAAGAGAGTGTCATAATGTTGAGGACTAGAAGCTTCAGGAGATTTTTTTCTGGTGTGGTAATACAATTATTAATGCTTGCATTTATAGGGGATCATTTATTAAAATGGTTTTGGATTACAGCTGATCATATGACATATTCGAAGTTTTCATGTGCCACTCACTTTCTCTTTGGACGTTGTGGTAAATTGGTGTGTTCTGAGTTTTGGAAATGGGTTTTATAAACAGTTTTAATTAAGCCTGGAAATTAGTGTATGTATTTAATTGCTGGACTACGTGTAGACTGCCAGAACATAAATTATCTACTGGAATACAAAAATGAACTAATAAAGTAAATCTCAAAATAATATGGTTAATAATGTCTCTAACATGACACATACTTTTACAAAATAATATATTATCCTTTTTTTTAAGGTACCCTGTTGTTAATTAATCAAAATCTGTTGATTTATCTCAACTTAGTTTGAATAGAAGTTTTAGATGCATTACCATAGGGTATATGATTGGTAAGATGCGATCACAAGGTCATGTTTACTAAAATGTGCTTTTATATCCTTTAGGAAATGACCCATTCATGGCCCCCTCCACTCACAGCAATTCACACCCCTTGCAAAGTTGAACAGACCAAATTTTCTATCCCCAGTAAGGTAAGGATTATTATATATCAATTTACTTTCTGAATTCCTTTTAAAGGGCCATTACATTTAGTAGAAGTGCATCATTTGCAAGTGCATAATAAAAATATAGCACATTAACACTTTAAATTTTAAACAAACAGTAGATTATTTTCTGACAAATATAAAGTTTCCTCTCATTTCCCTGTCTACAGTATCATGTGACAGATGTCAACCAATTACAGACTCATATGTATACAAGCTGTCATATCTTGCATATGCTAAGTAGGAACTGGACCCTAAGAAGAGTGCACACATAAGACTATACACACTCCACCAAGAATGAGCAGCTGTCTTTTTACAATTTACAAAAACTGTTACAAGCAAGCGCTTCTGTCAAACTTTAATAACTAAACAACCAATTTCTCTAAGTAAAATTGTGGTGCGTTAAATAAATTGCAGCAAACACAGTTGCCATAGGATTATAAAGACTTGTGCATGCTCCTGAGATCCAACATATATTTACTCTTGAACAAAGGATACCAGAAGAATGAAGACAATTTTAATTGCATGCTCTATCTAAACAATTTGTTTATTTTTTACTTTAATTTTCATTTAAGTACAGTCATACTTTTATAGGCAACAATATACATAGATATTTAAACTGATATTCTAAGCACATGCACAGGAGAAGACACAGGTCAGATACTGTGCTTTAACAAAAAATAAATACACAAAGAATATAATATTATAGTGTTTGCAGTAAACATTCTAAGTTTAGCATTCAAAGTTCAGTGTTGATTTACCTGGCATTTCATACAAACTCTAAACATTTGAAGTCAATATGTTCAGTAGTTTGTTATTAAGTTGGCATAAGAGCGAACCTAATATTTATTTATTTATAAAATATTTTACCAGGAAGGATACATTGAGATTTCTCTTGTTTTCAAGTATGTCCTGGGATATATTGATATCAAGCTTTATACCAATTTTTCAAATTTATACCAATATATTTATATCAATCTAATGAAAACCTCCTAGTTGTAAATAGAGGAAGTATTTTAAGTTTAAAATATCTAAAGAAGAGATTAAAAGTGATCTTGTTGTATGTGGTTTAAACTGGAACCTCATTTGTGAAAACCTTTCACGTTTAAAATTTATAATTTATAATCTTGTAGATGGTGGAATTATCAAATAGAAAATTTAAAGGGACAATGAACTGTAAAATTTTCTAGTCATTAATTTGTTCCCAATTATCCATCTTACCTGTTCAAGTGTGTTAAATTGTTTACAAATAGTTAATTTCCCATAATTTTTGCATTCAAAATATCTGTTTTTGACTGTGGTAGCCCACCTATACTGAAAACTTCAAATCTTTAGTATTTGCTATAAACAAAAAGCTATGTAAAAATAGATATCAAAAGAAATGATACTCTCAGTAGGAGGTAGGAGAAATAAGTAATAAAATGGTAATTTGCAATTGTTCTCTCTAGGGCCTGATATTCAAAACCTCGCTCCTCAGGCAAGATATTCTAAGAAGTCTCGTAGATACGGCGATGCACTTAAAAAAAATTAAGAAACACAAATTTTATCTTGAGAAAAGTTTATGTTGCTAAATACAATACGAGGTCTAAAAAAAAAAAAGATTTTGTGTGATTTCTCTCCATGCCGGCGAGGTTTTGACTATCAGGCCCTCAGTATTGAGCTTTGGCATGCAGATAGAGATAATATAATAAAGCATGTGTTGGTATGGAATGTGATAGTATAAAGAGATCTGATTTCCCTGCAAGCTCTGTCCATTTTAATGAGTTGTGGTGTCAAAAAGCAAACAAGCACAAACAGCAAATTCATGTAGAAAAAATAACCTAGCAATTTATCGTACATTTTATACTCTGCTACTGATATAACAAGCCATTGGAAACACATTAAGGGGAACCCTATTTTATACTGCACTGTCCTTTTAAAGATATCATAGGAGATAGAGAAACTGAGTGTCACAGGTTCAAATCTCACTGTAAACAATTAAAATCTCTATTTTCCATGAATGTATGAGAAATCGTACTGTAATGTGAGCATTAGAGTGAATGAAAGTTCTCGGTTTGAATATGAGACACCTATAAATGTTTACATTTTTCATTTTTGAGAAGTTAATCTCTGACTTTTAACTTGTAGCTGCATAAAGCTAGGTATTATCAGAGCTATTTCATAAATGTTACAACTGCATAAGCAAGAACAAGACATTATGTTAGATTACAAAAAGGTCTAGAAAAAGTAATGTAGTAACCAAAAAAATAAAAAATAAAAATGTTTTAGAATATCCAGCAGCAGTCAGTTTAACACATTTAAAATAATTTTCTTATGTAACTTGGCTATTTATACTAAACATTTAATCCTTATCCTATTCTTATGAATTTTAGATAAGGTTAAAAATGATTGATAGAGAAAGATTATATACAAGCCTCAGGCTCTGTGACCTAAATCTTTATATCTAGTAGATATGTGGATTACTTGATGCTGACTTATTTATATTTATTTTTGCAGGACTCTCAACATTTGACCTCAGGATACAGTATACAAAGTAAGTGTTTTGTTCAGATAATCACATTACATCTACAAGACAATTTACTCCTTGTAAACTTGTTTGGCAATGCAGCAGTGTACTTATTGATCTGAACACCGTAAGTGTTAAAAGTGATGGGAAGAAATCCTTCTTCTTTGGGGATAAACGTTTTGCAGACGTTTAACCCCTCTAGGTTTTTTTTCTGACAAAGAAAGATTATAGAATCAGATCGCTATTCTGAAACTTCAAAGTGCCAAGTGTTGCATATATTTCACAAAATAAGAGAAATAATACACCATTGGATTATATTTCCTTATATTATACACCTTATATTTCCAAAAGTATTTGGACATCCTTACTGAGTTCAGGTATGTCAATCACACTCATTGCTAACAAGTGCATACAATACAGCACAAAGCCATTAAATCTCCATAGACAAGTATTGGCACTATAATTGGTCACACCGAAGAGCTCAGTGACTTTAAACATGGCACTGTTGTAGGATGGCACCTTTGCCACAAGTCAGTTTGTGACATTTCCAGTCATCTTTTAAGTGCTATTATTGTGGAATGGAAACATATACTGTAGGAGCAATATAACAGCCCAGCCCTGAAGTGGCAGTCTACGCATACTCACAGAATGGGGTCACTGAGTGCTGAAGTGTGTAGGGAATAAAATAGCCAATTTCATTATTTTAATTATTATATCTGTGTATTGTTTTACATACTTTAGCCTTAGTATGAGGCTGGTTGTGCATGTTGTCCGTGCTAATATGTTAGGTGACGTTTGCCTCTGTATAGTGAATCAGACCTTCCTTTTCCAAATGTTTATATATATTTAGAAGGATAGTGATCTAAATATATATATCTATATAAATATGTATTTATTTATATTTTAGAGCGTTGTGATGCACCAAGCAAGGCTGCAGCAAAATCTGCCCCACAAAAATCGTAAGTTGCATTATTGTATTTGTTTATGTTCTTACTGTGATTTCTCACTTTGATATTGTCTACACTACTAATACTTTTTGTTTTTTTACTCACTACTTTTGTTTCTACATTTTGTGCTACAGCATTTTTAGGATTTGGTTGTATTTATCTTGCTATATATGGGATGCGAGACAGAACATGCAACATGGGTAACCCAGTCGCTTACCTGTCCGGTATTATCCCTTGTATATACTTGGGTACTGTGTACAGCTTGGGTGTAGTATGTGTCAGGTACTATAGAATGATACACATATATATATTTCTTGCTATAAGATGTGCACATCTTTCAGGGTAATACATTGTCATATGCCTGTACATCACATGTTGTTTGTGATAAGAGTTACACCTTTGTGACTTTTTTGGGAGTTGAATAGTTAATTGTATAACTTTTGATTTCCTATATTTGTGTTTAATAAATTGCGCTTTTTCTTCATGATTATATTGGTCAGAGATTTACTACCCACATTGTATGTAAATATTTCCATTTTAGTATTAAAAGAGTGCTTGATTCCCTATCTTTTCCATGGTACATTAATTTTCATGTTCCAAATCTTTTCTTAAAGTTTATGTGCATATACAATTTTTATAGGGTCTGGACCACCAAACAAAAAGTAATTTTGTATATTGTTAATGATGCCAATATTAATAAATTGATATTGGTTTTGATTCACATTTATATTAACCATTTGTCCTGAGTCCCCTTTGGTTTTATATATATATATATATATATATATATATATAAACATAAATAAACATGTTTACACAAATATACATATGTATATATCAATATATCAATACATAAACATTTTAGACATGTATATGTATGTATATATTCAAATATAGCCCTTTCAATTCAAATACCTTATCATATACATGATTTTTTTGTTGTATGTCCCTTACTTATTTTAGCATGAGTTTAAACATATACCACTTCCTACACACTGAAAAAAAAATGAAAATCGCTATCAAACTAAATAATATAAAAATCCATTTGCCCCCAACAGTTCACCCAGTTCGGTTCTGTGCATAATCACACAGTTAGATCAGCGGCACTGAGTGTTTGCTGTTTCTCTCCTCCTGTTTATAGTGATTTGACACACTGCAGCCTAGCTCCCCCCTGCACCTCTACCCTCAGAGTGTCATTAGGAGTCCAGAATAACTTAGGAAGCATTGCTGCTGGCTATTAGGACAGTGAATCTAAGGTAGTTTTTTGTCTCTTCAAGCCCTGCAATAATGTAATGTATATGGCGAAGTGATAATAAAAAAGAGCTGGACAGTTAAAAAGAATTGATTAGGAGATGGTTTATGTCTCACTATAACTTTACTGCAATATTGCAAGAATGCTTCTTTTTTTATGTTTTTTTGGAAGAATTAATGACTGTTAATAGTAAAGGTTTTGTAATTTTATGTGCACATGTATTATTTGTTTAGATTAGACACTTTAACACATTTTGACTAGTGATGTAGACCATTTTTTGTTTACTGGTACAAATTCTATAGTAAAGGAATTTGTCTTATATAACATTTTTAAAAGTCTGTTTTTGCATATTGCTTTGCTTCATGTAACATCTCTTCCTATGACATCTTCTACTGTGATGTCACTGAATATGAAAAAGTACTGCAAATGATGAAATTGCTGTTGGCAGGATTGAGCTTTCCATAGTTGGGAGATGTCTGTATTTATAATGCCTTTCTGTCTACCTCTAATTAAAATGGTATACGTAAATATTTTTTGTATTGCTGTGTTATTAACCCTATACTGGCTTGATAGCCATATAAAGTGCTACCTCTTTTGCTCAACATTTGGTGTGCATGTATGTATGTTTAAATATATATATATATGTGTATATCTATATATATATCTATATCTATATATATATATATATATATATATATATATATATAAAGAACAAAGGCATGCACTCTCTGGATTTGTGCAAAATGAGTGCTTTAATGGCACATCAAACAAGTTGGTCTGATGAAGGGGTGATTGATCCCTGAAACGTTACCTGTTTGATGTGCCATTAAAGCACTTATTTTGCACAAATCCAGAGAGTGCATGCATTTGTTCTATTTATGAGTATACCTGCCTGCACCCTGGTAGTTGTCTTTTAGGTGGAAGTGCGCTCTACTCTTGATTATATATATATATATATATATATAGTCTATTATTTAAATATAATTACACTATTACTATCAAATGGGTGTGTTTTGATAGCAGAACTGAGTGGGTGGACGACAGTAGGTCGTCAATACTCTGGTGACCTGCTTTCTTGCTCTGTTGGAAAACGTCCCTGGAATGCTTTTTTTAAATGTTGGCAACTATGCATATACCTTTGAACCCTTTTAAATGTTTTAAAATCTTTAAAATTAATATTTTTATTAGATAGTGTATATATGAGTGTAACACTTTGTTTTAATGTATTAATGTTCGGCTAGATTATGAGTTGTGTGTTAAGGTAAAAAAGCAGCATTAAGAGGTCCTAACGCTGCTTTTTTACGCCCCTGCTATTACGAGTCTTGAAGGTTTAGGGTCACCGCACACTTCTTTGGCCTTACTGCAAAACAACTTATGTAAACTTCATAAAGTCTTTTTTCTATGGGACTTCCATAGCGCCGGTATTACGAGTCTGTCCTGGGAGGCCAAAAAGTGAGCGGTACACCCTACCCTGTCAAGATCCGTAACGCATTCTAAAGTCAGTAGTTAAGAGTTTTATGGTACAAAGCCGTAACATAAAACTCATAAGTAAAGTGCTAAAAAGTACACTAACACCCATAAACTACCTATTAACTCCTAAACCGAGGCCCTCCCGCATCGCAAACACTATAATAAAATTTTTAAACCCTAATCTGCCGCTCCGGACACCGCCGCCACCTACATTATATTTATGAACCCCTAATCTGCTACCTCCAACATCGTTGACACCTACATTATATTTATTAACCCCTAATCTGCCGCCCCAATGTCGCCGCAACCTACCTACACTTATTAACCCCTAATCTGCTGCCCCAACATCGCCGCCACTATAATAAACATATTAACCCCTAAACCGCTGCACTCCCGCCTCGCAAACAATAGTTAAATATTATTAACCCCTAATTTAACATCAACGCCACCTACCTACATTTATTAACCCCTAATCAGCTGCCCCCAACGTCGCCGCCACTATACTAAATGTATTAACCCCTAAACCTAACCCTAACACCCCGTAACTTAAATATAATTTAAATAAATATAAAGAAAATTACTATCATTAACTACATTATTCCTATTTAAAACTAAATACTTACCTATAAAATAAACCCTAAGCTAGCTACAATATAACTAATAGTTACATTGTAGCTATTTTAGGGTTTATTTTTATTTTACAGGCAAGTTTGTATTTATTTTAACTAGGTACAATAGTTATTAAAAAGTTATTAACTATTTAATAACTACCTAGCTAAAATAAATACAAAAGTACCTGTAAAATAAAACCTAACCTAAGTTACGCTAACACCTAACACTACACTATAATTAAATAAATTAACTAAATTAACAACAATTAAATCAATAAAATTAAATTAGTTAAAGTACAAAAACCTCCCCACTAAATTACAGAAAATAATAAACAAATTTCAAGATATTTAAACTAATTACACTTAATCTAATAGCCCTATCAAAATAACCCCCCCCCAAAAAAAAAAAAAAAACCTAGCCTAAACTAAACTACCAATAGCCCTTAAAAGGGCCTTTTGCGGGGAATTGCCCCAAAGTAATCAGCTCTTTTACCTGTAAAAAAAAATATACAAACAACCCCCCCAACAGTAAAACCCACCACCCACACAACCAACCCCCCAAATAAAATACTATCTAAAAAAAAACTAAGCTCCCCATTGCCCTGAAAAGGGCATTTGGATGGGCATTGCCCTTAAAAGGGCAGTTAGCTCTTTTGCAAGCCCAAACCCTAACCTAAAAATAAAACCCACCCAATACACCCTTAAAAAAACCTAACACTAACCCCCTGAAGATTGACTTACCGGGAGAAATCTTCATCCAAGCCGGGCCGAAGTCCTCAACGAAGCCGGGTGAAGTCTTCATCCAAGTCGGGTGAAGTGGTCCTCCAGATGGGCAGAAGTCTTCATCCAGACGGCATCTTCTATCTTCATCTATCCGGCGCCGAGCGGGTCCATCTTCAAGACATCCGACGCAGAGCATCCTCTTCATCCGACGACTAAAGACCAATGAAGGTACCTTTAAGTGACATCATCCAAGATGGCATCCCTTAGATTCCGATTGGCTGATAGAATTCTATCAGCCAATCGGAATTAAGGTAGAAAAAATCCTATTGGCTGATCCAATCAGCCAATAGGATTGAGCTTGCATTCTATTGGGTGATTGGAACAGGTACCTTCATTCATCTTTAGTCGTCGGATGAAGAAGATGCTCCACGTCGGATGTCTTGAAGATGGACCCGCTCCGCGCCGGATGGATGAAGATAGAAGATGCCATCTGGATAAAGACTTCTGCTCGTCTGGAGGACCACTTTGCCCGGCTTGGATGAAGACTTCTCCCGGTAAGTCGATCTTCAGGGGGTTAGTGTTAGGTTTTTTTAAGGGTGTATTGGGTGGGTTTTATTTTTAGGTTAGGTTTTGGGCTTGCAAAAGAGCTAATTGCTCTTTTAAGGGCAATGCCCATCCAAATACCCTTTTCATGGCAATGGGGAGCTTAGGCTTTTTTAGATAGTATTTTATTTGGGGGGTTGGTTGTGTGGTTGGTGGGTTTTACTGTTGGGGGCTTGTTTGTATTTTTTTTCAGGTAAAAGAGCTGATTACTTTTGGGCAATGGCCCGCAAAAGGCCATTTTAAGGGCTATTGGTAGTTTAGTTTAGGCTAGGTTTTTTTTTTTATTTTGGGGGACTTTTTTATTTTGATAGGGCTATTAGATTAGGTGTAATTAGTTTAAATATGTTGTAATTTGTTTATTATTTTCTGTAATTTAGTGTTTTTTTTGTACTTTAGCTAATTTAATTTAATTGATTTAATTGTTGTTAATTTAGTTAATTTATTTAATTATAGTGTAGTGTTAGGTGTTAGTGTAACTTAGGTTAGTTTTTATTTTACAGGTACTTTTGTATTTATTTTAGCTAGGTAGTTATTAAATTGCTAATAATTATTTAATAACTATTGTACCTAGTTAAAATAAATACAAACTTGCCTGTAAAATAAAAATAAACCCTAAGATAGCTACAATGTATCTATTAGTTATATTGTAG
This sequence comes from Bombina bombina, assembly GCF_027579735.1. NCBI lineage: Eukaryota > Metazoa > Chordata > Amphibia > Anura > Bombinatoridae > Bombina > Bombina bombina. The sequence goes on from NC_069499.1 coordinate 672,700,872, forward strand.
CTAGCTTAGGGTTTATTTTTTAGGTAAGTATTTAGTTTTAAATAGGAATAATGTAGTTAATGATAGTAATTTTATTTATATTTATTTAAATTATATTTAAGTTAGGGGGTGTTAGGGTTAGGGTTAGACTTAGGTTTAGGGGTTAATACATTTAGTATAGTGGCGGCGACATTGGGGGGGCAGATAAGGGGTTAATAAATGTAGGTAGGTGGCGTCGATGTTAGAGACAGCAGATTAGGGGTTAATAACATTTAACTAATGTTTGCGAGGCAGGAGTGTGGCGGTTTAGGGGTTAATATGTTTATTATAGTGGTAGCGATGTTGGGGCAGCAGATTAGGGGTTAATAAGTGTAGGTAGGTTGCGGCGACATTGGGGGCGGCAGATTAGGGGTTAATAAATATAATGTAGGTGTCGGCGATGTTTGGGGCAGCAGATTAGGGGTTAATAAGAATAATGTAGGTGTTGGCGATGTCGGCAGATTAGGGGTTAATAAGTATAATGTAGGGGTCAGGGGGGCCGATTAGGGGTTAATAAGTGTAAGATTAGGGGTGTTTAGTCTCGGGGTTCATGTTAGGATGTTAGGTGTAGACATAAATTTTATTTTCCCATAGGAATCAATGGGGCTGAGTTACTGAGTTTTACGCTGCTTTTTTGCTTAAGCAGCGCTGGTATTGGAGAGCGGTAATGAGCAAAATTTTGCTCAACGCTCACTTCTTGTCTTTTAACGACGGGTTTGTAAAAACTCGTAATACCAGCGCTGTAGGGAAGTGAGCGGTGAGGGAAAACTGCTCATTGGCACCGCATAGCCTCTAACGCAAAACTCGTAATCTAGCCGGTTGTGTTTGGTGCAACTTTCTACTTAGCCCTAACTCTTAATAGATTTTAGCATCTATATAATACATTCTCTGCAATCTTATGTGGTTTTCTTGTTTTCTTAAAAGCAAAATCTGTCTAAATATAATTTGTCAGACGTATTCAGATTATTTTGGTAATACAAACTATACAGCTCTATTCTATATAAATGATTTCATTTCCAGAAAATCGACTTACTGCTAAATAAACTTTTCTGCAAGGAAAACAAATGCATTTTGGTTTATGTCTAGAATGATATAGTTGTAAATCAATCCCAAATCAACATAGGTAAAACTCAGCCTGAATTATTTTTAAACAGATCGGGGAACTATATTGTATTGTAAGTCAGTTTTAAAATTAAAATTCATATTATTTTCTCTATTGAATATTTTTTTTTTTTATTATTATTTAGCTATATTTTTTTTTTACCCATAACAGTTCTCTGCTGTTCCTATATTGCAAAGTTTAGTTCAATTATATTTCAGCTTCACATTATATAGTTATATAAATTCATGTTTTAATGGTTATTTTATTATTATTATTATTATTATTATTATTATTATTTTGATGATGCGGATGCGAACATCAACAAAGGGATATATCCAAAGTCACATGATCACTACTGCGATCATGTGACTAAAAAAAGTTCTGATTGGCTCCTGGGGTACTGCTTGCATTGCCCCAGGTGTTTACTTGAGGAGGGAAGCAGAATAATTTGGATGTTCCATTCCATTAATTGCATCTAGCTGCCTACATGAGTATGCAAAGGCAATGATTCATACTAAAAATGAATAAAGATACATATAATTAACTAAATAATACTAATAAATACAGGGTGAGGGGGCACTGCTCAGAAGAGCTTAAAATCTGTGATGCTACTAAAAGTTGAAACACATAATAATTTATGAACACCCCAGAGAAGCAAATCACTCTAATACATGTGTTAACCTTTAGAAGTTATTTGGAAGTTTCTTTGTACAATACCTCCTAACATTTTTAAGTGACCATATTGTCACACTACTAATAAAGTTATTCAAATTATTTGCTGCTACTCCCAGGATTCTGATATTCTAAGATTGTGTTGCCCTCCATAAGCAGTCTGAATTATAGTAATACCTTTCCATTTTAAGTGTGCCCACATTTCCATAAACACATGTACTGCAGAAAAAACATATACTTGGAATAAATAGAGACCTTTCACCAGGGCTTGCCTGAGGATAGGATTCAGGGCCTAATTTAATGTATCTCAAAGCACAGATATGCTGGCACAATTACTACCCTGGAACTGAATGTGAAAGTTCATGATGTCAAGAAAAAATATGCTAAAGTTGCTTAAAACTGTATATAAATGGGCACCTTTAATATATGTTTTAAAGTACACTAATAAATGTAATATATTTAATTGTGTTGGAGAAATCCCTTCTGCTTAAAGGGACACTGAACCCAAATTTTTTATTTTGTAATTCAGAAAGAGCATGCAATTTTAAGCAACCTTCTAATTTACTCCTATTATCAATTTTTCTTCATTCTCTTGCCATCATTATTTGAAAAAGAAGGCATCTAAGCTTTTTTTGGTTTCAGTACTCTGGACAGCACTTTTTTATTGGTGGATGAATTTATCCACCAATCAGCAAGGACAACCCAGGTTGTTCACCAAAAATGGGCCGGCATCTAAACTTACATTCTTGCATTTCAAATAAAGATACCAAGAGAATGAACAAAAATGTGATAATAGGAGTAAATTAGAAAGTTGCTTAAAATTTCATGCTCAATCTGAATCACGAAAGAAAATTTTTGGGTACATTGTCCCTTTAAGGAGATTTGTTAATTTTTTTTTAATAATCCTTGACTTTCTTTAAACGTTAATGCTCATAATTGTTTGTAAATTAAATGTAAAAGAATATGTTGATACAATCAACATCTTAACCCCTTAGTGACCAGACCATTTTTCAATTTCCTTACTGTTAAGGACCAGGGCTGATTTTACATTTCTGTGGTGTTTGTGTTTAGCTGTAATTTTCTTCCTACTTATTTACTGTACCCACACATATTATATACAATTTTTTATCACCATTAAATGGACTTTCTAAAAATGCCATTATTTTCATCATATCTTATAATTTACTATAAACACTTTTATAAAATATGATGAAACAATTGAAAAAAACACTCTTTTTCTAACTTTGAATCCCAAAATCTGTTACGCATCTACAACCACCAAAAAACACCCATGCTAAATAGTTTTTAAATTTTGTCCTGAGTTTGGAAATACCCAATGTTTACATGTTCTTTGCTTTTTTTGCAAGTTATAGGGCAATAAATACAAGTAGCACTTTGCTATTTCCAAACCATATTTTTTTTTCAAAATTAGCGAGTTACATTGGAACACTGATATTTGTCAAGAATCCCTGAATAACCATTCATATATATATATATATTTAGTAGACAACCCAAAGTATTGATCTAGGCCCATTTTGGTATATTTCATGCCACCATTTCACCGCCAAATGCGATCAAATAATAAAAGTCATTAACTTTTTCACAAACTTTATGTTTCTCACTAAAATTATTTACAAACAGCTTGTGCAATTATGGCACAAATGGTTGTAAATGCTTCTCTGGGATCCCCTTTGTTCAGAAATAGCAGACATATATGTCTTTGGCATTGCTTTTTGCTAATTAGAAGGCCGCTAATTGCAGCTGCCACCACACTTGTATTATGCCCAGCAGTGAAGGGGTTAATTATGTAGCTTGTAGGGTTAATTTTAGCTTTAGTGTAGAGAGTAGCCTCCCACCTGACACACCCCACCCCCCAAAGGTCACCCCCATCTTAAGTACTAGCAAAAAAGTCTGCCAGTATGAAAATAAAAATGTTTTTTTAATAATTTTTTTAGAAAATATATTTGCTGCAGTGTAGGATCCCCCCTTACCCCCAGCTTCCCTGATTCCCCCCAAAAAAGCTCTCTAACCCTCCCCCTCTACCTATTTGCCACCATCTTAGGTACTGGCAGCTGTCTGCCAGTACCCAGTTTACTGCAAATTAAGCTCATTTTTTTTTTTTTTAAAGTAAAAGACCCATTTTTTTCTGTAGTGTAGTTGCCCCCTTCAATACCATACCCCCTCCCAGATTCCTTTCTGTTATCGGATCCCATATAGGATCCCCCTCATTGCCCTTCCTCGCCCTTTCCTCCTTCCCCCTCACTGCCACTGCGGCTCAGTATTATTATTTTTTGTATGTCTGTAGCATGGCGTAGCAGTCCCACACGCTCCTGCCCTCTTCCCGCCCTCCTCCAGCGATGGGCCGCCCAACCACCCACCTGCCTCCTATCCCTCCCACGCCACCAACAATCTCTGCATCGGAAACTGACCAGAGGGTATTGCACAATGCCTCAATATCGAGGCATCGCTGCAATACCCTGAAAGCGGCTGGAAGCGATTGCAATCGTTTCCAGCATTCATTTTCACTGAGGACGTACCAGGTACATCCATTGCCATTAACTGACACTTTTTGCAGGACGTACCTGGTACGTCCTCAGTCGTTAAGAGGTTAAAGCATGTTATAATGAATGTGGTTTATCTTTATTGTTAGAAACTATACTTTACACATTTTTATGGGTTAACCAGTATTTAGCCCACTCAAACTAATTTATTCAAGAAAATGTATAAATTTATGTGTAAAATATAAGTCTATTTTTGCAATACATTTTTTAACAGTGATTTAAAGGGATATGGTACATGACAAGGTGTTGGACTGGTAAGAGCTCATATGTGTGCATATTTGTATGTGTAGACATATGTGTGCATGTATATATGTGTATGAGTATGTATGTGCATATACATATCTACACATATATACATATATAAATATACACACATTAGCTACACACATACAAAAACACATGCAAATACACACACACTATACACCTTTAAAGGGACAGGAAATAAGCATTTTTTCTTTCATGATTTAGAAATAAATTTTTTAACAACTTTCTAATTTACTTCTTTTATCTAATTTGCTTCATTCTCTTGATATCCTTTGCAGAAGAGCATATCTAGATAGGCTCAATAGCTGCTGATTGGTGGCTGCACATAGATGCCTTGTGCGATTGGCTCACCCATGTGCATTGCTATTTCTTCAACAACGGATATTTAAAGAATAAAGCAAATTAGCTAACAGATGTAAATTGGAATGTTTTTTAAAATTGTATTCTCTATCTGAATCATGAAAGAAAAAAATTGTGTTTAATGTCCCTTTAAGCCCTTCCCGGTCCAACACCTTGTCATATACCATATCCCTTTTAAATCACTGCTACATAATTTATTGCAATAAAAAAATCTATATATCTCAATAGAAAAGCATAGTTAAAATGTTAGTGAGGATATTTGACTTTCGGTTTGGAGCAACTTAAGCTTAGCACACTTAGTGCTCAAGCAATTGCCTAAATTAGTTTTTTTTAGTGCATTTCCATAGAAGTTTATTATGTGACTAATTAAGCCAGTTCTTGACAAATATGTTAAAAAATTAGGAGCCAGTAAGAATATTAAGGAGCCAGGCATATTTTTAGGAGCCAGATAGTTGGATTTGTATATAGATATATGGAGAATACCCTAAAAAGTTAGGAGCCAGGGGTAAAATTCTAGGAGCCAGTGGCTCCCAGGCTCCTCTGTTTGTCGAGCCCTGAATTAAGCAAATTTGATAAAAGAAGCAAAAAGGAAAGTTATTTAAAATTGCATGCCCTTTCTGAATCATGAAATAAATAAATTTGTGTTTTATCTCCCTTGCATATGATCTGGCCACATGTTAAATAAATGAAGTCTAAGATCTAAAAACAAATAGATTTTAAATCCAACAGGTAGCCAAAGCTATTAAATCCGATTGATAGCCAAAGCTATGTTCTCATAAGCACATATGCAAATGCTTAAATCAGATCATGTAAAAAAAATACATAACTCTCAGGTTATTCAAGATTGTATTTATTTCTATTACTTTATTAGCCTTTTTTTTAGATTCTCATCTTAATTTGCAAAATGTGAATATTTGCTCATTTACTACTCATGTGGCAAATTACATTTCACAGACAATATTGTTCAGCTGAAAGCTTTGGATTCAGATAGTGTACAATTAAAAAAAATCTGTTTTACTTCTAGCAAATTTACCTCTTTCTATTGATATCCTTTATTTAAACTCTGTTCTTTCCATGAGAGCATACTGAAGTATAATCAAGAGTGTGTCTGAACATCACTCATCTGTCATAAAGTGCTCGAAACATGAACATTAGTATGATCTCATGGAAAGACCAATATTTCAACAAAGGATATCAGGAGAAAGGAAATCTGATAAAATAAAATAGACATTTTTTCTTTCTTTCTTTCTTTCTTTCTTTCTTTCTTTCTTTCTTTCTTTCTTTCTTTCTTTCTTTCTTTCTTTCTTTCTTTCTTTCTTTCTTTCTTTCCTCTTCCTTTCTTTCTTTCAATGCTACACGTTTAGTTGAAAATGTATATTGTTTTAAAAAGATATATAAACATTGTATTACCCATTCCATTTTTGAATAGCCAACACTGTTATATTAATATACTTTTTACCTCTATGATAACCTGTATCTAAGCACTTGCAGACTGACCCTTATCTCAGTGCTTTTTACAATCTTGCATTTTAGCCAATCAGTGCTGGTTCTTGTATAACCATTATTATTCTCCATGGAAGTTAGCACAATGTTATCTATATGGCACACATGAACTTGCACTGTCTGGCTGTTGCGCCAAATTTACAGCTAGATTTGGAGTTTTGTCGGTAACGACCCGAAAAACTAACGCCGGCTTTTTTCTGGCCGCACCATAAAAATAACTCTGGTATTGAGAGTCCACATAAAGGCTGCGTTAGGCTCCAAAAAAGGAGTGTAGAGCATTTTTAATGCAGCTTCAACTCTGGATACCAGAGTTGCTTACGCAAGCGGCCAACCTCAAAAACGTGCTCGTGCATGATTCTCCCATAGGAAACAATGGGGCTGTTTGAGCTGAAAAAAACCCTAACACCTGCAAAAAAGCCGCGTTCAGCTTCTAACGCAGCCCCATTGTTTTCTATGCGGAAACACTTCCTACGTCTGCACTTAACACTCTAACATGTACCACGAGTCTAAACACCCCTAACCTTACACTTATTAACCCCTAATCTGCCGCCCCCGCTATCGCTGACCCCTGCATATTATTATTAACCCCTAATCTGCCGCTCCGTAAACCGCCGCTACTTACATTATCCCTATGTACCCCTAATCTGCTGCCCTAACATCGCTGACCCCTATATTATATTTATTAACCCCTAATCTGCCCCCCACAATGTCGCCTCCACCTGCCTACACTTATTAACCCCTAATCTGCCGACCGGACCTGAGCGCTACTATAATAAAGTTATTAACCCCTAATTCGCCTCACTAACCCTATAATAAATAGTATTAACCCCTAATCTGCCCTCCCTAACATCGCCAACACCTAACTTCAATTATTAACCCCTAATCTGCCGACCGGACTTCACCGCTATTCTAATAAATGTATTAACCCCTAAAGCTAAGTCTAACCCTAACACTAACACCCCCCTAAATTAAATATAATTTTAATCTAACGAAATTAATTAACTCTAATTAAATAAATTATTCCTATTTAAAGATAAATACTTACCTGTAAAATAAATCCTAATATAGCTACAATATAAATTATAATTATATTATAGCTATTTTAGGATTAATATTTATTTTACAGGTAACTTTGTATTTATTTTAACCAGGTACAATAGCTATTAAATAGTTAAGAACTATTTAATAGCTAAAATAGTTAAAATAATTACAAAATTACCTGTAAAATAAATCCTAACCTAAGTTACAATTAAACCTAACACTACACTATCAATAAATTAATTAAATAAACTACCTACAATTACCTACAATTAACCTAACACTACACTATCAATAAATTAATTAAATACAATTCCTACAAATAACAACAATTAAATAAACTAGCTAAAGTACAAAAAATAAAAAAGAACTAAGTTACAAAAAATAAAAAAATATTTACAAACAAGAAAAATATTACAACAATTTTAAACTAATTACACCTACTCTAAGCCCCCTAATAAAATAACAAAGCCCCCCAAAATAAAAAAAATGCCCTACCCTATTCTAAATTACTAAAGCTCAAAGCTCTTTTACCTTACCAGCCCTGAACAGGGCCCTTTGCGGGTCATGCCCCAAAGAATTCAGCTCTTTTGCCTGTAAAAAAAAACATACAATACCCCCCCCAACATTACAACCCACCACCCACATACCCCTAATCTAACCCAAACCCCCCTTAAATAAACCTAACACTAAGCCCCTGAAGATCTTCCTACCTTATCTTCACCATACCAGGTTCACCGATCCGTCCTGAAGAGCTCCTCCGATGTCCTGATCCAAGCCCAAGCAGGGGGCTGAAGTTGTCCATGATCCGGCTGAAGTCTTCCTCCAAGCGGGAGCTGAAGAGGTCCATGATCTGGATGAAGTCTTCATCCAAGCAGGAGCTGAAGAGGTCCATGATCCGGATGAAGTCTTCTATCAACGGCATCTTCAATCTTCTTTCTTCCGGATCCATCTTGCAGACCTCCGACACGGAACATCCTCTTCTCCCGACGCCTACTAGCTGAATGACGGTTCCTTTAAGGGACGTCACCCAAGATGGCGTCCCTCGAATTCCGATTGGCTGATAGGATTCTATGGAATCAGCCAATCAGAATCAAGTTCAATCCGATTGGCTGATCCAATCAGCCAATCAGATTGAGCTCGCATTCTATTCTCTTCGCGTCAGAGGTCTGCAAGATGGATCCGGAAGAAAGAAGATTGAAGTTGCCGTTGATAGAAGACTTCATCCGGATCATGGACCTCTTCAGCTCCCGCTTGGATGAAGACTTCATCCGGATCATGGACCTCTTCAGCTCCCGCTTGGATGAAGACTTCAGCCGGATCATGGACCTCTTCAGCCCCCCACTTGGGCTTGGATCAGGACATCGGAGGAGCTCTTCAGGACGGATCGGTGAACCTGGTATGGTGAAGATAAGGTAGGAAGATCTTCAGGGGCTTAGTGTTAGGTTTATTTAAGGGGGGTTTGGGTTAGATTAGGGGTATGTGGGTGGTGGGTTGTAATGTTGGGGGGGGTATTGTATGTTTTTTTTTACAGGCAAAAGAGCTGAATTCTTTGGGGCATGCCCCGCAAAGGGCCCTGTTCAGGGCTGGTAAGGTAAAAGAGCTTTGAACTTTAGTAATTTAGAATAGGGTAGGGCATTTTTTTTATTTTGGGGGGCTTTGTTATTTTATTAGGGGGCTTAGAGTAGGTGTAATTAGTTTAAAATTGTTGTAATATTTTTCTTATGTTTGTAAATATTTTTTTATTTTTTGTAACTTAGTTCTTTTTTATTTTTTGTACTTTAGCTAGTTTATTTAATTGTTGTTATTTGTAGGAATTGTATTTAATTAATTTATTGATAGTATAGTGTTAGGTTAATTGTAGGTAATTGTAGGTAGTTTATTTAATTAATTTATTGATAGTGTAGTGTTAGGTTTAATTGTAATTTAGGTTAGGATTTATTTTACAGGTAATTTTTAATTATTTTAACTATTTTAGCTATTAAATAGTTCTTAACTATTTAATAGCTATTGTACCTGGTTAAAATAAATACAAAGTTACCTGTAAAATAAATATTAATCCTAAAATAGCTATAATATAATTATAATTTATATTGTAGCTATATTAGGATTTATTTTGCAGGTAAGTATTTATCTTTAAATAGGAATAATTTATTTAATTAGAGTTAATTAATTTCGTTAGATTAAAATTATATTTAACTTAGGGGGGTGTTAGTGTTAGGGTTAGACTTAGCTTTAGGGGTTAATACATTTATTAGAATAGCGGTGAGGTCCGGTCGGCAGATTAGGGGTTAATAAGTGTAGGCAGGTGGAGGCGACGTTGTGGGGGGCAGATTAGGGGTTAATAAATATAATATAGGGGTCGGCGGTGTTAGGGGCAGCAGATTAGGGGTACATAAGGATAACGTAGGTGGCGGCGCTTTGCGGTCGGCAGATTAGGGGTTAATTATTGTAGGTAGCTGGCTGCGATGTTGTAGGGGGCAGATTAGGGGTTAATAAATATAATATAGGGGTTGGCGGTGTTAGGGGCAGCAGATTTGGGGTACATAAGGATAACGTAGGTGGCGGCGCTTTGCGGTCGGCAGATTAGGGGTTAATAAGTGTAGGTAGGTGGAGGCGACGTTGTGGGGGGCAGGTTAGGGGTTAATAAATATAATACAGGGGTCGGCGGTGTTAGGGGCAGCAGATTAGGGGTACATAAGGATAACGTAGGTGGCGGTCGGCAGATTAGGGGTTAAAAAAAATTATTCGAGTGTCGGCGATGTGGGGGGACCTCGGTTTAGGGGTACATAGGTAGTTTATGGGTGTTAGTGTACTTTAGAGCACAGTAGTTAAGAGCTTTATAAACCGGCGTTAGCCCAGAAAGCTCTTAACTACTGACTTTTTTCCTGCGGCTGGAGTTTTGTCGTTAGAGTTCTAACGCTCACTTCAAACACGACTCTAAATACCGGAGTTAGAAAGATCCCATTGAAAAGATAGGATACGCAATTTACGTAAGGGGATCTGCGGTATGGAAAAGTTGCGGCTGAAAAGTGAGCGTTAGACCCTATTTTGAGTGACTCCAAATACCGGCGGTAGCCTAAAACCAGCGTTAGGAGCCTCTAACGCTGGTTTTCACGGCTAACGCCAAATTCCAAATCTAGGCCTATGAAAGCTAATTAAAAGCACTGAGATAAGGGGCGGCCTGCAGGGGCTTAGATACAGGCAAACTTAGAGGTTATAAAATATATTAATATAACAGAGTTGGTTGTACAAAGCTAGGGAATAGGTAGTAAAGGTGTTAAAAAAGCTAGTAGACAAAAGTTTAGTTTTGAATTGTTTCTTTAAGTTACTTCTCTCCCAGTCTGATTACACTTTCTTAACAATAAAACATGTTTACAAATACAATATTAATGTCTGAATCTTGATTTGTTATTGTAGTTAAGTTAAAATTATAAACATTTTAATCATATATTGATTCATATTGATTCACAAAATGTAAAGGAAAGGACAATGTCAGTAAGCTATAGCAAATGCAAACAAATACCACAAGGGTGTTATTAGCAACAATGTACGTTTGGGAAAAGTGTGATATGCATAGGCATTCACCTGTTTAACTGTTAATGTCAGTTATCAGGTCTTCTAGAATTATTGCTGACGTATGTCAGATGGACTAAGACACTTACGCACAAGCATTTCGCTGACATTTAAGAAAACTAGCTGAGTTGAAAAGAAATTATTTTAATGGTAAAGTCTAAAAGCATTCAATAGACACCTATGACTAAAAAATGTATTTTGAGATATATCTTGTTTCGCAGATTTCCTTTATTTTTCAGAAGACGGAATCTATTTGCTCAACTGAAGCTTTCCTATTATGGGGTGGGTACGAGGAGGTTAGGACAAAATTCTAAACATGGATAGACTTAATATAAGGCTGAGTAGGTTAGTAGTTTCATCTGAAATGTTTTGTTTTATTCCTAAAAGAGAACTATTATTAATATGAAAATGTATTTTGTTTATATACATTTGGAGTTGGCTACTATATGCAGACAGAATGTTCTCTATTAACCAATTTGTAATATGTTGTTTGGAACAATTGTGCTAAAATATACTCTTAAAAATGAAAATGATCGGCTTTATGTTTCCCATTTTTTTGCAAAGAAAAATATATTTAACATGTTTAAACCATGTTTTTAATACATTATATAGTCTGAGCTTAATGCAGTATATGTTGTGTGTTCATGTGATTATACAATGCAACACGACAGCTGTGTCTAAAGAGATAATATGGCTTTTAGTTTTTTGTAGACAACACTGTTTTTATTGGTGGATTTTTCACAAGACAGAGTAGATAAATATCTAAAGGGAATGTCTCTTTAAATAGCTCAAACTTTGCTGTTAGCTGAAACCACATCCCAGGCTCCTCACCATACCTAGACCTTCGATGTGTTCCACCACTGTGTCTGTAGACTGATTTGTTTTGTATGGTAATTTTTACACAGTAAGAGAAGCATATGCTGATCATTAAGCTGACTAGTGGCAGTTTTCTAACCTTAAGATGTTCCCAAGACACTTTCTCTGTTGGTGAGCGGAGTTCTGAATTTAAATGCTTAATGCATTCATATGCAAATTACCTAAGATTGCATTTTATTGGAACATTGGAAAGATTAATGTAACAAGGCAAATAAAAGCATTTAAAAGTAATTTTGATGAATGTAACTATTCTGTTTGTTTTTATTATTCAAAAAAAGAGAATATTTGTTGTTTGTGTAGGTAACACTTCCTTATATAAGGTTTTATTTTTATATTGCTTCCTACAGATATCAGATCTGTCAACACATATTTCATTATACTAAATATAGGGGGTGTGAGAGAGTAGGTAATATTGCTAATTTGCTTTAAATGGTGCCACCCTTATAGTAAATATAAAATATAAAAGAAAGATAGAAAAAAATACCAGGGTATATAAGATTACCCTAGAACAGCAAGGGAATAAACGGCACACATAGAAGACTTTCAAAAATTTATTTATAATAATTTCCCAAAAATACACTTAAGTATATAGCGATATCTTATCTGTCAATATCAGTTACCACTAAAGACAGCAAAATCTAAAACATTTTAAGTGCACTTAGACCTAATACTTTCCCTATGCTATAAATTACAAAAAGACATCATAAACAATAAGGGGTTAACCAGAAAACTCATGTTTATAACGAATGTTACATAGAATCTAATGTTTATAGGACATTTATAGTAAGTAGGCAAAATACATGTTAAACATATGGCTGCAGTCCAAACAGAGGTGAACTATATTATGTATCAAAAAGCGCTTGTTTTTCCTCTTTATATATACCAGGGAATCTTCTCTTAAGGCAAATAAATGTGCCGCAAGTAGTACTGCTGGATAAAGAGTCTCTAGCAAGTGTAATAATTCAGTTGGAAAACACAGCATATACTTAGCTTAAGTCCTCCGGTTTTTGTTGTTTCCACTTGTCTTCTGCTTGCAAGCACCTGTGATGATTACTTGGCGTGTGACATCAGCAATAGTGGGAGTGGTCTCTCGTCACCAGGGACTATGAGTGGCTATAGACAGAAGGATCCATTTGAATCAATTTTGCATTGTAAGTTTTGCCAAGAACTTTGACAAATGACTGTATCGCAAAGTTATGTATATGTTCACCTATCGTATAGGCACATCTTCCATTGCACTCCAATAGCACACTCCTCAAAACCACTTACTCCACTGTCGGAGTCACACCTGAAAGATTCGTAGCTCACTTTAAAGGTACAGCTGCATGTATAGAGCCAAAAATGTCTCTGAAGAAACAAAAGATTCAGGGAATAGGCCTGGACAGGTGCACTAGAAATCCTGGCCCACGGTACATTCGACAGGTACCTGGGTTCTCATAAACACATAGTGCCAACGCACGTTTCTCCCCCACCTCCAGTATGTGTTACAGGGGATCATCAGGGCATGTAGAGTCCTCAGTGGACTTCCTCTTTTATGCAGATACCTAATTGCTTACAGGTGTTTTTTCCCAAGTATCCTTGCAACACCTTAAAGCTGTATCACTTTTAACCCTGTATTTCAAAAAAGCCTCTCAAAACTCAAAATTGTGTTAGAAAGTAATAGGTAAATATGTTTTGGTTCAACCTAATTCCTGGTTACCCCCAATACTTTCAAATACACAACAGAAGAGATAGAAATTACCCTCTTAAACTGGCGCACACTTCAAACAGATGTTTATTATATTTAAAAAAAATGAAAATTTATAAAAAGTGGACAAATTCAAGCTTATCGTTTAAACCTTTTGGGAATCTAGTTCCCAGTCTGTAGATCCATTTCGCCTCTTTTTGCAGGAGGACCCTATCATTATTTCCACCACGTCCATTTGTGATGCCTTTATCTATTATGATAAATTTCAATGAATCTACATTTTTATTGTGTACATTACAAAAATGCCTGGCAACATTAGTTTCTCTGGAGTGGAGAATATCGTCCCTGTGCTCCTGTACTCGGTCCTTCACCAATCTTTTCGTTTTTCCAACATAGAAAGCCGGACAGGAGCACCGCAGAAGATATATCACCCCCTCCGATTTGCAGTTAAAGAAGAATCTTATATCAAAGATCTTTCCATCCTGGACAGAGAATTGTTTAGTGCTATCCATGTGGGCACAGTATACACAGTGCCCACATGGAAAGCTACCCTTAATACCTCTGTCCTTTCTCAGCCAATCAGAGGCCGAAGGGCCCCTTGAGAATTGGCTCCTCACCAGTTTGTCCTTTAAACTTTGTGCTTTTCTAGCTGTTAGCAAAGGTGTATCCCCCATCACACTGTTCACTTTTTCATCAAGGGATAGGATGTGCCAATTTTTCTTGAAAACTGACCTTAGACTCTCCCATTGATTATTAAAATTAGAGATAAATCTAATTTTATTAGTTTCATTTTTAGAATTATTGCGATATAGTAAGTCATCCCTGGACATATTTCTTGCTTTCCAGAGAGATTTCTTGAGGCACTTGTTAGAATAACCTCTTTTTAGGAATCTCTCTTTCATTAGGGCTGCATGAGTGTCAAACTTGGAGAGAGAAGAGCAATTTCTCCTCAGACGGAGGAATTGGCCATACGGGATCCCTTTTTTAAGGTGGTTCGGATGGCTACTATCTGCATGTAATATATTGTTAGTTGCGGTCTTTTTCCTGTAATTTTCCGTCACTATTCTTACTCCCTCTTTTTTCAAAGTCACATCTAGAAAATTTAGTTCTACTGTATTGGTTTCTGACGTCAGGATGATGTTCTTGTCGTTGTGGTTAAGGACCGCAACGAATTCATTGAATTCTTCTGCCGTCCCATCCCACAGGACAAGAACATCATCCACATATCTAATCCATAGTAGCACTTTGTCCTCAAAGATCCTTGAATAGTACTCAAAGATCTCTGATTCCCAAAGGCCCAGATGTAGACATGCATATGTGGGGGCACAAACTGCCCCCATCGCTGTCCCACACAGTTGGCGAAATATCTGTCCGTCAAATGAAAAAATATTATTTTTCAAGACAAACTCTAACAGGGAGTAGACAAATTCAGTATGTTCAGCATATGTTGGTCCTCTGGTCTCTAAGAACCTCCTTATTGCTGTTAAGCCTATTTTATGTGGTATGGAGGAGTAAAGACCCTCTACATCAAGAGATGCCAGAATGGTCTTTTCATTTACTACTACTCCATCCAACTTTCTCAAAAGATCGGCTGTGTCTTTAACATATGATGTTAAGGTTAGTAAAAAGGGTCGCAGGTATTTATCAACATACTCCCCAATTTTTTCAGTTGCACTCCCTATTCCCGAGACTATAGGCCTTCCCGGGGGGCACTGCATGTTTTTATGCAGCTTTGGCAATACATAAAAGACAGGCATAACTGGATGCTCAGGATATAGGAATTTGAACTCATTTTGGGTAATTACCCCTTTGCTTCTTGCATAATTCAAAAGTTTAAAAAGGGAATTTTGGACATGGACTAGAGGGTTGCCACCAATTTTTTCATATTGCTTTTTGTTATTTAGCTGCCGTTTGACTTCATTCACATAAAAATGCTCATCAAGTAAAACCAAATTACCGCCCTTGTCGGCAGGCTTTATCACCAAACCTTTGGCCATACTTAGTTCTTTTAGTGCTATTCTTTCCCTAGGTTTTAGGTTATCAAAAGTTTGTTGGCTCGATATATCTTCTATATCTTTCTCCATTTGTTTTACAAAAAGATTAACCGCTGGAACCAGGGAAAGTGAAGGCATATATGTTGATTTTGGTTTAAAGGCATACTTTCTATCCACCAAAGATTCTCTCTGTGTGTCATTATCAAAAACAGCTTGGTTTTCAGCAAGAAGTAACTCTAAATCATTAAGGGCCACTTGATCAGTTGCATCTAACATATAGTTGTTATCTGATTTAGATTTCATAATGACAGACAGGACAATCTTTCTTGCAAAAAGATGTAGGTCTTTTATGACCTCAAACTTGTCAATTGGTGTATTGGGGCAGAAGGACATACCTTTTTTAAGGAGTTCGATATGAGCTAGGTTTAGAGGAAAAGAGGAGAGGTTTACTATCTGTAGTTCCTCATCCATTGGGGTTTTTAAAAGCCCCTGCGTAATCCCCTCCCTCTGTACCTCCCCCTGCTCTGTGGAGCCTGGTCCCCTCTCCCTCTCTTTTCTCTGGTAGGATATCTCTTTTCCTTCCCTTGCCCCCCATAAGGGTCTCTTCCTTTTTCCCCTTCTGTTTTTCCTCCTCCTTCTATTTGTGTGTTTGCTAGGGAGTTTTTTGAGGGTCCTGATTCTGAGTCTGACATATCAGTCCCGGAGTCATAGGTCCCTTTCTGAGATTTATATGTGTAAACCCTGCCATTTTTATAATCATCCTGATCTCTCCTTAGTTTCCTACATTTTCTTGATTTAATGTCAATTTTCAACTTTGAGATATTTGAGCTTGTTTCTCCATTCAATTTCTCAAATTTAGGGTCACATTCGAAAGAGTTAACCTTGATCATTGCTATTTCTGCTTCCCCCTTTACTTTCTCTAACCTTTTATTGTTTCTTTTGATCATCATTTCCATTAGATCAAGGGAGGTTGAGGAGAGTTTCTCATTCCATTCTTCTATGAAAGAGTCTCCCTCCTCATCCTCCCTTGTATTGGCACCTGGATCAAGTGACAATCTTAGTCCCCTAGGGATTATTTTCTTTTCAATATAGTTTGCCAGACTAGCATTTTCTGCCTTAATTTTCAATTGTCTACTCAAAAGGTATCTATATTTTCTGAAAGCACTGAAAATAGTTACCACTTCTTCATCATTTTCATCATTCCCCCCACTAATATCATTAGCCAGAGAATCTTTGAGTTCTGCCTCCCATAAATCATCTGAGAGAGTGTACGCCATGGTAGTGGCAGCTGAACAAAGACAGACAAGATTGTGGGAAAATGTAGGAGTTTTGAAACTAAGAACTCCTTAAGCAATCTACTCCAATCTCACCAGAAAAGGACAATTGAATCCTCAAATTATTATCCTCAAAAAGTAAAGACTAAATATAGGGGGTGTGAGAGAGTAGGTAATATTGCTAATTTGCTTTAAATGGTGCCACCCTTATAGTAAATATAAAATATAAAAGAAAGATAGAAAAAAATACCAGGGTATATAAGATTACCCTAGAACAGCAAGGGAATAAACGGCACACATAGAAGACTTTCAAAAATTTATTTATAATAATTTCCCAAAAATACACTTAAGTATATAGCGATATCTTATCTGTCAATATCAGTTACCACTAAAGACAGCAAAATCTAAAACATTTTAAGTGCACTTAGACCTAATACTTTCCCTATGCTATAAATTACAAAAAGACATCATAAACAATAAGGGGTTAACCAGAAAACTCATGTTTATAACGAATGTTACATAGAATCTAATGTTTATAGGACATTTATAGTAAGTAGGCAAAATACATGTTAAACATATGGCTGCAGTCCAAACAGAGGTGAACTATATTATGTATCAAAAAGCGCTTGTTTTTCCTCTTTATATATACCAGGGAATCTTCTCTTAAGGCAAATAAATGTGCCGCAAGTAGTACTGCTGGATAAAGAGTCTCTAGCAAGTGTAATAATTCAGTTGGAAAACACAGCATATACTTAGCTTAAGTCCTCCGGTTTTTGTTGTTTCCACTTGTCTTCTGCTTGCAAGCACCTGTGATGATTACTTGGCGTGTGACATCAGCAATAGTGGGAGTGGTCTCTCGTCACCAGGGACTATGAGTGGCTATAGACAGAAGGATCCATTTGAATCAATTTTGCATTGTAAGTTTTGCCAAGAACTTTGACAAATGACTGTATCGCAAAGTTATGTATATGTTCACCTATCGTATAGGCACATCTTCCATTGCACTCCAATAGCACACTCCTCAAAACCACTTACTCCACTGTCGGAGTCACACCTGAAAGATTCGTAGCTCACTTTAAAGGTACAGCTGCATGTATAGAGCCAAAAATGTCTCTGAAGAAACAAAAGATTCAGGGAATAGGCCTGGACAGGTGCACTAGAAATCCTGGCCCACGGTACATTCGACAGGTACCTGGGTTCTCATAAACACATAGTGCCAACGCACGTTTCTCCCCCACCTCCAGTATGTGTTACAGGGGATCATCAGGGCATGTAGAGTCCTCAGTGGACTTCCTCTTTTATGCAGATACCTAATTGCTTACAGGTGTTTTTTCCCAAGTATCCTTGCAACACCTTAAAGCTGTATCACTTTTAACCCTGTATTTCAAAAAAGCCTCTCAAAACTCAAAATTGTGTTAGAAAGTAATAGGTAAATATGTTTTGGTTCAACCTAATTCCTGGTTACCCCCAATACTTTCAAATACACAACAGAAGAGATAGAAATTACCCTCTTAAACTGGCGCACACTTCAAACAGATGTTTATTATATTTAAAAAAAATGAAAATTTATAAAAAGTGGACAAATTCAAGCTTATCGTTTAAACCTTTTGGGAATCTAGTTCCCAGTCTGTAGATCCATTTCGCCTCTTTTTGCAGGAGGACCCTATCATTATTTCCACCACGTCCATTTGTGATGCCTTTATCTATTATGATAAATTTCAATGAATCTACATTTTTATTGTGTACATTACAAAAATGCCTGGCAACATTAGTTTCTCTGGAGTGGAGAATATCGTCCCTGTGCTCCTGTACTCGGTCCTTCACCAATCATTTCATTATGTGCACTAATCTGCATATCCAAAAAAGATATCTTTCACATTTTGTTTTCATTTACAAATAGTGTCTCGTAGCAAATTGCATAACATAACTTTTTTACATTGTTTTTGAAATTTTATTTATTTCAAATTGTTTGAAAATCCCACAATAATGCATTTAATCTAATGATTGTCATATGCATTTGGCCACCAAAAATATGCCCTATACCTTACAGCTTTTATTTTATTTACAACATTGAAGTTCATGTGCATGATCAGTTCACATGTTAATGACCATTTTAGTTGTATTTAAATTTAATGCAATCACCAAATATGAATTTATACTGAAAAGCTAAAGCAGGGCACCACATATTGCATCCTGAGCGCTTCAACACAATCAAGATCAAAGTTTTTTTGTTTTACTTACATGCCAAAGTACTCCAAACCAATGGTGTCTATAAACAAGCTGGAACCTCACAAATTCTGTAACTGCTTAAACACGCTACATACTAGACAGTGATTCTTTACAGTTGTGCATAAACTAATTCACAACAAAGTCTATTTGACCAAAATCAAGAAAGATACGATAAACATACTCAAAGGTTTCTAGTAGATTTGCAAATTTTCAATAAACAATATTTATCTATCTCTCTATCTTCTCCCTGTCTGCCAGTTTTTCAAAGTTAAGCAATAAAAAGCTAGATTTTTAACGAACTACAGACCCCAAACATGTAATTTCCTTTTATAACCATAAGGAATAAAATCTTTTGTAATTAAAGGGATATTGAAAAGCAAAACAATTCCAATATAAAATGTTTAATTATGTGCAGTTAAAGTTAATCTAAAGTCACCTCTAGTGTTTAACACAATATTGTGAAGCAATTCAAATAAGGGGGACTTTAATTCATCAATGTTCCTAATTTTATTATTAAATTGTAAATTGTACCTTTTTAACTCAGTTTTCGTGCTGCGCTTCCTCTGCCCGCCAAATTGTCCCTCATTATTGCAATGATTGACAGCTACTCTTGCTAATCCGCTTTCCCCTCCCGGGCGTTGAACCCCTTTTCAGATACATCATGGGCCTCTTCAGAGCATGCGTTAGAAAATGTTATCCACCTTCATGGGACGTGCAATTTAACGTTCTCAACAATCTCTGCAATCCAATTGGTCAGTGGGCACTTACCTTCTAAATAAACTGACCAATTAGCTATCATATGCTCACAGTTGTCCCACCTCTCAAACAACTATCAGCTGCTGCATAGTGCTCTGAGATGCGGTCTACAACCGCACCGCTATTCGAATAATGTAGATACTTATCCTAGACCGGCGTGCTATATGCTAAAACTCAGGAATCCTGACAAGGCAAGAGGAAAAAAATGCACGTAAGGGATTATAATGTTTGGTTGCTCCGAGCTTGTAATGTCCTAATTAGATTAATGCCTATTCACAGTTCTAAATTCTGTGGTGCTTTGGCAGCATATGCACATGCACCACAGATGGGACATATCCTTTAGCAAATGGGACAGATCCTTTAGCAAACACAAACTTCTTCCATAGTAAAGCTTTATAGCGGAGCTATAACTAACCACTATAGCGGAGATGGAAACACTATAAACTGAACACTATAGCGGAGATGCTGCTGCTCTCGACGATATAATAGTACTCAATGAATGTAGTAATTCATTCATTGAATACTATTTGTTATTTACAATATTGCAGAGTTTGACGCCTGCGCAGTTTAAAACACGATCGTGAACGCGCTTTACCAGGAGAACAAGGAAGTTGGTTTGGGCAGGAGTCGGCAGTTCAGAAGGTAGAAATGTTAAAATATATATATTTTAATAATGAAGGATATAATATAAAAAAAAAATAGTGACTACATTAAGGTACTGTTAAGAAATGCATTGCGGTCGTCAGTAAGTGTAAAATTTACATTCCTTTTAAAAAACTTTAGAATTTACTTTCATTATGTATGTTGTCCCCTTTTCCTGTAATTTAACTCTAAACATTGTTGGGTGTTTTTTTAATGTTTGCTAGGTTTCTAAAACGTATTGGGTACCACCATGTTTGAACTTATCTCCTTCACTGACAAGTTTTAGGGACAACAGGCAATAAAAGAGACTGTGCCAACAAGGATAAGTAGGACATAGGATTCTTAAAGTAATTATCTAACAGGGTTTACACACAGCTTAGTTTATTGCCTGTTTTATATCTGTCTCTAATTTTCCTCAGCAAGAAAAAACGATAAATAGAAAATGTAAATTCAAACATGGCACCCATTGCTTTATGGAAACTAAAGTACTTTATAGAAACTAAATCTTTATAGTTTTATTTTTTTCATTATTAAAACACCTAAAATATTCACAAAAAATATATATCTACATTTTATTTTAAGGTTATCTTTGCTTTAAAAACATCATTATGTCTAGCTATATTCCTTTTAAAGACACCAGTAATGCAGGAGTGAAACGGTCATTTAGAATAAAAAAAAAATATTCACCACAACAAGAAAACAACATTTTGAAATCCCTTCAATTTTTGAAACCTTTTTACTATTTTTTTTTGCCAGACGTTTCTTCTGCATTTTCCAGTATGTGACATATTTTGAAAAATATTTTTATTTTTTTATTTTTCAGAAGATATAAAAGTTACAAATATTTCACAAGACTGTCGTAATTGTAATTTGTATTTTAAAATTTCAAATAATGCTTGATGAGGCCCAAATGTGGATTGAATTTCTTTGTTATTACAATTGTTTGATAATTAAATCCTTACAGGAACACCAAGTAATCTGAGACTGTTCTGAACCCTAGTTAAGATCTCTGCAATGAAGGACTCCTAATTGAAATAATATGTATTTCACCAAACATCTTTGCTTTTTTACCCCTTAAATGTCAATGATTTATATATCTGTTGCAAATGAAGGGCTACAATGTTATTCAGCATTTTAATATAAACATAACGTATTACATATAAATAATACAGCAACTAATAAAACATACAAGGTAATAGTTTATATATATATATATATATATATATATATATATATATATATATATATATATATATATATATATTGAGAGAGAGCGAGAGAGAGAGAGAGAGAGAGAGAGAGAGATACTCACGCATATACACCCTGTTATGACTGCACTTAGTGTTTTATGTTAAATGAGCTTTAAAAAAAAAAAGCTTTGACCCCACAGTTAGTACTTTGTTTAAAAATAAACCAATCAGGGACCTACATTTTGGTTTATAGAGACTGCAGCTTTATAAAATTGATTGAATACCTTAATATTAACAATTATTATTAAACATACCAAATAATGAAAAAATAAAACAGTTTAGAAACCTGTACCCCTAAAACATGGCTCCCCAAACAAAATATAGAAAACATGCTCCCAAAAAATCTCACTGCTGCCAACCCAGGCCCACCATTAACAGGAACTATATATACTGTACATACATAAAGTATGAAATATGATAGCACTTCCCTTTAGGTGCTCGCTACCGGCCCCGGTTCTCCCAGAAAGTATACAAAGGAATAGTATAGAAGAAGATGGCGGTGCTGTGTCACCTCCAGGAAATGAAGCTGTTCTCGTCCTCAGATTACCTCAATTGCTTTTAACTCCAAAATAAAAGGCTCACATTGTTTTAACCTGCCCCATTGATAAAGG
Organism: Bombina bombina; assembly: GCF_027579735.1. Lineage (NCBI taxonomy): Eukaryota > Metazoa > Chordata > Amphibia > Anura > Bombinatoridae > Bombina > Bombina bombina. The sequence continues at coordinate 672,723,285 of NC_069499.1, forward strand.
CTATTTTTAACCAAAACGCGTTGAGCTGTACTTTTTATAAATCCTTGAAGCTGCATCTGTGGTCTGCCTGTTTGCAATAAAGGCTGATTTTAAACTGCTATTTCATGAGTATACTCCAGATACTACCAGATTAAGTCAGCTGTTGTTATAGAATTTGCTTGAATGTTTGTGGAGTTACCATAGAAACTGAGAGGGACAATTGTTGAAAAGTACCAATCAGAAGAGGGATATAAAAGAATATTGAAGGCACTGAATGTAGCATGGAGCACTGTTAAAATCATCAATAAGTAGGGTGACCATATTGCCGCTTTAAAAAGTGACACATATGAAAAATACATATGTCAGGGTTCTTATACAGAGCATTCTTTAAGCAACCTTGAAAAAAGCCCTGACATGTGTATTTTTCATATGTGTTACTTTTTAAAGCAGCAATATGGTCACCCTATCAATAAGTGGAGAAAATGTGGCCCCACGGAGATTTCTCAAAGATCAGGACGACCTTCCAAAGTTGATGAGAAAACATATCAGGGAGGCTACCAAGAGGCAAACAGCAACACTGAAGGAAGAAACTACAGGAATTTCTGCCAGGTAATGGTCACTCCTTGCATGTGGCTATCATCTCTCGTATTCTACACATGTCTATGCTATTGTGTAGGGTGACAAGACAGAAACCCTTTCTTACAAAAAGGAACATCAAAGCCCATCTAAATTATGGCAAAATATTAATTCAGTTACCCAAAACCATGTGGGAAAATGTTCCATGATCTGCCAAGACAAAGATTGAACTTTACTGCCTAAATTGTAAAAAATATGTTTGGTGCAAAGCAAATAAAGCTCATCATTCAAGGAACACCATAATGACTTTCAGCTGGGTCAGGGACTCTTCAGCTTGGTCATGTCACGGCCGTGTCTAGATTTGAATCTGGGAATCCTGGTTCTCAGCCTGTTTTTTTTTTAATGTGCCACCAGAGGTATCTGTTTATACAGTATTTGCAGCCTTTTGGAGACCTGTTACCTGCAGTGGATTACTCTCTGGCTCCACCTGCTTGCCAGCTGCAGGTAGTTTTGTAATCAGCTCTGTTATAAAGGGCTGCTTCACTATTCCCTTCCAGCCTTGACATTGTGAATGATTTCCTTTGTTTGTGCCTCTGTCCTGCTTCCTGAATTCCTGTCTTGTTGGTGGATTCCTTGCTTCTGAACTCGGCTTGCTGATTGACCATTCTTCTGGATTCTCCTTATGCTTTATAAAAGAATGGACTGTTTTCCTGGTTACAGACCCTTGACTTGTATTCTCACAATTATTTTGTATACTGTGTCTTCAGCCTGTTACAGCAATTTCTCTTCTGTGAGCACCTGTATTCTTACTTGGCTACTGTGACTAAACACCCCTGCTGTGAGAACTGTAAGCTTACCTGGCTGCTGAGTCTAGCACCTCTGCTGTGAGAACTGTATGCTTACCTGTTGCTGAGACTAATCACCCCTGCTGTGAGAACTGTAAGCTTACCTGGCTGCTGTGAGAACTGTATGCTTACGTGTTGCTGAGACTAACCAGCTCTGCTGTGAGAACTGTAAGCTTACCGGGCTGCTGAGCCTAGCACCTCTGCTGTGAGAACTGTATGCTTACCTGTTGCTGAGACTAATCACCTCGCTGTGAGAACTGTATATTTATCTGCTTGCTGAGTCTAAGCAACTCTACTATGACATTTGTGTATCCTGAAGCCAAGTGTCTCTGCTGTGAGATTGAACACCTCTTCTGTGAGTACCTGTATACTTCCTTGGCTGTTGGTACTAAACTCCACTGCTGTAAGAACTGTATGTTTATCTGCTTGCTGAGTCTAAGCAACTCTAATGTGACATTTGTGTATCCTGAAGCCAAGTGTCTCTGCTGTGAGTCTAAACAACTCTACTGTGATACTGGCATATTCTCTGCTTGTTCCTGAAACCAAGTTCCCTTACTGAGATACTGGCGTATGCTCTGCCTGTTACTGAAATCAAGTTCCCTTACTGAGATACTGGTGTATGCTCTGCCTGTTCCTGAAACCAAGTTCCCTTACTGAGATACTGGCATATGCTCTGCCTGTTCCTGAAACAAAGCTCCCTTACTCAGATACTGGCATATGCTCTGCCTGTTCCTGAAACAAAGTTCCCTTACTGAGATACTGGCATATGCTCTGCCTGTTCCTGAAACAAAGCTCCCTTACTGAGATACTGGCATATGCTCTGCCTGTTCCTGAAACAAAGCTCCCTTACTGAGATACTGGCATATGCTCTGCCTGTTCCTGAAACAAAGTTCCTTTAACCCCTTAATGACCGAGGACGTGCAGGGTACGTCCTCAAAAAAAAGGCAGTTAACGCCTGAGGACGTACCCTGCACGTCCTCGGTGTGGAAAGCAGCTGGAAGCGATCCTGCTCGCTTCCAGCTGCTTTCCGGTTATTGCAGTGATGCCTCGATATGGAGGCATCCTGCAATAACCTGACATGGCCATCCGATGCAGAGAGAGCCACTCTGTGGCCCTCTCTGCACCGGACATCGATGGCCGGTATCGTTGGTGGGTGGGAGCCGACTTGGGAGGCGGGTGGGCGGCCATCGGTGTGCCGTGTGACGTTGAGGGGGGCGGGATCGGGGGCGGGACCGTCGGGGGCGCGCACGGACGCGCGCGCGTGCACGGAGGGTGGGGGGGGGGGCGCGTGCAGGGGGCGGGAGCGGGTGGGAACCGCTACACTACGGAAAATGAATTAAAAGTTAAAAGTTAAAAGTAGCATAAGCACAACAAAAAAAAACACAAAAAGAGATCGTGGAGGGGTGGGGGGTTGGTTTTTGTGTGGGGGGAAGCTACACTACAGAAACGTTAAAAAAATGTACAACAAAAACATTTTTTCTTATAAACTGGGTACTGGCAGACAGCTGCCAGTACCCAAGATGGCGCCAATTAAGTTAGAGTGGGAGGGTTATAGAGCTGTTTGGGGGGGATCAGTGAGGTTGGGGGCTAAGGGGGGACTTTTACACAGCAGCATATTTAAATATGCTTTTAAAAATACCACCAAAAAACAAATATAGCTTTTATTTTAGTACTGGCAGACTTTCTGCCAGTACTTAAGATGGCGGGGACAATTGTGGGGTGGGGGAGGGAAGAGAGCTGTTTGGGAGGGATCAGGGGGTCTGATGTTTCAGGTGGGAGGCTGAGCTCTACACTAAATCTAATATTAACCCTGCAAGCTCTCTACAAGCTACCTAATTAACCCCTTCACTGCTAGCCATAATACACGTGTGATGCGCAGCGGCATTTAGCGGCCTTCAAAATACCAAAAAGCAATGCCAAAGCCATATATGTCTGCTATTTCTGAACAAAGGGGATCCCAGAGAAGCATTTACAACCATTTGTGCCATAACTGCACAAGCTGTTTGTAAATGATTTCAGTGAGAAACCTAAAATTGTGAAAAATTTTACGTTTTTTTTAATTTGATCGCATTTAGCGGTGAAATGGTGGCATGAAATATACCAAAATGGGCCTAGATCAATACTTGGGGTTGTCTACTACACTACACTAAAGCTAAAATTACCCCAAAAAGCTCCCTACATGCTCCCTAATTAACCCCTTCACTGCTGGGCATAATACACGTGTGGTGCGCAGTGGCATTTAGTGGCATTCTAATTACCAAAAAGCAACACCAAAGCCATATAAGTATGCTATTTCTGAACAAAGGGGATCCCAGAGAAGAATTTACAACCATTTAAGCCATAATTGCACAAGCTGTTTGTAAATAATTTCAGTGAGAAACCTAAAGTTTATGAAAAAATTTGTGAAAAAGTGAACGATTTTTTTTATTTGATCGCATTTGGCGGTGAAATGGTTGCATGAAATATACCAAAATGGGCCTAGATCAATACTTTGGGTTGTCTACTAAAAAAAAATATATACATGTCAATGGATATTCAGAGATTCCTGAAAGATATCAGTGTTCTAATGTAACTAGCGCTAATTTTGAAAAATAATGGCTTGGAAATAGCAAAGTGCTACTTGTATTTATTGCCCTATAACTTGCAAAAAAAGCAAAGAACATGTAAACATTGGGTATTTCTAAACTCAGGACAATATTTAGAAACTATTTAGCATAGGTGTTTTTTGGTGGTTGTAGATATGTAACAGATTTTGGGGGTCAAAGTTAGAAAAAGTGGGTTTTTTTTCAATTTTTCCTCATATTTTATAATTTTTTTTATAGTAAATTATAAGATATGATGAAAATAATGGTATCTTTAGAAAGTCCATTTAATGGCGAGAAAAACGGTATATAATATGTGTGGGTACAGTAAATGAGTAAGAAGAAAATTACAGCTAAACACAAACACAGCAGAAATGTAAAAATAGCCTTGGTCCCAAACGGACAGAAAATGGAAAAGTGCTGCGGTCATTAAGGGGTTAATGAGATGCTGGCGTATGCTCAGCTTGATCCTGAAACCAAGTACCCTGGCTCTGATAACTGTGTATGACCAGCTTGATCCTGAAACCAAGGACCCTGGCTCTGATACCTGTGTATGCCCAGCTTGATCCTGAAACCAAGGACCCTGGCTCTGATAACTGTGTATGCCCAACTTGATCCTGAAACCAAGGACCCTGGCTCTGATACCTGTGTATGCCCAGCTTGATCCTAAAACCAAGGACCCTGACTCTGATACCTGTGTATGCCCAGCTTGATCCTGAAACCAAGGACCCTGGCTCTGATACCTGTGTATGCCCAGCTTGATCCTGAAACCAAGGACCCTGACTCTGATACCTGTGTATGTCCAGCTTGATCCTGAAACCAAGGACCCTGGCTCTGATACCTGTGTATGCCCAGCTTGATCCTGAAACAAAGGACCCTGACTCTGATACCTGTGTATACCCAGCTTGATCCTGAAACAAAGGACCCTGGCTCTGATACTGGTGTATGCCCAGCTTGATTCTGAATTTAAGTACCCGTGAGGGTAGTCTGTATCTTTTGAAGGACTTCTGCTTAAACTGTTCTTTTACAAAGACTTTTGTTTGTTCATTATCAGGTTGGAATACAACCTCAATTTGCTTTGCCTATTGTTTTCCTTGCATTACCTTAGTAAAGTTTCTTCAAGAAAAAAACTTTTTTGTTCTGTGTTTCCATTCTGGTATACTGAGTCCTCTCAGATTAACTCAGCCATCACCTTGCACATGCTCCATATCCCTGAACCTGCTCAGCCGAGCATGACAGGTCAGGGACTCTTGTCAAGATAAATGTGATAATGAATAGCTCCTTGGAGCAAGATATTTTGGCACAAAACCTGCTGGCTTCTGTCAGAAAGCTTTAGATGAAGAGTAATTTTACATTCCAACATGACAATGACCAAAAGCTCACATCTAAGTTGACCAGCACATGACTTCAGGAAAGGAAAACGAAAGTGTTAGAATGGCCCAGTCAGAGCGTATTCCTCAATCACATTGAAAACCTGTGGAGTGACCTAAAGGTAGCTGTACACAGGAGATATACAGGGAGTGCAGAATTATTAGGCAAATGAGTATTTTGACCACATCATCCTCTTTATGCATGTTGTCTTACTCCAAGCTGTATAGGCTCGAAAGCCTACTACCAATTAAGCATATTAGGTGATGTGCATCTCTGTAATGAGAAGGGGTGTGGTCTAATGACATCAACACCCTATATCAGGTGTGCATAATTATTAGGCAACTTCCTTTCCTTTGGCAAAATGGGTCAAAAGAAGGACTTGACAGGCACAGAAAAGTCAAAAATAGTGAGATATCTTGCAGAGGGATGCAGCACTCTTAAAATTGCAAATCTTCTGAAGCGTGATCATCGAACAATCAAGCGTTTCATTCAAAATAGTCAACAGGGTCGCAAGAAGCGTGTGGAAAAACCAAGGCGCAAAATAACTGCCCATGAACTGAGAAAAGTCAAGCGTGCAGCTGCCAAGATGCCACTTGCCAACAGTTTGGCCATATTTCAGAGCTGCAACATCACTGGAGTGCCCAAAAGCACAAGGTGTGCAATACTCAGAGACATGGCCAAGGTAAGAAAGGCTGAAAGACGACCACCACTGAACAAGACACACAAGCTGAAACGTCAAGACTGGGACAAGAAATATCTCAAGACTGATTTTTCTAAGGTTTTATGGACTGATGAAATGAGAGTGAGTCTTGATGGGCCAGATGGATGGGCCCGTGGCTGGATTGGTAAAGGGCAGAGAGCTCCAGTCCGACTCAGACGCCAGCAAGGTGGAGGTGGAGTACTGGTTTGGGCTGGTATCATCAAAGATGAGCTTGTGGGGCCTTTTCGGGTTGAGGATGGAGTCAAGCTCAACTCCCAGTCCTACTGCCAGTTTCTGGAAGACACCTTCTTCAAGCAGTGGTACAGGAAGAAGTCTGCATCCTTCAAGAAAAACATGATTTTCATGCAGGACAATGCTCCATCACACGCGTCCAAGTACTCCACAGCGTGGCTGGCAAGAAAGGGTATAAAAGAAGAAAATCTAATGACATGGCCTCCTTGTTCACCTGATCTGAACTCCATTGAGAACCTGTGGTCCATCATCAAATGTGAGATTTACAAGGAGGGAAAACAGTACACCTCTCTGAACAGTGTCTGGGAGGCTGTGGTTGCTGCTGCACGCAATGTTGATGGTGAACAGATCAAAACACTGACAGAATCCATGGATGGCAGGCTTTTGAGTGTCCTTGCAAAGAAAGGTGGCTATATTGGTCACTGATTTGTTTTGTTTTTTTTTTGAATGTCAGAAATGTATATTTGTGAATGTTGAGATGTTATATTGGTTTCACTGGTAAAAATAAATAATTGAAATGGGTATATATTTGTTTTTTGTTAAGTTGCCTAATAATTATGCACAGTAATAGTCACCTGCACACACAGATATCCCCCTAAAATAGCTATAACTAAAAACAAACTAAAAACTACTTCCAAAACTATTCAGCTTTGATATTAATGAGTTTTTTGGGTTCATTGAGAACATGGTTGTTGTTCAATAATAAAATTAATCCTCAAAAATACAACTTGCCTAATAATTCTGCACTCCCTGTAGACTTATTCAGAAAGACTTGCTGCTGTAATAAATGTAAAAGGTGCTTCCACAAAGTATTAGTTGTGCGGGGTGCACAGTTAGAGTCCCCATTATGAAATGCAATCAGGGTGTTGTATTTTTTTTCGCTCTGTATTTTTGTTTGTTGGAATATCACATTACATATGGAAAAGTCAAACATTTTCATTGTTGGTATTTCTGTCTTTAAATTTCAAAAACCTGCAATTTCATAAGGATGTGTAGACGTTTTATATTCATTGGACATATGCTTTTCAACAAAGGATACCAAGAAAAAAATATATTTTTTAATAGAAGTAAATTAAAAAGTGTCGTGAAATGACAAACTATAACCGAATTATTCAAATTTAATTATGACTTTTATAAGCCTTTAAATCTTAAGGCCTGTTTTATTATGCTTAATTTTTTTTATTTTTATTTTTATATTGTGTTTAAAATGTTTTTTACTTGTGTTTGTATATAATGTCCATTTAAGGTATCTTTAAGATGTAGCATAAATATTATTTTAGCTGCATTTGTGTTATTTTTCTTACCTTTTATTTCTAATGTCCTAATTTGAATGTTTTAATAAGTTCTACAAAATTTAAATTAATTTTGTATAATTCATCCCCACGTTAATTTATACTGGTATTCTGTTTATGAAAATACATTTCATTTCCAACAATTACAAAGTATTAGGAAACACTCAAGCTTTTGAAAAATATCCAGAAAACATGACTTCAGGATCCAATTATGGTTTTTCTAAACAGGGATATTTGTTGTGGTTAATTAAAGGGAAAAATTGCATCCTCGTTTCTGTTTCATTTCCTTTGTTTCTCTGATGCTTAAGGGCAATGACACAAGCCGTTTCATTTGCCAAACATTTTTTTTTTCCTTTTTAGTTTTGATTATTCTACTTTGAGATGTTGTTGCACTTTTTAATGACCTTATTTGCTCCAGGCTCCTTACTTTGCTATACTCTTTTTCTGACATTGGTTAAACACATTAGAGTAAATATTGTGTAATCATGCTTAAGTAGGATACATTTAATTTTAAAATTATAAGAGTTAAAGTTAATTAATATAATTCATATTGACTCATCACAGGCAGAGATACTGGGTATAGATTAATTATATATTATATATTATAAATAATAAACATTTTGGGCTAGATTACAAGTGAAGTGATAATTAACCAGCCATTACAAGTGGCCGGTTATTGCTAACGTGATCTGATCTCTGGTTAAGTTTCTAAAAGTGCCCCAAATGCCCTTAAAATAAAGGGCATTATAGTTATTAACTAAAAAAAATAGAGGGCATTATAGATATTAACTAAAAATAAAATTCAGCATTATAAAAAAACAACTGCACTAGGCAGTTTTTGGGATCTAAAGTTGGTGGGAGTGGGGTGTTGGAAAAAAAACTTACCCCTTTGCTGTGCAGGGTTCTGATGGCCTCTTTGACGGCATCAGAATGAGCATACCATTGTATGGAAGTGTGCTTTACTTGTAATACCAGTGCATATTAGCATGCGCTGGTATTACTCAGTGGAGTGCTAATATCGCTTGCACGCAAGTGATATTTAGCGCTCTACTTGTAATCTAGCCCATAATGTGCATCACTTTTAGCTTTTTTTATACGTTAAAGGGATGTAAAAGTCAATAATGTACGGGGCTATTCTAACATGTGATGTAAGAAAATATAGCACACTGTGTTCGGTCTCAAAGCCTTGACACATGATTGTTGGGTATGCACCACTCCTCTATCTTGTCTCTCAATCAGGTTCATTTATGAGAGTGCACTTACCAATCAGTGGCTAAGTACACTCTTAGATCCGCACCTGGGGGCAAAAATATACTATTTTCTGTGTTAGAGACAAAAGCAATTTTTAACACAGTTTTTATCACAACGTGCATTACAGCAGTATTATGGTGCTGTTTAATCACCAATCATTTACAAGGCAAGGCAATAAAATAAATGTCTATTAATCAATCTCAACATTTTGACAAAAAAGGACCATTAATTAATTGAAATTGGCAACTTAAAAATCTCCAAGCCAGGAGGATGCTTGTAAAACTAGCCATAATAGCAGACGTGCATATTCAAAATAGCTATACTGCTATCAACAAGTAACCAATCTGAGGTAAACTTGTCAAATCCATCTGACTTTAGAGCATAACCTCCCCCTTAATTTTTTTTTTTTACATATACAGTACTAATATATTACTAATTTACATACATTTAAACTGACTAGTTTTAAAAATAAATATATATTTTAGAAGAAGAAAAAAAACAACTATATGATTAACTCTCGGTGCCTTTTTCTTTCCATTATTTTGTAAAGAAAAGGCAGAAGAACAGATGGGAATTAGAATATTGATCCTATAGTTTTCTGGTGCTATAATTTATTTTTTTTATACAAAGATAGAGCACGTAACAAAAATGTAAGTATACTGTTTATTAGGAATAATTTATATGCTCAAGCAAAGTATTTTTTAAATTATATTGCTGAATATTTAAAATTTGAACACAGAAGAAAGTTTATTCATCTATGAAATTGTATGGTTTTTTTTTCTTTATGTTTATAAATAACATTTACCTGATAAATTAATTTCTTTCATATTGGCAAGAGTCCATGAGATAGTGACATATGTGATATACAATCCTACCAGGAGGGGCAAAGTTTCCCAAACCTCAAAATGCCTATAAATACACCCCTCACCACACCCACAATTCAGTTTAACGAATAGCCAAGTAGTGGGGTGATAAAGAAAGGAGTGAAAAGCATTAACAAAGGAATTTGGAAATAATTGTGCTTTATACAAAAAATCATAACCACTATAAAAAGGGTGGGTCTCATGGACTCTTGCCAATACGAAATAAATTAATTTATCAGGTAAGTTCTTACATAAATTATGTTTTCTTTCATGTAATTGGCAAGAGTCCATGAGCTAGTGATGTATGGGATAGTAATACCCAAGATGTGGAACTCCACAGAAGAGTCACTAGAGAGGGAGGGATAAAATAATAACAGCCATTTTTCACTGAAAAAAAATTAATCCACAACCCAAAATATAAGTTTATTCTCATAATGAAAAAAAACACCAAAACTTAAACATAAGCAGAGGAATCAAACTGAAACAGCTGCCTGAAGAAATTTTCTACCAAAAACTGCTTCTGAGGAAGAAAACACATCGAAACGGTAGAATTTTGTAAATGTATGCAAAGAAGACCAAGTTGCTGCTTTGCAAATCTGATCAACTGAAGCTTCATTCTTTAAAAGCCCACGAAGTGGAGACTGATCTAGTAGAATGAGCTGTAATTCTCTGAGGTGGGGCCTGAACCGACTCCAAATAAGCCTGATGAATCAAAAGCTTTAACCAAGATGCCAAGAAAATGGCAGAAGCCTTCTGACCTTTCCTTAAACCAGAAAAGATAACAAATAGACTAGAAGTCTTCCTGAAATCTTTAGTAGATTCAACATAATATTTAGCTCTTACCACATCCAAAGAATGTAAGGATCTCTCCGAAGAATTCTTAGGATTAGGACACAAAGAAGGGACAGCAATTTCTCTATTAATGTTGTTAGAATTCACAACCTTAGGTATAAATTTAAATAAAGTCTGCAAAACTGCCTTATCCTAATGGAAAATCAGAAAAGGAGATTCACAAGAAAGAGCAGATAATTCGGAAACTCTTCTAGTAGAAGAGATGGTCAAAAGTAACAACAGTTTCCAAGAAAGCAGTTTAATATCCAAAGAATGCATAGGCTCAAACGGAGGAGCCTGTAAAGCCTTTAACACCAAATTAAGACTCCAAGGAGGAGAGATTGATTTAAGGACAGGCTTGATACGGACCAAAGCCTGTACAAAACAGTGAATATCAGGAAGCTTAGCAATCTTTCTGTGAAATAAAACAGAAAGAGCAGAGATTTGTCCCTTCAAGGAACTTGCAGACAAACCCTTCTCCAAACCATCCTGAAGAAACTGTAAAATTCTAGGAATTCTAAAAGAATGCCAGGAGAATTTATGAGAAGAACACCGTGAAATATAAATTTTCCAAACTCAATAATAAATCTTCCTAGAAACAGATTTACGAGTCTGTAACATAGTATTAATCACTGAGTCAGATAAGCCTCTATGACTAAGCACTAGGCGTTCAATTTCCATACCTTCAAATTTAATGATTGGAGATCCTGACTGAAAAATGGACCTTGAGACAGAAGGTCTGGCCTTAATGGAAGTTGCCAAGGTTGACAACTGGACATCCGAACAAGATACGCATACCAAAACCTGTGAGGCCATGCTGGAGCTACCAGCAACACAAACGAATGTTCCATGATGATCTTGGAAATCACTCTTGGAAGAACTAGAGGTGGGAAGATATAAGCAGGTTGGTAACACCAAGGAACGCATCCACCTCCTCCGCCTGAGGATCCCTGGACAGGTACCTGGGAAGTTTCTTGTTTAGATGAGAAGCCATCAGATCTATTTCTGGAAGACCCCACATTTGAACAATCTGAGAAAACACATCTGGATGGAGCGACCACTCCCCTCTATGTAAAGTCTGAAGGCTGAGATAATCCGCTTCCCAATTGTCTATACCTGGGATATGAACCACAGAAACTAGACAGGAGCTGGATTCCGCCCAAGCAAGTATCTGAGATACTTTTTTCATAGCTTGGGGACTGTGAGTCCCACCCTGATGATTGACATATGCCAAAGTTGTGATATTGTCTGTCTGAAAACAAATAAACGGTTCCCTCTTCAGCAGAGGCTAAACCTGAAGAGCCCTTAAAATAGCACAGAGTTCTAAAATATTGATTGGTTATCTCTTCTCTTGAGATTTCCAAACCCCTTATGCTGTCAGAGATCCCCAGACAGCTCCCCAACCTAAAAGACTTGCATGTGTTGTGATCACAGTCCATGTTGGACGAACAAAAGAGACCCCTTGAACTATAAGATGGTGATCTAACCATCAAGTCAGAGAGAGTCGAACATTGGGATTTAAGGATATTAATTGTGATATCTTTGTATAATCCCTGCACCATTGGTTCAGCAAAAGCTGGAGAGGTCTCATATGAAAACGAGCAAAGGGTCCGATGCTGCAGTCATGAGACCTAAAACTTCCATGCACATAGCTACTGAAGGGAATGATTCAGAATGAAGGTTCCGACAAGCTGAAACCAATTTTAATCATCTCTTGTCTGTTAGAGACATGAGTCATGGACACTGAATCTATCTGGAAACCTAAAAAGGTGACCCTTGTCTGAGGAATCAAAGAACTTTTTGGTAAATTGATCTTTCAACCATGTCTTTGAAGAAACAACACTAGTTGAATCATGTGAGATTCTGCAGAATGTAAAGACTGAGCTAGTACCAAGATATTGTCCAAATAAGGAAACACCGCAATACCCCAATCTCTGATTACAGAGAGTAGGGCACCGAGAACATTTGAAAAGATTCTTGGAGCTGTCGCTAGGCCAAATGGAAGAGCGACAAATTGGCAATGCTTGTCTAGAAAAGAGAATCTCAGAAACTGATAGTGGTCTGGATGAATCGGAATATGAAGATATGCATCCTGTAAGTCTATTGTTGACATATAATGCCTTTGCTGAACAAAAGGCAGAATAGTCCTTATAGTCACCATTTTGAAAGTTGGCACTCTTACATAACGATTCAAAATTTTAAGATCCAGAACTGACCTGAATGAATTTTCTTTCTTTGTGACAATGAATAGATTTGAATAAAACCCTAGACCCTGTTCCTGAAACGGAACTGGTAAGATTACCCAGGAAAGCTCCAGGTCTGAAACACACTTCAGAAAAGTCTGAGCCTTTACTGGATTTGCTGGGATGTGTTAGAGAAAAAAATCTTCTCACAGGAGGTCTTACTCTGAATCCTATTCGGTACCCTTGAGAAACAATACTCTGAATCCATTGATTTTGGACAGAATCTGCCCAAATGTCTTGGAGGAATCTTAATCTGGCCCCTACCAGCTGAGCTGGAATGAGGTCTGCACCTTCATGCAGACTTGGGGGCTGGCTTTGATTTCTTAAATGGTTTGGATTTACTCCAACTTGAAGAAGGTTTCTAATTGGAACCAGATTCTTTGGGGGAAGGATTAGGTTTCTGTTCCTTATTTTGTTGAAAGGAACGAAAACAGTTAGAAGTTTTAGATTTACCCTTAGGTCTTTTATCCTGAGGCAAAAAAAAAAAACCCCTTCTCCCCCAGTGACAGTTGAAATAATCAAATCCAACTGAGAACCAAATAACTTATTACCTTGGAAAGAAAGAGATAGTAATCTAGCTTAGATACCATGTCAGCATTCCAATATTTGAGCCACAAAGCTCTTCTAGCTAAAATAGCTAAAGACATGGATTTAACATCAATTTTGATGATATCAAAAATGGCATCACAGATAAAATGATTAGCATGTTGGAGCAAGCGAACAATGCTAGACAAATCAGGATCCATGTCCTGTTGCGCTAAGCTTTCCAACCAAAAAGTTGATGCAGCTGCAACATCAGCCATAGAAATGGCAGGCCTGAGAAGAAATCCAGAATATAAATAAGCTTTCCTTAGATAAGATTCAAGTTTCCTATTTAAAGGGTCATTAAAAGAAGTACTATCTTCCATAGGAATAGTAGTACGTTTTGCAAGAGTAGAAATAGCCCCATCAACTTTGGGGATCTTTTCCCAAAACTCCAATCTAACTGCTGGCAAAGGATACGATTTTTTAAACCTTGAAGAAGGAATAAAAGAAGTACCAGGCCTATTCCATTCCTTAGAAATCATATCAGAAATAGCATCAGGAACTGGAAAAACCTCTGGTGTAACCACAGGAGGTTTATAAACAGAATTTAAACGTTTACTAGTTTTAATGTCAAGAGGACTAGTTTCCTCAATATCCAATGTAATCAACACCTCTTTTAACAAGGAACGAATATACTCCATTTTAAATAAATAAGTAGATTTGCCAGTGTCAACATCTGAGGAAGGATCTTCTAAATCAGATAGATCCTCATCAGTGGAGGATAATTCAGTATGTTGACGGTCATTTGAAATTTCATCAACTTTATGAGAAGTTTTAAAAGACATTTTACGTTTATTAGAAGGCGGGATGGCAGACAAAGCCTTCTGAATCGCATCAGCAATAAATCTTTTATTTTCACAGGTGTATCATGTGCATTAGATGTTGAAGGAACAACAGGCATTGTACTATTACTGATGGACACATTCTCTGCATGTAAAAGCTTTTCATGACAACTATTACATACCACAGCTGGAAATATAATCTCCACAAATTTACCACAAATGCACTTAGCTTTGGTAGAACTGTTATCAGGCAGCAGGGTTCCAACAGTGATTTCTGACACAGGATCAGATTGAGACATCTTGCAAATGTAAGAGAAAAAACAACATATAAAGCAAAATTATCAATTTCCTTATATGGCAGTTTCAGGAATGGGAAAAAAATGCAAACACCATAGCACACTGACTTTGAAAAAGACAAGAGACATCTACTAATGGGGCTTTAAATAATGAAATTGTTTGGCGCCAAGTATGTCGCACAACGCAAACTGAATTTTGTTTGGCGCTAACAACATCCGGAAATGACACACTCGCATCATTGAAGACTCAACCTTGTGCAAGGAACTCGGCATCAACTAAGACGCCAGAAATAACGAATTTGCGTCATCGGACATGCCTTTGCGCCAAGAATGACACAATAAACTTTGGCATTTTGCGCCCTCGTGAGCCTAATTTTGCCTGTGAAATTTAATGAGTAAGAATTTTTTTTCCTAAATATGTTTTTTCTCAAATATGAAACTGATAGTCTGCAAATGGAAATATACATAAACCTGACTCATGGCAAATATAAATACAATACATATATTTAGAACTTTATATTAATTAATAAAGTGCCAAACCATAGCTGAGAGTGTCTTAAGTAATGAAAACATACTTACTGAAAGACACCCATCCAATAACGCAATAAACGTTGGCATTTTGCGCCCTCGCAAGCCTAATTTTGCCCGCAAAATTTAATGAGTAAGAATTTTTTTTCCTAAATATGTTTTTTCTCAAATATGAAAATGATAATCTGCAAAAGGAAATATACAGAAACCTGACTCATGGCAAATATAAGTGCAATACATATATTTAGAACATTATATTAATGCATAAAGTGCCAAACCATAGCTGAGGGTGTCTTAAGTAATGAAAACATACTTACTGAAAGACACCCATCCACATATAGCAGATAGCCAAACCAGTACTGAAACAGTTATCAGTAGAGGTAATGGAATATGAGAGTATATCGTTGATCTGAATAAGGGAGATAGTAGATGAATCTCTACGACCGATAACAGAGAACCTATGAAATAGATCTCCCGCAAGGAAAACCATTGCATGCAATAGGTCAATAGGTGATACTCCCTTCACATCCCTCTGACATTCACTGTACTGTGAGAGGAATCGGGCTTCAAAATGCTGAGAAGCGCTTATCAACGTAGAATCTAAGCACAAACTTACTTCACCACCTCCATAGGAGGCAAAGTTTGTAAAACTGATTTGTGGGTGTTGTGAGGGGTGTATTTGTAGGCATTTTGAGGTTTGGGAAACTTTGCCCCTCCTGGTAGGATTGTATATCCCATACGTCACTAGCGCATGGACTTTTGCCAATTACATGAAAGAAATATTAGTTTTTCTGGTTCTCTTAGTTTGTTTTTGTTTATTGAATAGTTAAAAAGCACGTGGCAGATTTTTTTATTACATTATATTTGTAGCCTGGTTTTAATTAAAATTTCATATTAATTTTTGTTTCTTGATAAAATCAAAAGTCTATTATTCCTTTAACCAAGAGCAATACTAAAATCTTAAAACAATGACTGTTTTTTTCTATTATTTTAATCCATTTTTATATAGGTATGGATGCATCTTTAGAAATACTTGTTCCTTGTCTCTGAAATTAGATTTTCTAAAAACTCAATTTGTTTTTTCCTTGCTTTAAAATGGTAGGTGAGAGTAACATTACATATGTAAAAAAAAATAAACCTTAAATGAGAGGTTTGCATGTAAAAATCAATACAAATGATTGGAAATGTTTAATATATACCAAATGTAGAATCCTTAACTTTTTGTTGACAGTGTTTAATAATGTGTATCTATTAAAGGGGCATAATGTAAATATTACATATTACTTAAATATGCAGATTATTTTATAGTTGATTAATTTATTTTTTCTCACAAAATAATAAAAAAAAGAAATAAATTCTAAAATACAATTTTTAAAAGTGACACGTGAGTTTAATTTATTTTTCACATTGTGAAATGTGTTAAAGGAAATAGCAATGTTTAATAATGCAAGTAACCAAGTTATGCTTAAAACAAAATGTAACCAGAGAAGTGTTTACACAATACAGAAAAACAGGAAAATCAATAACATTGATATATGTTTCAATATTCAATATATATTGTTTAATGTAATGCACAAAGTACTCCTCTTCTATGATAGCTGCTCCTGTCCTTTTTGGTACATAGAGAGAGATAGATATAGGCAGACACATTGGGGGGTAGTTATCAACGTGTCAACTTTCCTGCCTTCGCCGCCCCAATACGCCTGCCTAAGCTCGCCTCACATCGCCGCCGCGGACCTGCAAAAATTTGCCTAAGTTATCAAATAAAGCTGTCAAAAAGCCGTGCACCAAGTACGGGGCGATGAGAAGCGGACTGTGAGAGTTATCACACATCCGATCTCGCTGCTCTTCGGCTGTTTGACAGCTTTCTTGCTAGCCTGTCACTAAGCACTCACACTAAACTACACTGTTCTACCCCCTATACTGGCGCCCCCGGAGCCCCCCTCAACTAAATAAAGTTACTAACCCCTAAACCGCCGCTCCTAGACCCCGCCGCAAGTCTTATAAATGTATTAACCCCTAAACCGCTGCTCCCGGACACCGCTGCCACCTACATTATACCTAGTAACCCCTATCCTGCCCCCCCATACCGTCGCCCACTATAATAAAGTTATTAACCCCTATCCTGCTGATCCCGCACCTCGCCGCAAATAAATAGTTTAACCCCTAAACCGCCGCTCCCTGAACCCGCTGCAACCTATATTAAATTTATTAACCCCTATCCTGCCCCCCCTACACCGTCGCCACCTATAATAAATTTATTAACCCCTATCCTGCCCCCCACTACACCGCCGCCACTGTAATAAAATTATTAACCTCTAAACCTAAGTCTAACACTAACCCTAACACCCCCCTAACTTAAATATTAATTAAATAAATCTAAATAATATTTCTATTATTAACTAAGTTAATCCTATTTAAAACTAAATACTTACCTATAAAATAAACCCTAATATAGCTACAATATAAACAATAATTATATTGTAGCTATCTTAGGATTTATTTTTATTTTACAGGTACCTTTCAATTTATTTTAACTAGGTACAATAGCTATTAAATAGTTATTAACTATTTAATAGCTTACCTAGCTAAAATAAAGAGAAATGTACCTGTAAACTAAAAACTAACCTAAGTTACAATTACACCTAACACTACACTATACTTTAATAAATTATTCCTATTTAAAACTAAATACTTACCTGTAAAATAAACCCTAAGATAGCTACAATATAATTAATAATTACATTGTAGCTATCTTAGGATTTATATTTATTTTACAGGTAACTTTGTATTTATTTTAGCTAGTTAGAATAGTTATTAAATAGTTATTAACTATTTAATAACTATCTAGCTAAAAGAAATACAAAATTACCTGTAAAATAAATCCTAACCTAAGTTACAATTAAACCTAACACTACACTATCATTACATTAATTAAATAAATTAACTACAAATAACTACAATTAAATACAATTACATAAACTAACTAAAGTACAAAAAATATAAAAAGCTAAGTTACAAAAAATAAAAAAAATAAGTTACAAACATTTAAAAAAATATTACAACAATTTTAAGCTACTTACACCTAATCTAAGACCCCTAATAAAATAACAAACCCCCCCAAAATAAAAAAATGCCCTACCCTATTCTACATTAAAAAAGTTCAAAGCTCTTTTACCTTAACAGCCCTTAAAAGGGCCTTTTGTGGGGTCATGCCCCAAAGAATTCAGCTCTTTTGCCTGTAAAAGAAAAATACAACCCCCCCTAACATTAAAACCCACCACCCACATACCCCTAATCTAACCCAAACCCCCCTTAAAATAACCTAACACTAATCCCCTGAAGATCATCCTACCTTGAGTCGTCTTCACTCAACCCGACGGACTACCGACGAATGAAGGCTCCTTTAAGGGACGTCATCCCAGATGGCGTCCCTTCAATTCCGATTGGCTGATAGGATTCTATCAGCCAATCGGAATTAAGGTAGGAAAAATCTGATTGGCTGATTGAATCAGCCAATCAGATTCAAGTTCAATCCGATTGGCTGATCCAATCAGCCAATCAGATTGAGCTCACATTCTATTGGCTGTTCCGATCCCTTAAAGGAGCCTTCATTCGTCGGTAGTCCGTCGGGAAAGAAGGATGTTCCGCGTCGGCAGGATGAAGATTCAAGACCCGGCTTGGAAGATGACCTCGCCCGGATAGAAGACTTCTTTAGCGCCTCTTGGAAGATGACATCGCCCGGATGGAAGATTTCTTCAGCGCCGCTTGGAGGATCACTTCATCGGATGGAAGATTTCTTCAGCGCCCCTTGGATGATCACTTCTGCCGCTCCGGATGTCCTCTTCGGTTCCATCGCTGCTCGGTTGAGTGAAGACGACTCAAGGTAGGATGATCTTCAGGGGATTAGTGTTAGGTTATTTTAAGGGGGGTTTGGGTTAGATTAGGGGTATGTGGGTGGTGGGTTTTAATGTTGGGGGGGGGTTGTATTTTTCTTTTACAGGCAAAAGAGCTGAATTCTTTGGGGCATGCCCCCACAAAAGGCCCTTTTAAGGGCTGGTAAGGTAAAAGAGCTTTGAACTTTTTTAATGTAGAATAGGGTAGGGCATTTTTTTTATTTTGGGGGGGTTTGTTATTTTATTAGGGGGCTTAGATTAGGTGTAATTAGCTTAAAATTGTTGTAATATTTGTAAAATGTTTGTAACTTATTTTTTTATTTTTTGTAACTTAGCTTTTTTATTTTTTGTACTTTAGTTAGTTTATTTAATTGTATTTAATTGTAGTTATTTGTAGTTAATTTATTTAATTTATTTAATGATAGTGTAGTGTTAGGTTTAATTGTAACTTAGGTTAGGATTTATTTTACAGGTAATTTTGTATTTCTTTTAGCTAGATAGTTATTAAATAGTTAATAACTATTTAATAACTATTCTAACTAGCTAAAATAAATACAAAGTTACCTGTAAAATAAATATAAATCCTAAGATAGCTACAATGTAATTATTAATTATATTGTAGCTATCTTAGGGTTTATTTTACAGGTAAGTATTTAGTTTTAAATAGGAATAATTTATTTAAGTATAGTGTAGTGTTAGGTGTAATTGTAACTTAGGTTAGTTTTTAGTTTACAGGTACATTTCTCTTTATTTTAGCTAGGTAAGCTTTTAAATAGTTAATAACTATTTAATAGCTATTGTACCTAGTTAAAATAAATTGAAAGTTACCTGTAAAATAAAAATAAATCCTAAGATAGCTACAATATAATTATTCTTTATATTGTAGCTATATTAGGGTTTATTTTAAAGGTAAGTATTTAGTTTTAAATAGGATTCATTTAGTTCATAATAGAAATATTATTTAGATTTATTTAATTAATATTTAAGTTAGGGGGGTGTTAGGGTTAGTGTTAGACTTAGGTTTAGGGGTTAATAAATGTATTACAGTGGCGGCGGTGTAGTGGGGGGCAGGATAGGGGTTAATAAATGTATTATAGGTGGCGACGGTGTAGGGGGGGCAGATTAGGGGTTAATAAATTTAATATAGGTTGCGGCAGGGTCAGGGAGCGGCGGTTTAGGGGTTAAACTATTTATTTATTTGCGGCGAGGTACGGATCAGCAGGATAGGGGTTAATAACTTTATTATAGAGGGCGGCGGTATAGGGGGGGGGCAGGATAAGGGGTTACTAGGTATAATGTAGGTGGCGGTGGGCTCCGGGAGCGGCGGTTTAGGGGTTAATATGTATAGAGTAGCTTGCGGTGGGCTCTGTGAGTGGCGGTTTAGGGGTTAATAATTTTATTTAGTTGCGGCGGTGTAGGGGGGACAGATTAGAGGTGTTTAGACTCGGGGTACATGTTAGGGTGTTAGGTGTAGACAGCTCCCATAGGAATGAATGGGATGTCTGGCAGCAGCGAACTTGTACTTTCGCTATGGTCAGACTCCCATTGATTCCTATGGGATCCGCCGCCTCCAGGGTGGCGGTTTGAAAACCAGGTACGCTGGGCCGGAAAAGTGCCGAGCGTACCTGCTAGTTTTTTGATAACTAGCAAAAGTAGTCAGATAGTGCCGCACTTGTGTGCGGAACATCTGGAGTGACGTAAGAATCGATCTGTGTCGGACTGAGTCCGGCGGATCGAAGTTTACGTCACAAAATTCTACTTTTGCCGGTCTCTAGCCTTTGATAACTAAGGCAAATCAGCCTCGCCACAAATACGCTGCGGAATTCCAGCGTATTTGAGGTTGACGGCTTGATAACTACCCCCCATTATATATTTCAAGGCATCACACCAAATATTTTTACTTTATCACATTTTCTTAATTTGTACAAACATTTTCTCAAAACGCATCCTTTGTTATGGTCTCAATAAAAACCCATTTATAAATTTTCCTGACACCATTAATAATATACATTTTTAGAAACCATGGCCTTTACTACATTTCAAAATGATGAAGTCACAGACTTATAAAATCCTGCTCAGTTAAAGCTCTTTCCCAATTAGAAAAGCATATCATTTGAAAGTACCCATAATCTTTTGCTCAAGGGATTCTCATAAAACATGTCAGATGCACATAAATCTAATTGATTGTATTTCTCATTTAGATTTTTTTTAAAGTAGTTAACATACACACCAAACACCCAGTCTTATACCCCTCAAGATAGCAGGTCATTCTTTAAGGTGCCTTACAGTACAGACAAGATTTCTTAGATAATTTTACCAGAGCAAAATATAAAACTGGAGTTTTGTTATATTGTGTATTTTTATTTACTTTAGGTTTTAGATTTATTTTTAGATTAATTTAAGCTTTCTATTTGATGCCTAAGCTTTATAGATTTTGATAATTGGGCTCTTAAGTTTAAAAGGTAATTTTTAATACATAGCCATAATAAATATTGTCTAATTTTTCACTGATCATATAGTCAAAGTTTTATTTTTTAGCATTATAAAAAAGGACAGCATTGTTTTTAAATGATACACAATGAATTGATGTTAAAATATTCTGAGAAATCTATCAACAAACTTTGACATGCTGCCTGACTTGTGTTTGGGTAAAATCAAGATGAGTTTGGTTAAACACATCCATTTCAAATAGGCTAAATGCGCAGCTATTCATTTAAGTTTGAACTATTAAACAATTCAACTTTGACCAACTTCAAGAGGAGCACTTTTAAAGGACATGTAAGTAGACTTGCATTAACTGTAAGCATTTGGAACCTAGATCACGTTTACATTGTGAACATTAAAATTGAGCTATAGAGCACTAGAAAGCAATCAAAATCCCTAAACCTCAAAATCCCTGATGTCTAAAATCTCGAAAATCAAAATGCAGAAAAAACAAAATCCCTAAATTATAAAATCCTGAAAATGCAAAATCCCTAAACTTAAAAAACCTATAGAGGGGGGGGGGGGCGGAGCTGATAGCTGAAACAGATGGACGTGTTTTCTCTGAGCTCCTGGCTCCAAAACTAAAAAGAAGGACTTCAGCTTTAATTTCTAGCTTTATATAAGATCTATCTCTAGAAAAAAACGTTGAACATTGCTGGAGTCCAGATTGTTGCCTTGGAGCCGCACATCTAGCCTATGTTATTCGGCACAGCTACATGGTGAATGACCACATGGCGCTAACACCTGTTCCTACAGAAAAATTTTGATGTGGCTCACGATCTATGGAGCTTAGGCTACTGCATATTACCCCCCCGGGCAACTGGGTTACTGAGCAGCCGGATAACGCTGCTATCCATTAAGATATTCTCAGGCGTCATAGAACCACCTAGGCCGCAACAATGGCGTTGAACCTAAAAATACGCCATGTCCCTGCTGGACTTTCACACCCCGCATCCAGTTGCAATAATACCAGATCTGCAGCATAGGGACCTGGCTCTGGGACAATCCCTAACCAATGTGGCAGCTACTAAGGAGCAATTAAAGAGCACTCCACTTCTCTTCTTCCTACTGTGCCCCCCCTTCGCATTTAAATACATGAAGGCAAGATGCTCTAAACCACGGAGATCGACTGGTATCCTGAGCAGCGTTAATTATAACATCCCGTATGTGAAGGTGGGGATAGGATTGATCCTTCGTGTGGACCTATGTTTTTCTGACATTAGTTAGCCTGCACAGTACAAAAACAGTTGTAATTACATAAGACTGACTCCATTCTTATGAATAGTGCATTTCTAGTTATTATATAGGATGTAATGGAGTCCATGTTATCTTGTTAGCATCCCTGCTATTAGTTGTAACCTACCATGTTTTCTCCCCCCTTAAGAGTAGGGTTAATATTTGAGACAATGAGTAGACTTAAACAACTATGCAGCTGAACGATAGTCTCTATATGAAGATTTTAGGGACCAACGTAACAAAGGCTACCATCAGTAACACACTACGCCGCCAGGGACTCAGATCTTGCAGTGCCAGACGTGTCCCCCTGCTTAAGCCAGTACAAGTCCGGGCCCATCTGAAGTATGCTAGAGAGCATTTGGATGATCCAGAAGCGGATTGGGAGAATGTCATATGGTCAGATGAAACCAAAGTAGAACTGTTTAGGAGAAACACAACTCTTCGTGTTTGGAGGAGAGAGAATGCTGAGTTGCAACCAAAGAACACCATACCTACTATGAAGCATGGGGGTGGCAACATCATGCTTTGGGGCTGTTTCTCTGCAAAGGGAACAGGACGACTGATCCGTGTACAGGAAAGAATGAATGGGGCCATGTATCATGAGATTTTGAGTGCAAACCTCCTTCCATCAGCAAGGGCATTGAAGATGAAATGTGGCTGGGTCTTTCAGCATGACAATGATCCCAAACACACCGCCCGGGCAATGAAGGAGTGGCTTCGTAAGAAGCATTTCAAGGTCCTGGAGTGGCCTAATCAGTCTCCAGATCTTAACCCCATAGAAAACCTTTGGAGGGAGTTGAAAGTCTGTGTTGCCCAGCGACAGCCCCAAAACATCACTGCTCTAGAGGAGATCTGCATGCAGGAATGGGCCAACATAACAGCAACAGTTTGTGACAACCTTGTGAAGACTTACAAAAAATGTTTGACCTCTGTCATTGCCAACAAAATATATATAACAAAGTATTGAGATGAACTTTTGATATTGACCAAATACTTATTTTCCACCATAATATGCAAATAAATTATTTCCAAATCAGACAATGTGATTGTCTGGATTTGTTGCCACATTTTGTCTCTCATAGTTGAGGTATACCTATGATGAAAATTACAGGCCTCTCTCACCTTCTTAAGTGGGAGAACTTGCACAATTGGTGGCTGACTAAATACTTTTTTGCCCCACTGTATGTTAGTTGTAATCTTGCTAGCCTCATACATTATATCTTCAGGGGGATCTAAACTCATCACTTGTAGATTATCCTGAACAATTTTTAACAGATCCTGCCCCAATATAAATGCATCTATGTGCTCTATGACTTTAATTAGAATAGTTGTGACCTTCCTTTACTATAAGTGTTTTAGTCATTTTGTTAGTAGGTAGGATTAGCTATTAGAGCTTGGCCTTCTCTAACTGTGTCACATATGAAAGGGTACAGGTTAAATCTTTTACACAAGCTGGTGTTTACCCTAAAAACAGGAGGTTGCTTAGGTCAAATATTGCTGTAAGTTTCACTCCATCTGACCAGAATACCTTTTAGATCTGTTGTAGAATGTTTGGAAGTCTTTGTTAACCCTTCACAATTCTTTATGATATTATGTAATATGTACATGATATAGACCTCAAACAGTATACTTTTATGAAGGAGGCTAGATGTCAGCAGTTCGTCTATGAGTAAGTGCCTGTAGGGGGGGACATCTGTCACTGTCCACCTCCATGGTCTGTTCTGTTAAACTTTTGTTTGTGTCCTTTGTTTCTGCATTTTTTTGATGACTTTTTTTTACTTTTTATTGCAAATAAACTACGGACTATTTTGGACCTGTTTGTAGTGCCTGTTTCTTTTTTGTCCTTATGTCAGCAGTTTTCCCTAGTTATTACACTAGCCTTAAAGACAAATATCATTGTCACTATTCTGACCAAGGTTGTTTTTGCTGTGCTTCTGGTGGCCGGAGAGGCATAGCAACTCTAATATTGTCAGTGACTCGTAGAATAGACACCTCTTATTAGTTAAACTAATACATATATACGCTGAAATCTAGGATTGAAATTACTAGAATAGATAGTTCTTCTAAACGCCTTACACCAAATAAGCATATAGACTAGTTATACCTCAAGTATCTCTGTAGATCTTTAGGCTCAATATCAGAATGGTCTGCTCTATACATGTACTCCCTACCCCTACTGGCTGGAGGGAGGTATCTCCCCCCTGATCTTTCTAGTTTGGAGTTAGTTAATACTATAACTTATGATTTCTTTGTCCTCTAGTTTGTTCAACAAAGCAGTCAGTAAGGAACAGCCAATTTGTTGATATAACATAGTCAATCTGCATAAGGTGGTTCTCTACCCCCTTAAAGTTATATAATTCTAGACCTGAGAGGTCTATTAAAAGACCTGCATCAAATCAGGGGGTCCCTTGACATTATACTCATATAAGTGATGTTGAATTCTATTATTATTATCAAAAAAAAAAAAAAAAAGACGTTTATTGGCAGAGACCCAAGAGTGGTCTCCTCAGTCTCAAATGACCACCTGTAGCGTGAATATTTCCAGTTATTTCTGGAGGGTCAAAAGCGGCCTCTTGCCTCATTCAGGAGGTCTCTAGATGGCATACCTTACCTATACTATTCACATGATAGTTGTATTATCCTATTTGTACTTCTTTTGATCTCATCTTGTTGTTATCATTCAATGTTTACCTGACATTACTTTATGTGATATGTGTTTTACTTTTATATTGTTGTATGTCTTTGAAGAAACCTTAATAATAAAAAAAACCCTATAGATGCAATGTGCTGTGATGTCCCCATCTTCACTATTATTTTGCCTCCACCTGGGGGGTTCCATGGGGGCAAAGCCCCCGTTGTAAACCTCATTCCCCAAGGTTCACTTGGGGTGGATGCCAGAGGATCGGTTGGGCGCCCCCTTGAAGATACATTAACAAGGTAATCTTGCGGGAGTGTTTTGGGATTCTGGTTTTCAGTATTTTTCAAGTTAGGGATTTTATTTTTTGGGATTTTAATATTCGGGATTATATTGTGTCTGCAATTTAAAATTTTGCTATTTAAAACTTCGGGAATGCAGCATTCTGTCTTGTGTACTTTGGTCTTTTGATATAGACCCATATATTTGAGGAAAAAAACAATGGAAATTCCTCCCTTCCGTGTGATGTAAAGTGTAATGTGCCTCTCCTTACACCCACCTCTATAGGCTTACTTCCCTTTGTGAACACTTAGATAACTTGATAGCTTGATAGATCAAAAAACTTACAGTTCACAGAGTCCGTAGTGCTCAGTCCTGGGGGAAACACTATCCACACTGCATACCGCAATTACTCAGCTTTGCCGTCAGGTCCCCTCTTCAAGCCGTTCATCTTCTTGATCCTCGTGTAAGCTTGTAAGGCTTCTGTATACAGCCTTGGAGTGTGACATACGTTCGTTGACATGCCTAGCTTCTATTGGGCGGGTGAAGGGGCTTGTCTCATGAGTGAACAGTTCAGATCTCTCCTACTGGCTTAACGGATGCAACAAAACAAGGTAAAGAGAGTCCCGAACACCTTGTTAAAAGATCCTCAGATCTTCTTTATTCTCTTCAACGCAGTTTGTTATCTATCTCATCACATACACTTTGTGCAATGTTCAGTACGTTGGACTTACGAAAAGGGACATCTGATCCCGTATCAGGGAGCATCTGTCTACGATTAGAGTAGGAAAGTCTTCCTCACCTATAGTGCAACACTTTTGTATTGAACATAACAAAGAGGCCTCTTCTTTTAAGTGGCAGGCCATTGATCACATACCACATCCAAGATGAGGTGGAGACAGACAAAGATTACTTGAAAAACGTGAGATGCTTTGGATATTTAAATTATCCACCAAGGTTCCCCTTGGTCTCAATGCTTTTTTTTTGTACATATTTGTTTGTTTATTTGATTTTTAATATTTATTTAATCTACTTATTACATATTCATTTTATATTATTTTGGAACCACATTATGCATTTCTGTAATTGATATTACGAGATTCATTAGGTAATCCTTTTTGTGACAGACCCTGATATGAATTGCTTGTCAATAGCTTGCATGCCGTTATAGTTTAACATATGTAATAATCATATCATCCCTTACATGCTCCTGAATTTTTACTGCAGTATATCATAAGACATGTTTTGGCATTAGATATTCCAAGTATTTCTGGTATTGATGTTTAAACAGAATTTATTGTGTGTGTATAATATAAAACATTTAGCTTTAACATACATAGTCAGCTGAACAGTGGTACACATATTACATAATTTAAGGTGTTTCCTTATTTGAACTCTTAACCAATTAGGGCAAAGCACACCCTTTTTAAATGAATATGCATCTAAATTGTCTTTAGCAGTAGTGACTATGGCGTACAGCCGAAACGCGTATACTGTGTCTATCCTGTTGTACCATTGTCCCTCCATGGACTTTTTATCATGTTTGCAGTAATAAATGCTACGTTTTAGTTATCTAACTTTTGTTGCTGCTTATATTCCTTTATTGGGTTGAACATATTAACACATACATATATATGTATATAAGCATATACATATATATTTAAAAATGCTGCAATCGCTGTGCGACTTGCCCCCTTTACTGTGCTTAGGTGCTGTGCTGTCTCTGATGGCATCAAAACGAGGCTCCCATTGGAGCCTATGGAAGCGCACTCTCGTGAGCGCAATGCTTCCTAGATTGCGTTTGCATTGTGCTTAACTTGTAATACCAGCGCACATTAGCGCACTGGTATTAGAAAGGGGAGCTCTAATGTTCGCTGTTAAGTAATGTTAAGAAATCTATCCCTACATATGGATTTTTTTATATCTTTCTTTTATTTGACCTTGTCATAATTTTTCTTTTTTTTTTTTTTTGCTTCATTTTCATGTCGTTTTGAAAATATTAGATATCTATATATCACTTTTTCACCTCATCTTTTTAACACTCACAGAGAAGATAAGTAATATCACCCCATGAGTCTAACTAGAGCCATCTTTCCTAACTGCTGGGTTTGTGTAATGTGGAGATGCAAAACTCCACAAGAAAATATTGCATGACTAACCTCTCTGTAAAATTCAGGGCCAATAACAAGTACTTTCTGCTATGTATTATATAACTAGGTATGTGTTTAAGTGCTTTTATATTGGACACTGCTGAGAGTGTTAATAGAAGCAGCATTCCTGTGATTTTAGAGAACGTTCCGGGACATAATGTCATTGAAAGCTTGGCAACCTGCCTTAGTGGATTAACAAAACCTTCTAAAATTGCGACAAGATAATTCATCTTTTCTTAACAACACCCCCTCCCAATAGGTTACCACATGGTGACTAACTGCCCACATGATGCTAAAGTTAGAGGCTGTTATTTTAGTTGCAGTAATTGGTTTTCTGCATTGTACATTATTTTATCAATGTAAGGTTTAGTTATTTTTTCCCCTTTGGATTCAGAAAAACCACAAGAGTTATAAATAGAAAGATTTAATATGCCAAGGAAAAAAGCAAATCAATGGACTATTGTGTCTTCAAAACTGTATGTTCTACTTTTAGATTATATTAGAAAAAATGTAATTAATTTTATGTGGGAAAATGATATGACTAGGAATAATATATCTAAAAATGTGTATGTGTGCTTTTAAAGTATTTTAGATACAAGTAAATGCATTATATTGCCATGTGATATAGCATTTAAAGGGACAGAAAATAATTTGATATTGTAATTTAAAATGTTTAACATACTATAGTAAAAAAGTTTTCAATAAACTTTTATTATTTATTTTGTCCTTTTTTTCTGTAATTTAATTCTTAAAATCATAGGCTTTCCAAGTAATTTTAAAACTGGAATACGTTGAGATTGTAATAAAAAATGTTTGACTATATGTAGTTTAAAAAAAAATAATTCAATAATCTTTGACTCTTTTTTTGGTCCTCTTTTTCTGTAATTTACAGTAATTTCATTTCTAAAAATTGTGTACTTTCCAGTTCCCTGTTAAAAGTGGAAGTGTAGACTCCAGACACTGCTATAATCCATGCAACCATTGATTGCACCCATTTATGACTGTTCTTAACTGGGAACTTCTTTCTTCTTTCAACCTCATCTAATATGTTACTATGTTATTTAAAGAATTTTTAAGTTTCTGAAATATATGTAATTTTTGTTTAAAGGGACACTGAACCCAAATGTTTTCTTTTGGGATTCAGATAGAGCATGCAATTTTAAGCAACTTTCTAATTTACTCCTATTATCAAATTGTCTTCATTCTCTTGGTATCTTTATTTGAAATGCAAGAATGTGAGTTTAGATGCCGGCCCATTTTTGGTGAACAACCTGGGTTGTTCTTGCTGATTGGTGGATAAATTCATCATGCTTTCCATGGTCCTGAACCAAAAATAGCTTGGATGCCTTCTTTGTCAAATAAAGAAAGCAAGAGAACGAAGAAAAATTGATAATAGGAGTAAATTAGAAAATTGCTTAAAAGTGCATGCTCTATCTGAATCACGAAAGAAAAAATTTGGGTTCAGTGTCCCTTTTAGAAAGTCAGTAGTTTTATATTATTTTATTTAGATAATGATTTGTTTAGTTTATAGCAAACAAATGTATAATAGTGGTTAGGTTGTATTTTAAAGCATTGTTTAATTCTTTACACATATGAATATTTGAATGCCTAAAACAGCTCAAAAGCCTTGAAATATCAAAATATCCTTGTAATGCTCACATTGTCATTTTAACATGCCCTTTGCAAAACACAGAAAATAATTTCTAAGTCATAACAAGCCAGTCATAGGCAACTAGTTTTTCTGTTTTGGAGCTCCTGAGTATGATGCTATTATGATTCATCCTGATGACTGTAGAGAAAAGGCTAAATTAATCACTCAGCAAGCAGCCTAGTCTCATGGCTAATAACATTACAGGTAATCTTTGGAACATTTTTATTTACAGTTTCACACAGAAAAGACGTTGTGGCACATCTTTTGATGCTTGTATATAGACTCTGAAACAACAAATAGAAACAGCGCACCTTTGATTCAAGTAAAAACTAAGGGCCAGATTACACGTGGAGCGCTAATATCGCTTGCATGCAAGGGATATTAGCGCTCCACTTTGTCAGCACCTGATTCTTAAGATCAATAATGGAGAAGTGTATGGATAATTCCCTGACTGCAAAACAGTGTGGACTTTCTCATGATTTTATCTATTTTATGACTATTTGGTAAAGTTCCCTATCTTACATCGAAGTTGGATACTTAGAGTATTTATTGTGGTTCCAACAGTATTTCTTTCTGCGCTAATATTTATTGTTGATTTGTATATAGACCTTTTCTGTGTGTGGGTGTGTTATTACTTTTCTTTGATTTGCTGGATAGTTTGGACATTTTCATGAAATTTAACTACTATTTTGCCTGCTGTATATCTGACTATTTTTGCCTGTCTATGTTTTCCCCTGAACAACTCTTTACATTTTACTTACATTTAAATTTGACTGTGTATGACCATGTGTATGATGTTTACTTCTATGGCAATATTACACTAAACATTCTTCAGACAATGCTGTCTAAATTGTTAAAATAAGCCACAAATGGTTTACATCCCTGTCAAGAAAGACCTTATTTTCCTACTGATAGGAAAACCTTTGGCATGGATGACTTTGTTACTAGATATAGATATTCTTTATGATGTTGAGAAGTATCCAATCATGATTTATGTCAGATGAGTCGCTCTAGCACTAAATATGCTATTTACTTGTGCACTGTAGCATACAAGATGCACTGGAAAGATGGAGCTCTCAAAGTTTTCGTAGACAGGATTAAAGGTTTACTTAACACAAAAAAATTTATTTCGTGATTCAGATAGAGCATGCAATTTTAAGCAACTTTCTAATTTACTCCTATTATAAATTTTTCTTCGTTCTCTAAGCAAGCGCTATCCAGGGTGATGAACCTAAAATGGGCCGGCTCCTAAGCTTTACATTCCTGCTTTTCAAATAAAGATAGCAAAAGAACAAAGAAAATTGATAATAAACTTTCTATCTGAATCATGAAAGAAAAAAAATTGGGGTTAGTGTACCTTTAAGGAGGCGTTTACTTAGAGCTTGTTTCCATTATGTCAATAACAATAGAGTCATAGCTACCAAAGTTGCTGACAGCTCAAAGTAGTTTACAGCTCTAAATTAATATTAGGTTTCCATTTACATATTTTGCACAGTGCATGCAGTCATTATGTTTCCTCTTTTACACCTGGTTTGAAACCTTATCGACAACTTTCTACAGTGCTTTACCTGTTTGCGCGTTCAATGGAAACTGCATATAAATTTGCGCTTTTCGGCTTCTATTATTTTCTTAAGGAAGCATATTTGTTTCTGGCAGCTGGCCAATAATGATGAAAAGAATACCACCAGAAACTGGCGATAAGCGTAAAGGATTCCAAAAGCAGTTTTTTGTTGTTGTTTTTTTTTTGCAACCTTATGAAAACAAATTGCGGCTCAATGGAAATGAGCCCTTACTTGAGTATTCATGATTTTTAATTTGAGCCATTCCTAGCCTTATGTGCCCATGTAGATGCTTGCTACAATGAAAAAACACACAAAAAAAAAAAGAGAAAGAAAGTTCTACAACTCCTGCTAAAACAATTATATTACTTAATGTTTTTCAACTCCTCATGAGACCCCTTACACTTCTTCCAAGGAAGCTGTCTGAAGCTGAGCACCCAATGAAATAGTTGGAGTCTGCTCTTATAAAGTGGTTTTAAAGGCCATTAATTGAATACATGTTTTTTACTTCCAGAAAAGCCTTTGCTTAGCAATAGATGGGAAATGTTCACTAGGTATATTTATTTGGGAATACATACTGTCGATACAACATTATTTTTTATTCTTTTTCACTACCCCAGCAGTTTCTTAGCATCTTAATGATATTTTTCAGCATACTCTAACTCTAGTTCTTATTGTCTCAAATTTAAAGGAAAGTAGTCCAACATATGTAAGCAATTCTTCATCTCCTTTGAGATTACAGACTCAGTAGGAAAGTTACTGAGTTAAGAAAGCATAGAGTACCTGACCTAATGAAAATGAGCCTATTCCTACCTCTTACCATTTCTAAATGGCCCAATACATATTTCCCATTTATGGGCTAGATTATGAGTGGAGCAGTATTTTGCACCCTGCTCATGCGTTAACTCCACTAGAAGTATTTTTTTATTGCAAGAGCACTAACCAGTAAGGCAACAGGGCTGAATTGCTGCTCAATCTGAAATGCACATTGATATTCTTGTTTTAGGTGTTCTATCTTCTATACTGACCTGGTTTATTAAACACAAACTTTTTATAGGCAATGTTTAGGAATTTTTGTTCTTTGGGGCTCCCACTTATATATATATATATATATATATATATATATATATATATATATATATATATACTTATTTGTCCCTTTTTTCATGCACCTCAGTATCTTATAAGTGATTGTGTTTGGTTGTCAGTAAAGCACATGCCTCTGCTAAATCTGCTAAATTGGGGCTTAATATATTTTATACATTGTATTACCATTTTCACCTACAAGTTGGCACTTCTACTCATTAAAGAATAACCACATTGTTTCATGATTGTCACCAAAAATCCACTGTGCACAAGCAATTTCCTAAGACAGAAATGTCAACCAGTTTTTTTTTCTAGTAAACCTTAATATTTCCCCTGAGAGTAACTTTTTGAGAAGCATGTACTGTCATACGCCACACTGTATATCTTCACAAGGGTTTTTTTTCGTGACTTTCACACTTATGTCTCGATCTAGCATTTTGATTCAATGTGGCCTATTTATCAAAGGTCTTGTGGACCTGATCTGACAGTGCGGATCAGGTCTGCAAGACCTCGCTGAATGCGAGAGCAATACGCTCTCCGTATTCAGCATTGCACCAGCAGCTCACAAGAACTGCTGGTGCAACGCTGCCCCCCTGCAGACTCACGGCCAATGGGCCGCCAGCAAGGGGTGTCAATCAACCCGATCGTACTTGATCGGGTTGAATTCCGGCGATTCCTGTCCGCCTGCTCAGAGCAGGCGAACAGGGTTATAGAGCAGCGGTCTTTAGACCACTGCTTCATAACTGCTGTTTCTGGTGAGTCTGAAGATATCCCTTTAGACTGATCCTTCTCTTTTTGCCATTCTGACCTGGTTGTCATGTTCCATGTGATCCAGGTGACAAGGAGGCTAATATTCGTGTTTCCATAAGCCTATTTTGATCTTCATGTGTACTTGGCTGAGTATGTATACAGAGCTACAGAACATTCAAACTTCTTGAGCATAAGCCAGCAGTATTGGTATGATCTGGTTATGGGTGCTTTACTTACCAGCAATAAGTGAGTACATTTCTAGCAAAAGGGTGGCAATAATTATATTTCTACATATAGGGAGTGAATTTATAAAAATAATAATTTCAGATCATTACATTGATAACCTTACAAACCAATCACATACTGATTTCACAGAATGGGGACATAAGATTGCAGCATTTCTCCAGATTATTCGAAGACACTGTATGGCTTAAAGGGACTCACATAGAGCATGTGATTGTAAATAACGCCATTTATGTTTATTATCAACGTTGCTTTGTTCTCTTGCTATCCTTTCTTGGAGAGTAAACCAAATAGGCTCAGTAATAGCAATGCACTATTGGGATCTAGCTGAATACATCAGGTGATCCAATGAAAAGAGGAATGTATATGCAACTACAAATCCCCAGCTAGCTCTCAATAGTGCATAGCTGCTTTTGAGCGTATCTACCTCTGTATGCCTTTTAACAAAGGATATGAATATCACAATGCAAATTTGATAATAAAAGTACATTGGAATTTTTTTTAAGAATACATTCTGTGTCACAAACATTTAATTTTGACTTTGCTGTCCCTTTAATACCTGCACTTCATGTTTGAATGCAAGTCATGCTATTTGGATATATTCAAACCCTCTCTCACAAAATATATCACTATAATTTTTGGCAAACACACTAGTGTCCTTTAAGCCCACAATAGGTTTATTTTAGTGGTCCAGGCAGATCTCCATTGTCATTGTTGGTGACAGAATTTAAATACGTTGTTAAATGACTATGAGGGGGTACACTGTCCAAAATGCAAAGCTGGTAGAGGGATTAGGAAAGCTAAACACTGCATGGTATCAGCGCTTCTTTGAAATGGCATTGGTCATTATGTCGCTGTCTGGGCTATAAATTATATAACTTTGCAGTGTTTTTTTTTTTTTGTCCACAACCCTGAGTGACTTAAATTAGTCTTTTGTTTTAACCTTGTTATGCTGAATATTCTGCAGTGGATTTCATATTTGCACCTATATTCCACATAACTGTGTTTAGCTCTGCAGTGAGTGTATTCCTACAGAGAAAGTGTCATTTATTCTTTGCACATAGTTTTCCACTATATTTTTCTCTTTTTGTGCGTTCCATTATTTCCCTCTCCATCTCATCAAACACTACTTTTACACAACATACTGATGTTATTCTGTCTCATAGTATTCTTTATAACATTGCTTCCTTTCACCTAGATTACAAATTTTGAGTTCGTGTTTGAACGCAGCCATTACAAGTCTTGTCAGTATAGCTGTACCGCAAGCCTTTTGGCCTGTAACGCAACGTCAGTCCCGCACACGTAAAAATTAAGTTTTTTCATGGGAATTCCATAGCGCAGCCATTATGAGTATTGTGGGGAGCCTAAAAAGCTTGCGTCCAAGCCTATACCGACAAGATCCGTTTTGCAATCTAAGAGCAGTAGTTATGAGTTTTACGCTACAAAACTGTTGCATAAAACTCATAACTAAAGTGTTACAAAGTGCACTAAACACCCATAAACTACCTATTAACCCCTAAACCAAGGCCCTCCTGCATCCCAAACACTATGTCAAAGTTATTAACCCCTAATCTGTTGCTCCCTACATCGCCAACACTAATACAATTTATTAACCCCTATTTTGCTGCTCCCCGACATTGCCGCAACTATACTAAAGTTATTAACCCCTAAACCACCGCCCTCCTGCATCGCAAACACTATTTAAATATTATTAACCCCTAATCTGCCGTCCGCCCACATCACCCCCACTATACTAAAGTTATTAAGCCCTACACCGCTGCCACTATAATAAATGTATTAACCCCTAAACCGCAAGCCCCCCACAACGAAATATACTAAATTATATTATTAACCCTTAAACTGAAAGCCCCCCACATCGCAATAAACTAATATAAACTAGTAACCCCTAAACTTAACACCCCCCTAACTTTATATTAAAATTACAATTTCCCTATCTTAAATTAAACTAACAATTAAACTAATATAACTATTAAACTGAAATAAAACTAACTACCAAGTATATTACACATTAAAAAATCCTAACACTACTATAAAAATGACAAACTAATTACAAAAAATAACAAACTATCAAATAATGGAATTATCAAAAATAAGAAAGAATTAGACCTAATCTAATAGCCCTATAAAAATAAAAAAGCCCACCCAAAATAAAAAAAAACCCTAGCCTACAATAAACTACCAATAGCCCTTAAAAGGGCCTTTTGTAGGGCATTGCCCTAGGTTAAACAGCTCTTTTACCTGTAAAAAAAATACAAAGACCCCCCAACAGTAAAATCCACCACCCACCAACCCCCCCCCAAAAAAAACAAACTAACTCTTAACAAAAACCTAAGCTACCCATTGCCCTGAAAAGGGCATTTGTATGGGCATTGCCCTTAAAAGGGCATTTAGCTATTTTGCATTGCCCTAAAAAGGGCATTTAGCTCATTTACGAAAAGCCCAAACCCTAAATTAAAAAAAAAACACCCAAAAAACCTTAAAAAATACTAACACTAACCCTCGAAGATCCTCTTACAGTTTCTGAAGTCCCGCTTGATGGATATTCATCCCAGCTGCTCCATCTTCATCCACACGGCATCTTCTATCTTCATCCCGGCGGCGTCTTCTATCTTCATCCCGGCGGCGTGGAGTGGATCCATCCTGAAGACACCCAGCGTGGATTTCAGTAGCTCTCATCCTATTGGCTGATTTGAATTTCCAAAATCAAATCAGCCAATAGGAATGCAAGGGACGCCATTTTGAATCGTGTACCTTGCATTAAAGATTCAGTATATGGTGACAACCATATGAAGAGGATGCTCCGCACCGGATGTCTTCAGGATGAACCAGCTCCGTCGGGATGAAGATAGAAGAAGCCGCCGGGATGAAGATAGAAGATGCTGCCTGGATGAAGATGGAGCCGCCTGGATGAAGATGGAGCCACCTGCCGTCTGGATGAAGATGGAGCTGCCTGGATGAAGATGGAGCCGCCGGGATGAAGATCCTTCAAGCGGGACTTCAGCAACTGTAAGTGGATCTTTGGGGGTTAGTGTTAGGATTTTTAAAGGTTTTTTGGGTGTTTTTTTTTTTAGTTTAGGGTTTGGGCTTTTCGTAAACGAGCTAAATGCCCTTTTCAGTGCAATGCAAAAGCGCTAAATGCTCTTTTAAGGGCAAGGCCCATACAAATGCCCTTTTCTGAGCAATGGGTAGCTTAGGTTTTTTTAGATATTTTTTTTTATTTTGTGGGTTTGGTGGTGGGGGGGGGGGTTAATGTTAGTGGTTCTTTTTATTTTTTTTTAGGTAAAAGAGCTGTTTAACTTAGGGCAATGTCCTACAAAAGGCAATTTTAAAGGCTATTGGTAGCTTATTCTAGATTCATTTTTTTTGTTTGGGGTGTTTTTTCTTAAATGGTTATTAGAATAGGAATAATTTTTATTCAAGATTGAACTTCAGGGGTGGTCTCAGTACTGCTCAAAGCACTTTTAGGTTTCCTATACTTAGCTTTAGCTGGCATTATGGGTGAATGTGTTTTCACCTGTGACATAGATTTATCCATACGATTAGACTGTGTACAATAAACTTATATATCGTCTACCTAAAGTGATTCATAATATTGAGTGAGTAATATATCTGCCTCAAATAGCAGATCCTAAGATTAACAAAACGTGAACACACAAATACAAATAAAATAAAAATAAAAAGTAAAAAGGTGAGAGAAAAAAAATACAATAGTGCTTCAGTGCTTCAAATTAAGAGCCTTTGATAGATACACTTATCCTAAAAAAAAAAAAAAATTTAAGGATTGATATTCACCCTCAACAGCATGGAAACCTCTAATATGGAACACATTCAGAGCATTTTCATATTTAACCATGTACAGTATATTTGTATCGCAAATATGATAGTAATACAGAAAGTCCTATTGAGATACATGGAATATAAATACTAAGACTATATAGTCTTACTAGAAAGAATCAAGGGCTCACTTTAACCCTTCAGTGCTTCAATACTTTAATGCTTACATTTTCAGGCCTTTGGCCCATTCACTTATACTAAAGACTAGCGTTGGAAATTCGTATTTACCATCAGAAGCATAAGAAGAGAAAAAAATCTCTAATTCAAAACACATTCAGAACATTTTCATATTTGACCAAGTACAGAACCTTGGTAAAAAGACCATATGATGATAATATAGAACGTCATATAAAGTATCACAGAGTATAAATGCTCTTCCAAATTGTATTTAGCAAACAGAGCCTTATATTCTTTATACAGGGAGTGCAGAATTATTAGGCAAATGAGTATTTTGACCACATCATCCTCTTTATGCATGTTGTCTTACTCCAAGCTGTATAGGCTCGAAAGCCTACTACCAATTAAGCATATTAGGTGATGTGCATCTCTGTAATGAGAAGGGGTGTGGTCTAATGACATCAACACCCTATATCAGGTGTTCATAATTATTAGGCAACTTCCTTTCCTTTGGAAAAATGGGTCAAAAGAAGGACTTGACAGGCTCAGAAAAGTCAAAAATAGTGAGATATCTTGCAGAGGGATGCAGCACTCTTAAAATTGCAAAGCTTCTGAAGCGTGATCATCGAACAATCAAGCGTTTCATTCAAAATAGTCAACAGGGTCGCAAGAAGCATGTGGAAAAACCAAGGCGCAAAATAACTGCCCATGAACTGAGAAAAGTCAAGCGTGCAGCTGCCAAGATGCCACTTGCCACCAGTTTGGCCATATTTCAGAGCTGCAACATCACTGGAGTGCCCAAAAGCACAAGGTGTGCAATACTCAGAGACATGGCCAAGGTAAGAAAGGCTGAAAGACGACCACCACTGAACAAGACACACAAGCTGAAACGTCAAGACTGGGCCAAGAAATATCTCAAGACTGATTTTTCTAAGGTTTTATGGACTGATGAAATGAGAGTGAGTCTTGATGGGCCAGATGGATGGGCCCGTGGCTGGATTGGTAAAGGGCAGAGAGCTCCAGTCCGACTCAGACGCCAGCAAGGTGGAGGTGGAGTACTGGTTTGGGCTGGTATCATCAAAGATAAGCTTGTGGGGCCTTTTCGGGTTTGAGGATGGAGTCAAGCTCAACTCCCAGTCCTACTGCCAGTTTCTGGAAGACACCTTCTTCAAGCAGTGGTACAGGAAGAAGTCTGCATCCTTCAAGAAAAACATGATTTTCATGCAGGACAATGCTCCATCACAGGCGTCCAAGTACTCCACAGCGTGGCTGGCAAGAAAGGGTATAAAAGAAGAAAATCTAATGACATGGCCTCCTTGTTCACCTGATCTGAACCCCATTGAGAACCTGTGGTCCATCATCAAATGTGAGATTTACAAGGAGGGAAAACAGTACACCTCTCTGAACAGTGTCTGGGAGGCTGTGGTTGCTGCTGCACGCAATGTTGATGGTGAACAGATCAAAACACTGACAGAATCCATGGATGGCAGGCTTTTGAGTGTCCTTGCAAAGAAAGGTGGCTATATTGGTCACTGATTTGTTTTTGTTTTGTTTTTGAATGTCAGAAATGTATATTTGTGAATGTTGAGATGTTATATTGGTTTCACTGGTAAAAATAAATAATTGAAATGGGTATATATTTGTTTTTTGTTAAGTTGCCTAATAATTATGCACAGTAATAGTCACCTGCACACACAGATATCCCCCTAAAATAGCTATAACTAAAAACAAACTAAAAACTACTTCCAAAACTATTCAGCTTTGATATTAATGAGTTTTTTTGGGTTCATTGAGAACATGGTTGTTGTTCAATAATAAAATTAATCCTCAAAAATACAACTTGCCTAATAATTCTGCACTCCCTGTAGAGGAGCCCACAACCAATCAACTTAATAATTCTCAGACTGCTCTCAGACAGCAGTTCCACATGGAATATAAATAGACCTAAAATTATATAGGATGAATTTGTAAGTAAATTTTAGTTACATCAAATATAGATAATACAACTATACAGTCCAAGGAGAGGGAGTCAATGCTTTTCTTCTTTGATCAGGTATCTAATGGAGCATCACCCTCCTTATAAATACGATTAATTTGTTAAAGGTTTTCACCCTTTACTTTAGTTTTCAAAACCTTTTATGGATTCTAGGTACAGGGATATGCCCTTCCAACTTATGTTGACTTTGAGCAGAGTCTTACTGCTAGATTTAGAGTTTTGTCGGTAACGACCCGAAAAGATAACGCTGGCTTTTTTCTGGCCGCACCATAAAAATAACTCTGGTATTGAGAGTCCACATAAAGGCTGCGTTAGGCTCCAAAAAAGGAGCGTAGAGCATATTTAATGCAGCTTCAACTCTCGATACCAGAGTTGCTTACGCAAGCGGCCAGCCTCAAAAACGTGCTCGTGCACGATTCCCCCATAGGAAACAATGGGGCTGTTTGAGCTGAAAAAAAACCTAACACCTGCAAAAAAGCCGCGTTCAGCTCCTAACGCAGCACCATTGTTTCCTATGCGGAAACACTTCCTACGTCTGCACCTAACACTCTAACATTTACCCCGAGTCTAAACACCCCTAACCTTACACTTATTAACCCTTAATCTGCCGCCCCCGCTATCGCTGACCCCTGCATATTATTATTAACCCCTAATCTGCCGCTCCGTAAACCGCCGCTACTTACATTATCCCTATGTACCCCTAATCTGCTGCCCCTAACACCGCCGACCCCTATATTATATTTATTAACCCCTAATCTGCCCCCCACAACGTCGCCTCCACCTGCCTACACTTATTAAGCCCTAATCTGCCGACCGGACCTGAGCGCTACTATAATAAAGTTATTAACCCCTAATCCGCCTCACTAACCCTATAATAAATAGTATTAACCCCTAATCTGCCCTCCCTAACATCGCCGACACCTAACTTCAATTATTAACCCCTAATCTGCTGACTGGAGCTCACCGCTATTCTAATAAATGTATTAACCCCTAAAGCTAAGTCTAACCCTAACACTAACACCCCCCTAAATTAAATATAATTTACATCTAACGAAATTAATTATCTCTTATTAAATAAATTATTCCTATTTAAAGCTAAATACTTACCTGTAAAATAAATCCTAATATAGCTACACTATAAATTATAATTATATTATAGCTATTTTAGGATTAATATTTATTTTACAGGTAACTTTGTAATTATTTTAACCAGGTACAATAGCTATTAAATAGTTAATAACTATTTAATAGTTACCTAGTAAAAATAATAACAAAATTACCTGTAAAATAAATTCTAACCTAAGTTACAATTAAACCTAACACTACACTATCATTAAATTAATTAAATAAAATATCTAATTACCTACAATTAAACCTAACGCTACACTATCAATACATTAATTAAATACAATATCTACAAATAACTACAATGAAATAAACTAACTAAAGTACAAAAAATAAAAAAGAACTAAGTTACAAAAAATAAAAAAATATTTACAAACATAAGGAAAATCTTACAACAATTTTAAACTAATTACACCTACTCTAAGCCCCCTAATAAAATAACAAAGCCCCCAAAAATAAAAAATGCCCTACCCTATTCTAAATTACTAAAGTTCAAAGCTCTTTTACCTTACCAGCCCTGAACAGGGCCCTTTGCGGGGCATGCCCCAAGAAGTTCAGCTCTTTTGCCTGTAAAAAAAACCATACAATACCCCCCCAACATTACAACCCACCACCCACATACCCCTAATCTAACCCAAACCCCCCTTAAATAAACCTAACACTAAGCCCCTGAAGATCATCCTACCTTGTCTTCACCATAACAAGTTCACCGATCTGTCCTGGCTCCAAAATCTTCATCCAACCCAAGCGGGGGCTGGCGATCCATCTTCCGGCGGCTGAAGAGGTCCAGAAGAGGCTCCAAAGTCTTCATCCTATCCGGGAAGAAGAGTAGATCCGGACCGGCAACCATCATCTTCCAAGCGGCATCTTCTATCTTCATCCGAT
Organism: Bombina bombina; assembly: GCF_027579735.1. Classification (NCBI taxonomy): domain Eukaryota; kingdom Metazoa; phylum Chordata; class Amphibia; order Anura; family Bombinatoridae; genus Bombina; species Bombina bombina. Next base: position 672,764,208 of record NC_069499.1, read on the forward strand.
GAGGACCGGCTCCATCCTGAAGACCTCCACCGCGGACCCATCTTCATCCGGCGACGTCCAACCATCTAAGATGGCGTCCCTCGAATTCCGATTGGCTGATAGGATTCTATCAGCCAATCGGAATTAAGGTAGGAATATTCTGATTGGCTGATGGAATCAGCCAATCAGAATCAAGTTCAATCCGATTGGCTGATCCAATCAGCCAATCAGATTGAGCTCGCATTCTATTGGCTGTTCAAGCTCAATCTGATTGGCTGATTGGATCAGCAATCGGATTGATCTTGATTCTGATTGGCTGATTCCATCAGCCAATCAGAATATTCCTACCTTAATTCCGATTGGCTGATAGAATCCTATCAGCCAATCGGAATTCGAGGGACGCCATCTTGGATGACGTCCCTTAAAGGAACCGTCATTCTTCAGTTGGACGTCGCCGGATGAAGATGGGTCTATGGTGGAGGTCTTCAGGATGGAGCTGGTCCTCATCGGATGAAGATAGAAGATGCCGCTTGGAAGATGATGGTGCCGGTCCGGATCTACTCTTCTTCCCGGATAGGATGAAGACTTTGGAGCCTCTTCTGGACCTCTTCAGCCGCCGGAAGATGGATCGCCAGCCCCCGCTTGGGTTGGATGAAGATTTTGGAGCCAGGACGGATCGGTGAACCTGATATGGTGAAGACAAGGTAGGATGATCTTCAGGGGCTTAGTGTTAGGTTTTATTTAAGGGGGGTTTGGGTTAGATTAGGGGTATGTGGGTGGTGGGTTGTAATGTTGGGGGGGGTATTGTATGTTTTTTTTTTACAGGCAAAAGAGCTGAACTTCTTGGGGCATGCCCCGCAAAGGGCCCTGTTCAGGGCTGGTAAGGTAAAAGAGCTTTTAACTTTAGTAATTTAGAATAGGGGTAGGGCATTTTTTATTTTGGGGGCTTTGTTATTTTATTAGGGGGCTTAGAGTAGGTGTAATTAGTTTAAAATTGTTGTAAGATTTTCCTTATGTTTGTAAATATTTTTTTATTTTTTGTAACTTAGTTCTTTTTTATTTTTTGTACTTTAGTTAGTTTATTTCATTGTAGTTATTTGTAGATATTGTATTTAATTAATGTATTGATAGTGTAGTGTTAGGTTTAATTGTAGGTAATTGTAGGTATTTTATTTAATTAATTTATTGATAGTGTAGTGTTAGGTTTAATTGTAACTTAGGTTAGGATTTATTTTACAGGTAAATTTGTAATTATTTTTACTATTTTAGCTATTAAATAGTTCTTAACTATTTAATAGCTATTGTACCTGGTTAAAATAAATACAAAGTTACCTGTAAAATAAATATTAATCCTAAAATAGCTATAATATAATTATAATTTATGTTGTAGCTATATTAGGATTTATTTTACAGGTAAGTATTTAGCTTTAAATAGGAATAATTTATTTAATAAGAGTTAATTAATTTCGTTAGATTAAAATTATATTTAACTTAGGGGAGTGTTAGTGTTAGGGTTAGACTTAGCTTTAGGGGTTAATACATTTATTAGAATAGCGGCGAGATTCGGTCAGCAGATTAGGGGTTAATAATTGAAGTTAGGTGTCGGTGATGTTAGGGAGGGCAGGTTAGGGGTTAATAAATATAATATAGGGGTCGGCGGTGTTAGGGGCAGCAGATTAGGGGTACATAGCTATAATGTAGCTGGCGGCTCTTTGCGGTCGGCGATTAGGGGTTAATTATTGTAGGTAGGTGGCGGCGACGTTGTGGGGGGCAGGTTAGGGTTAATAAATATAATATAGGGGTCGGCGATGTTAGGGCAGCAGATTAGGGGTACATAGGGATAATGTAGCTGGCGGCGGCGTGCGGACGGCAGATTAGGGGTTAATAAGTGTAGGTAGCTGGCGGCGGACGTTGTGGGGGCGCAGATTAGGGGTTAATAAATATAATATAGGGGTCGGCGGTGTTAGGGGCAGCAGATTAGGGGTATATAAGGATAACGTAGGTGGCGGTCGGCAGATTGGGGTTAAAAAATTTTTATCGAGTTGCGGCGATGTGGGGGGACCTTGGTTTAGGGGTACATAGGTAGTTTATGGGTGTTAGTGTACTTTAGAGTACAGTAGTTAAGAGCTTTATGAACCGGCGTTAGCCCAGAAAGCTCTTAACTACTTACTTTTTTCTGCGGCTGGAGTTTTGTCGTTAGATTTCTAATGCTCACTTCAGACACGACTCTAATACCGGAGTTCAGAAAAATCCCATTGAAAGATAGGATACGCAATTTACGTAAGGGGATCTGCGGTATGGAAAAGTCGCGGCTGAAAAGTGAGCGTTTGACCATTTTTTGAGTGACTCCAAATACCGGAGGTAGCCTAAAACCAGCGTTAGGAGCCTCTAACGCTGGTTTTCACGGCTACCACCAAACTCCAAATCTAGGCCTTTTATTTTTACAAGAGGGCCTTCAACCCACCATGTTTAATAATTTCAGCAAAGTTCCAGTTGCAATATAGGTAAATCTTACAAGCTTTAATGGTCAGCTCACACCATATTTATCAATGGTTTGTTACCCAGAATATACCAAGATGTACCCAATATTGAGATGTTCCGGATGGCAACAGAGCCAAAAAAAAGCCACTGGCAGAGATATTGGAAATTATTCCCACTGAATCTTAAATTGGCCTTAAAGATACCCAAATTCAAGCCTTCATGTTGTATAGAATCAATAACGGCTGATTAATTCAGCCTCAACAGTTAACGTGGACCGTAGCGATGTTAATCTTATGTGTATAGACACTATATCACTATATCTTGTGTCTCAGCAAAATTGTAATCCACCAGAGGGAGAGGGGGGGACTGCCTATTCAATACCTTATGCGAAATACCAAAGAGACAGCGTGCTGCACCTGGGAGGCCCCTGGGTCTATATTTAGGAACAGTAATTTTACTGCACTGAGGTCGGCGGTTAGGCCTGGATTCCTCCAGGTGTCCTGTGTTCCTACCTCAAGCAGCAGTGGTCCATTTACGGCCCGTCCTCCCAGTAAACACCAAAGTTTCTTATCGTCCTCTGTCTCACAAGATTCCGGCAGATTCTTCACCCCATTACTCTCCCTTACTTCTTCGCTCCGACGTGCACCACTATGCCTAAATAGGCAACAAGTCGACTTCCTCCAGAGCTGCGCACACCTCAGTGCCTTCGGTTCACGGATGACTCCATGCACCACATGGCTAGTGGTTAGAGGAACCCTGTGATCCTCGCAGTATCCTCACTGCACGAGCAAGCAACACTCCTTGCTCCTTGCTGTGCCCCAAACGGAAGTCCCATCCCATTAAACTGATTCTACTTATCTGATGTCCCAGCTTTCTGCTTATTTCACCCCTCAGTTGGATTCAATTAAAAAGAGCTAGGTGTTGTTACTTCTGAAGTGTCTATGCTTTCTAATGAAGTTAGGCAATTTGCGGTAGGGGTGACAGAAGCAGAAAATAGGATCTCCGAGTTAGAGGATCAGATTAGTATTTAGAATAATGTAATTCAGAAGCAAGGAAAATATATTCAGTAAGATATATAGATAGAACTATTTAAGTGTTACAGAGAACTTGGTACACTAAGTATAAACAATTATAAAATCTTGATGTTCCAGGACCTTTCTAGTGAAACCTTAACAAAAAGGAAAGCAATGTCCCCTTTTTTTCTCAGTTTATAGAAAAAGGGTAAAAAGTTAGAATGTTGTACCCCGCTAAACTTTGAGTAGATGCTAAGGGGAAAAATAACATATTAAATAATGCTAAAGAAGCGCAGGAATTCCTAGCATCCATTTAAATTGCCTCAATTGGTGACATAAGGTTATATTGTATGAAAATATGGTATTGAGGTATATTGACATTATTAAAATCTCTATCTGTTTGACAAAAATGAAGGTTAAAGCAATGTATTCGCTCTGTATTTTTACTTTTGAGTTTTTTTGTTGTTGTGTTTCATCCTCTCTATTTTTTATATATAATCCTATAAGGATACTATTAAATGGGCACCCATTTAAATATTTTATCATGGAATGTCGGGGAATTTCTTCCCCAATAAAACGTAAGCAAATAATAGCACAGTTGGGTAAACACTCCCCTGACATTGCCCTGATACAGGGAAACACTTCTTAAAGAGGAGTGAATTAAGCCAAGTTAAAATTGCGCTAGGTGGGTGAAATATTGGCCACACCTTCTGTTAAAAGGAGATGTGGAGTAGCAATGTTAATCCACAAAAAGTTAGAATACCAAGTTTTAAAGTTGTGCGGGATCCAAATAGTAGATATATATTTGCCTATCTAGTAATTAGTGGTATACAGTATAGGATAGGTAATATATACGGTCCAAACATTTTTTTCTCCGGACTTTTGGGATACAATGAAAAGTTTAGTTATACCCCGGTTTCTAGTGAAAAATTAATCCTTGGTGGTGACTTCAATATGACGCTGTGTCCCAAATTAGATAGATCCTCGTCCAAAGAGAAGGTAAGGAATGAAAAAACAGCCTTATATTTAAAAAAATTCTGTACAGCTCTAAAACTTAATGATATCTGGAGAATCAAATCTGGAATCATATGCATATACCTGTGAGTCAAAAACTCATCACTTATTTTCTAGAATTGATTATATTCTTGTTTCGGAACAATTTATTTTATAAGAATCTGTACCAAAAATTCATGATATATTGGTTTTGGATAATGCGATAATTTCGGTTAAACTTCAATTAATAAGGCCTGAAATCAATGTAAATAATTTCTTAGCATTTCCTCGTTATATGCTAGAGAACACTAAGTTTAACGTATGGTTATCACATCAATGAAAGGATTTTCACTTCCATAATAAAGGGTATTATTATAAAATCGAAATCTATTGGGAAACTGCAAAAGCGGTGCTAAGGGGCAGAATAAAAGCTTATATGTGTAACTGGAAAAAGAAATGACAAGAAAGGGAGCTACAACTATCTAATCAGGTCAGGAATGCGTTCTCAGTATCGATCTGATAATTCAAAGTGTAACTGGGATAAATACTGTCAGGCAAGAACTGAAAGGGAGCTGTTTCTAAAACAAAAATGTCTAGAGGAGGATAAGAGAATTAATAATTGCTATAAAGGCTATTTTGGATGTTCAGGGACATTTCTAGCCAAAAAAACTAAGAATAGGAAGAGTAAAAACTATATAGTAGCAATTAAGGAAGGATCTCATATATTTACCGACAATAAAAACATAAGGGATGTATTTTTCAAATGTTATCAGAAACTATATAAGAAAGTTGATGAAGATCTCATCAATAAAAAAAAAAAAATTGGTAAAAAATTACACCTCCGATAGTATCAGAAAATGATCTTGAGTTGACTAATAGCCCGTTTTCGGTGGAAGAGATATGTGAGGCTATCAGCAAATCCAAATTTAATAAAGCAGCAGGACCAGATTGGCTGCCTAAAGAGTTCTATAAAATTCTTATAGAAGATATCAAATGTACCCTTACTAAACTATTTAATACCTATTATGTTAGTAATACTCCTATTTCAAGCTATTTTACAGCAGCTAATATTACTTTAATTCAAAAAAGGGAAAGATCCCAAAGAGCCGTTGCCTTATAGGCCAATCTCAGTCTTAAATGCTGATTATAAAATTCTCACTTCTATTTTAGCGGGTAGACTTAATAAATTCCTTTATAAAATTATTCATTCTGACCAAACTGGTTTTATTCAAGGAAGGAATATGTCTCTGAATGTACGTAAGGTGGAAACCATCTTGGACTATTTTTGGAACACAACTTCGCAACGAACCCATAATAACACTAGAAAGAAGATGCTTGATACAGATTTAGCTCTGCTGTCAGTAGACGCAGAGAAAGCTTTTGATTCCATTTCATGGGATCACTTATTGAATTATCTGTCTCAGTTTGGGTTCGCTGGTAGCTTTACAGATTTTATTCAAAAACTATACAAACATCCACATCTTTTCTGCTGATTAATGGCAATTTGACACCAGAATCTTATTAGGCCGCAGGACTTGACAGGGGGTGTCCTCTTTTGCCACTACTCTTTAACATATCAATAGAACCTCTTGCTATTTGGCTTCGTTCAACAGAACTCACAGGATTAAGATTTGGTAGCGAGAATGTGAAAATCTTACTTTATGCAGATTGATTTGCTAGTCTTTTTGGAAAATACTAAAAAATCTATACCACATATTAGGTATGGTATGAATTTTTAGCTCAATTTCAGGTTATAAGATTAATCTGGGGAAAAAGCGAACTCATGGGGGCGGAGCCGGCCTGCTGACATGAGTGCAGCATAACACCGGAGCTCCACCACTAAAGCCCTTCATCCAGCCGAATTTTACTGGCCATCCTGCCCTCAACCCACCTACCAAACCTCCCCAATCCAGATCCCCCTGTTACCCAACACCACCTCCTGTGAAGATTGGGAGGAAAATTGCTTGCTTTTGAATCAGGCCTTTTTAGGCCTACCAGGACCCTCCAGCCTGCAATGGTGACCGCTACAACAAATTAAGGACACCCAATCCGATAGACCTCACTGACAAGAGCCCCATCTGACAATCCTGAGGCTCAGGGAACAAAAATGATCCGGCCATGAACCGGAGGTAGCACACTTTGATCCAGATACCGGCCAAATTTAGCCCCCGGCTTGGGCCTACAATGGACCGGAGAGGAGACTGTCAGTATACTAAGAACAGCAAAAGCTGCTTTTTTCACCTGCCTTGAAATTTTCATCACTATTTTTCTAGGACTGGAGTCCTTAAATATCAGTCGCACCTGTTTTTCTATACGCACATGTCATTTAACATGTCAACCAGACGTGCCTTAAAACAAGAAAAGCTGGTGAAACCTGCGACAGGTAAACTTCTCACAATGTCCTCTTTCTTACAATGTTCAGACACAGCAGATATGTCTCCCACCAATCATAAGCAAAAAGAAAAACCTGTGACAAATGCTGCTCAGGACTCACAACATTGCAGGCCCCAAGTAACAAACACACAATTGCCGACAACACTCTTGCAAAATCTTCCCACGAAACAAGATATCGCAGACATAGTGCAGTCATGTATCAGAGAAGAATTAGCCGAGATGAAGCAGGATATACATACTCTTGGCTTTCAGGTGGAAACCTTGGAAGGCAACCAAGACACCATGAAAGAGTATTTTCAGCATCTCACGGAACAGCTTACCTCAGAACAAGAAACCATAGAGTCACTCCAGGAAAAACTAGATGACTTGGAAAACCGCAGAAGGCTCAAAAACATACGCATTAGAGGCGTACCTGAATCTGTGTTACCAAGGGACTTTCTGGTCTATCTCCCAGCCCTGTTTCAACATCTAAAGGATCCCTCTCATACAACAGAGATCCTCTGGGTCAGAGTGCATAGAACTCTAAGGCCCAAACCACCGGACTCAGCGCCACCCAGAGACATCATAATTCACTTCAAGAACTTCCAAGAAAAAGAGATGCTCTTATCTCAATCCAGAAAGAATCAACCCTTGAGATTTAGAGGAAATGTTTTGCAATTCTTCCAGGACCTCTCGACACAGACACTACAGCGGAGGAAAGAGTTTGCGCCAATCACCACCTTATTACGGAATAAAAAGATTCCATACCGCTGGGGATTCCTGACGCACATCTGGACCATCAGGAACAATTCCCGCCACATATGTAGGACTCCAGAGGATATCTCAAATTTTTGTCCCACACTTGACCTAGACCCCCCTTCTGGGTCCTCCTCACTTGCCCACACCATGTCTTCTTCACCCAAGAGACAACACCCACCAGCTTAATCATGGTATACCATCCTACAGAAAAAGAATAAACCAAATGTGGTCTCACCCAGGAGCCCAGCCGCCTCCAGTTCTGCTTCTTCTACCCGCTCCACCTAGCAACTCCTCCACCATTAGTTTGTAAAGACTTTTTATATTGTATGGACTCGTGATTTATGCTCCCCGCAAGATCAGGCAAGTAAATATACATTTACTATGTGTTTGTAACCCTTTTGCATTTTACAGGTCTCTGTATTTACTTGTACTCCCGTGCAATAACTCCCGTTCTCCCAACCTCCCTTCCCACCCCTGTTCCAGCCTCCCCACCCTTCCATCCCCTGTATCCCCCTAACCCTCCCATCCTAAACTCCCCTTGGCCAGGATGTTCTGCTCTACCAATATAACTAGATCTATACACTATAGGGCTAGTAGTGGTCATACCTCATACCTACTCTCATTTATGCCCTATAATAGGAAGAGAGTTTTTTTTCGTTTTTTTCTTTCTTTTCTCTTTGTTTACCTTGTTAGTAATTTCATGTTCTATATTGTCGTTAATATTTTGTTGTTTATCATGATGTTTTCATTACTGAAATGTACGTTAAAAATATTGTTTTTATTCGCAGGAAACCATTCACTCTTACACATACTCCGCATTACAGTGAGGTCCCCCTTCCTTAATCGCCAGATATCTCTTTACCTCCCCCATTACATTAATGGCTAACGATACTAAACAAGCAGTGCAGAAGTTAACCCTTCTTTCCCAAAATGCAAATGGTCTAAATTCACCCCAGAAATGATCAAAAGCCCTGCTAGATCTATCCAGAAGACAGGTAGACATCCTGTTTCTTCAGGAGACACACTTTAAATGTAATAAAGAGCCTAAATATTTTGGTATGATTTTTACCACCCAATTTACCTGAATACGTTTCCAGCGCACAATTACCTACACTATCATCTGACCAACTTAAAGACCTTAACAAACCTATTTAAAATCACAAAATGCTCGCAGCTATTAAATCTTTAAATAATGGGAAAAGTCCAGGTCCTGATGGACTGTCAGGCAAGTACTACTACACATTCTCATCAGCACTTACACCGCACCTCACACGCCTATTTAATGAAGTGTCTCACAACAGTCCCTTCCCCCAGTCCATGATAGAGGCACATGTAGTAGTCATCCCCAAGCCAGGGAAACCACCTACCATACCAGAGAATTTTCGCCCAATATCTCTTCTCAACACAGATATTAAACTGTACGCAAAAATACTCGCTACCCACATTAACACTATACTACCATCTTTAATTCATTTAAATCAAGCAGGCTTTACTCCCTATAGGGAAACAAAGGATAACACTACCAAAATTTTGCACCTTATAGATTTCGCCCACAACCACAAAATCCCCTCTGTGTTCATTTCTATGGACGCAGAGAAAGCCTTTGATAGGCTAAATTGGCAATTTTTACGGACATCACTTATTAAATTTGGTTTTGACCAGACCTTCATAGGGAAAAAAAAATCACTATACAATCAACCAATAGCCAAAGTCAAACTAAACGATACACTATCTTCCCCATTTCAGATATCTAACGGTACAAGACAGGGGTGCCCCCTCTCTCCAATACTATTTATCCTCGCCATGGAAGTATTGGCCTCCCATATCCGGAATAATCCCACTATCCAAGGATTCAAATTCGACCAGTATAAATATATAACTTCTCTATACGCGGATGACATTTTCTTAACACTTACACAACCAGTCTCCTCGATTCCCCCCCTCCTCCACACCCTCCATACCTATGGTTTCTTCTCTGATTTCAAAATAATTATTTCCAAATCAGAACTTCTTCCTATCGGACTTCTGACGGACGAACTGAAAATAATACAAACACTAGTTCCTTTTTGCACGCAGCAACTATCTATCAAATATTTAGGAATACATATATCTCCTTACAAGACCACATTAATAGACGCAAATTTTAAAGCCATAACTACAATGACACAAGCTCTCCTAAGCTCTTGGAGCAACAAACCCTTATCATGGGTAGGCAGGATCAATGCTGTCGAAATGATCCTTCTTCCCAAGATACTGTACCTCTTCCAGACTCTCCCCATCCCTTTACCATTGTCATTAATACATAATATACAAAAATTGATCATGAAATATCTGGCAGCATAAACGACCCTGAATCGCAACTGCAACACTTTCACCCGAAAGATCTAGGAGACTTGGGAATCCCAGACCTGCAGCAGTACAGGTTGGCCACTTTTCTCACCAGAATCATCAACTGGTGCAGACACTCATCATACAAAGAATGGGTTCTTTTAGAACACCATCTGTCCAGCACAAACTATCTTGTGAGCAAGTTCTGGCTTTCCCCTAAATCGAGGAACCTACCCACCCATCTTTCATCAATTATTGCAGAAACTTTTCACTTATGGATAGAATTCATTAAAAACATAGCTAATATCCACAATACCCTCCGCCCCTGACCCCCCATCTCAGAAAATGTAGATTTCCCCTTCCAACAGCCAGAGCAAAACAACACCACAACCTCATAATATCAAATCTATCCTTGCCATGTCCTCAGACAACGGCAAACCCAAATCCCAAATCGAGATTATCCCCACATATAAAAATTGGTTTCGCTACACCCAGATATCAGATTTCCACATGAGAAACCCACAAACAACGCAAGTCACGCGCAACTTAACTAATTTTGAAAACATCTGCATCAGATAAATCTTAAATAAGGGCCTATCAACCTTATATCAAATTCTAATGCAACCTTATACCACCTCACTCCCTTCTTACGTAGACAAATGGGAAAAAGAGATAGGTGCACACCAGATTCTAAAAACATGGCAGCATATCTTTTCCTCCATGACCAAATCCTCTTCTTCTATATACACACTAGAGATGAATGTTAAATTCTTATGCCGATGGTATTACATTCCTTCCCGTCTACATATAATTTTTCCTACAACCTCCCCAACCTGTTGGAGAGGCTGCAACATAGAATGTACCCCCACTCATATTTGGTGGACTTGCCCCATCGCTCAATCCTACTGGCTAGCAATCAAGGCCGAAATAGAAAAGGGACTCTCAATTACCCTAGACCTAAATATTTGTTTTTTCCTTTTCAATAAATTCACTAAAATAAAGTGTAAATTGAGACTCACATTGCTGACCCTTATGGTAAACTCAGCATAAAGACATCCCAAAAAATTGGAAATCATCACACCTCCCATCAATTAACACTTGGAGAGAGATAACTTCCCACTCCCTACAGCTGGAAAAATACCACTACACACACAGTAAACGTCTGAATGACTGTCAATCCATTTGTTTCCTTTGGGAGGAATATATAAATCAAGCACCAACAACAACATGACCACACCTCTCCTTCCTTAGAATCCTCTCCGCTTTCCCAACCACTTTAGATCAAGTGAAATATTTCAACTCTTCTACAAATGGTATTTTTACGTCTTCCTGCGAAGATAGCATTGCATTCTGTTTAACTTATGTAGTTTCCATTATTTTATGGTTATATATTGAATTTTCCCAGACAAGTTTGTAATGAGTGGTCTCAATCACGCTGAACGTTTCATTTGTATGATCACAGTAACATGTTTATACTGACTGCTATATCTTCAATAAAGCTTTTTTTAAAAAAAAAAAAGCATACACGTGGATTAAGAAAAAATCTGATAGTTATATGGATTATCCTTTTAAAACAACGGACTACATAAAGTATCTTGGGATACTTCTCCACAAAAACCAGAAATTTTGGTATGAGATAAATTTTCCGCAAGTTTTTCATAAATCCATTTCGGATCTTAAAAACTGGATAGATCTTCCTATATCTTTGTCTTCTAGAGTTAGTTTGATTAAAACAATTATTTTTCCCTGAATGTTGTATCTTTTACAAAATTTACCCCTCTTTATATATAATCATCTGATAAATAAATTTTACTCAGTCTGTTCGCAATTTCTATGGTAAAAGCAAAAAGCTTGCATCTCTATTTGGAAATTAGCACAAAAAAGAGAGAATGCTGGCCTGGCAATTCCTGATATTAAACTTTATAATCTTGCAGCTTTGGCCAGGATGGCATTGGATTGGCTAACTAATATAAATAAATGTACTTCTATTGAACTGGAAGCAGCAATAATTTTGCCATTTTCTCTTAAGGTGATTCTTCATTGTCCGGTAAGGAATCTTCCAAGTAATTTAGCCAACTTGATCACTTTTTAAAAATATTATTGCTGCATGGCATAAGATCTGTTCTCTTCTTGATATACATCCTAAATGTTCTACTTTCCTTCCATATATGCGAGAATCCAGAATTCATACCCAGAATTCAACAATCGGTTTTTAAATCATGTCCCAAAAGGGATTGATTTATCTACATCAGATCTTCTCCCCCACTGGTCATCTATTATCCTTTATTACCTTATTCGTACTTTTGAAATATCTAGAAATTATCTGTTTGCATATTTCCAGATCCATCACTTTATTAACCGCAAAAAATTGGAATAGTGATTTGCTTTGTCGCTGGGTTCTAGATTAATATACCTATTAGGACATTTTGCTGCCGTGTAAATGTTCCATCTTCTTGCTGTACAATATTCTGCTCTCCTAAAAAAGGACAAAATTATTTAAATAAAATTCATGCCTTCTGGTGTATTTCATTCTCCTGCATTAAAGACTATAAATATTAGACATAGCTTGTGATAATAGTAAAACTTACAATTCCCAGTGGTTGGAAAGAATCACATATGAAATTGATCCATAATACTTATTTTTCTCCAGCCAAATTAGCAAAATTTCTATTTTAGTAAGGATTTATATTGTGCCAAATGTAACTTGGACAAGGCAGATATTCTGCATTTATTCTGGGATTTCCAAAAATATATAAACTTGGGGTGTAAATCAAATTTTTGGTATAATAAACTTTTTTAGATCACTTTAAAATCTGTTGTAATTATATTATTTTCTTGTTTGATTTTTCAACTACTAGACCGAAGTGTCATCAAAGCTATTGTACACTAATTATGATAATGAGATACATGATTTTGAAAAAATGGAAGGACACAATCCCACCCAGCTATGCTAGTTTTATAAACAATGTATTACAGCAATAGCCTTTGAGATCCAGAATATCAATCTATTAAGTGACAATAAGATTAAAGAATTACTGGATAATTAAAGCTCAAACAGCTCTGATCCAAAAGCAGCTATTATTTCCATTATTTAACAGCTATAATAAGGTGTATTTCCGCTCTCTTGGATGCCAGTGGCCCTTTTATCACAGTAAAATAGGAAGGCTGGTTCCAAAAATTAATGAGAGAATAGAGGGTTGAAACGATGTATATACTTATTTTAAAATAAGTATGTTGTTTTGTTTTGTTTTGTTTTGTTTTGCTTTGTTTTGTTTTGCTTTGCTGTGTTTTGTTTTGTTTTGTTATCTAGTTTTGAGGGGGAAAAAAAAAAAACTACCCAGTTCATAGTTAATATTAGAACCCATTATAGATATAAGGTCATAATAACAGTACTTTTGTATCTGTTTTTTTTTGTTCCTGGAGTATCTGAATTACGTTAAAATATGTGAATTATTGTATCTGTAATTCATGCTATGTATTCTTTCGTTATTGGTTCCAATTCCTTTTTTGTGGTGTGAATCGTATGTATTTATTTCTTTTGTACTATGAACTGGTTTAATAAAAAGAATTTAAAACAAAAAAAAGGAATAATTTTCTATTATTTTTGATAATTTGGTTTGTTATTTTGTGCAATGTATTTTATTAGTTTTGGGTGCATTTTTTATTTTTAGTTAGGGTTTTAGGCATTTTCATAAAAGAGCTGAATGCCCCTTTTAAGGCAGGAAGAAAAGAGCTTAATGCCCTTTTAAGAGCAATGCCCAAACAAATACAATTTTCATGAAATGGGTAGATTAGGGTTTACTTTATTTTTATTTTGTGGGTTTGGGGGGTGGGAGTTGTATACGGTTAGGGCGGTGTTTGGTTTGTTTTGTAGCAAAAGAGCTGTAAACTTTAGGGCTATGCACTACAAAATGCCCTTTTAAGGGCCCACAAAAGACCCTTTTAAGGGCCCTTGGTAGCTTATTATAGATTAGGCTTTTTATTTTGGGGTGTTTTTAAAAAAAAAAAAACAGGGTATTTATTTAGAATAGGAATAATTTTTATTGTTTTGTATAATTTTGAATTGTTATTTTTTTTGTAATGGTAGAGTTTTTAATTTTTTTGTAATTTTAGTGTTTTTTATTTTTTGTAATGGTAGTTTTTTTATTTTTGTAATTGTTAGGTTTTAGTGTAAGGCATCTTAGGTTTTATTTCACAGGTAAGTTTGTATTTATTTTAACTAGGTAGTTAGTAATAGTTAATAACTATTTACAAACTAGTCATACCTAGTTAAAAATAAATTCACTTACCTGTGAAATAAAAATAAAACCTAAGCTTGCTACAATATAACCTATTAGATATATTGTAACTAGCTTAGGTTTTATTTAACAGTGTAAGTATGTATTTAGTTTTAAATAGGTATTATTTAGTTAATAATTGTAACTTTAATTTAGCTCTATTTTAATTATGTTAAAGTTAGGGGGTATTAGGGTTGGGGTTACGTTAGGGTTAGGTTTAGGGGTTAATATAGTTTAATTTAGGTTGTTGCGATGTGGGGGGCTGGCGGTTTAGGGGTTAATAGATTTATTTAGTGGTAGTGATGCGGGAGGCCAGAGTTTTAAAGGTTAATAGCTTTATTTAGTGGCGGCAATGTCGGGGAGCGGAGGAATAGCGGTTAATTAATTTATTATAGTGTGGGCAATGTTGGGTGCAGAGGAATAGGGTTTAATAACTTTAGTATAGTGGCGGCGGTATCGGGAGCGGCAGATTAGGGGTTAATAGCTTTATTTAGGTGGCGGCAATATCGGGAGCGGCAGATTAGGGGTTAATAGCTTTATTTAGGTGGAGGCGATATCGGGAGCGGCAGATTAGGCGTTAATAACATTATGTAGGTGGAGCGATGTTGGGGGTGGCAAATTAGAGGTGTTCAGATTTAGGGTTTATGTTAGGATTTTAGGTTTAAACATAACTTTTTTTTCACCCATATGCATCAATGGGGCTGCGTTACGGAGCTTTTCATTCCGTGCTTCAGGTGTTAGGTTTTTTCTGACACCTTCTCCCCATTTGATGTCTATGGGGAAAGCGGGCACGAGCACGTCAAAACAGTGCTTGAATTGTGTGCGGTATGGAGCTCAACGCAACCATATTGCACGCACAAGCCGGCTGTTTGAAACTTGTAATAAGGCTGCGCTATAGGGGGTGAAATAACAGCTACTTTTGTTGTGTTCGTTAAATTCCCTATAGCGCGCATAACCTTTGTAATCTGTTTATTTTTTACTTTATAGTATTATAGTAATACAGATGAAGTGATATTAATTAAAAAAACAAACTCTCAATAAAGGGACAGTCCAAGTCAAAAAAACACTTTCATGATTTAAAATAGGGCATGCAATTTTGAACAACTTCCCAATTTACGTTTATCACCAATTTTGCTTTGTTCTCTTGGTGTACTTAGTTGAAAGCTAAACCTAAGGAGGTCCATATGCTAATTTTCTTAGACCGCCACTAATCTGCAATGCATTTTGACCACTAGAGGGCATTAGTTCATGGTGTTTCATATAGATAACATTGAGCTCATGCACGTGAAGTGACCTAGGAGTGAGCACTGATTGGCTAAAATGCAAGTCTGTCAAAAGAACTGAACATAAAGGGGGCAGTCAGCAGAAGCTTAGATACAAGGTAATTACAGAGGTTACAAAGAATATTAATATAACAGTGTTGGTTATGCAAAACTGGGGAATGGGTAACAAAGGGATTTTCTTTCTTTTTAAACAACAAAAATTCTGTTGTTGACTGTCCCTTTAAAGTGAGATTGTCAGTGTATAGGGCAGTGTTACAGTGGTTATCAAATTTCCCAGTAGTGCATTTGACTCATAAAAACAAAAAGATCTGGTGCATTTATTCAATCACAATGTGTATGACAGGGCTCCTCTGAAATTTCTGAAATATCAAAGCCCTGAAAATGTTGCAGATGTAACAACAGATTAAAAAATATATATATATAAAACTTGTGTTTGTATGCTGAATTTTTTAAAATTATTTTTGTAAGTGCTGATATATACCACTTTAATGTGCCAGTACAAAGTTGACATATTTATTGTTTTTCTTAGAGTCAGTGCTGTTGTGTGGGATTTAGCTGCATGGTGAAGTCTAAAATGATTTAATCCCCATGCAAAATCACACATACAAACTGTGATTCCAAGTGGCTCTGGTTTGCTTTCTATTATTGCCTCACATAAAAATAATATTGTTCTTTAATGTGGAAACATAAGAATCCAAGTAACAGTGTACAATGTTCATTAACTTTCTAATAAATCACACATTTGACTATTGTGAAACTGTCAGGTTAGTACTTTTATTAGACTGACAAGGAGTTTGGTACAAACAATTACTGCTATCTTTGTATAATAAGAAAAAAAAACAGCTGAGAATCTTTGTACTGATTGGGTGGTCGATTTTGACTAAAAAAACATAACAGAGAGAAAGAAAAAAGGCTTGTCATCGTTTATATAAAGGTTTTTTTGTCATCTTGTCATTGCATTCTGAAAGTGATGCTGCGCATATGGAGTTATTTATTTATATTAGGTGAAAGCTACAAATAGTTTATGGCTAGTTAGAAGTGAATTTGTTTGCAGATATTTGTGTGCTCTTAGTTTTGTTGAACCAGTAAATTCATATAAACATGTTTTGTAACTGCAATTCAACAATATTACTATTATTATTATAATGATTATTATCAGTTATTTGTAGAGTGCCAACAGATTCTGCAGCGCTAAAACCAATGAGTTTAATATGCAAGGTAACAATTATGAGAGGCAAAGGGATAGCAGGCCCTGCCAAGAGTTTTACTGTTGTAAATCAGTTTTCAAGAAGGTGACGTACAAAGCAGCGGAGGTTCATAGGCTTACATGATAAGGGGGTTCAAGGGGATGATTAAAAGAGTCAAGGATGTAAGATAAGAAAATGTTAGTGTATATTTTATGCATCCCTGAACAGTACAGCATTTAAGGAGCACTAGAAAGTTTGAAAAGGAAGCAATGGAGTGTATGGAGCAAGAGAGTGTGGTCAACAGTGTCAAAGGTTACAGACAGATTGGAAAAAGGATTAACAGTGAAAATTGGCGCCTTTTGATTTTGCTGTAATTAGGTCATTAGTAACCTTAATGATTGCAGTTTCTGTGGAGTGTTGAGGGTGAAATCCAGATTGCAATTGATCGGATGAAGTTTAATGTGAGGAGACGTGTATATATATATATATATATATATATATATATATACTATATATATATATATATATAAAAGTCTTTCCAGGAAGTTTTGCAGCAAGGCGGAGTAGGGAAATAGGGCGGTAGTTAAATGGGGATGATGGTTTGAGAGAAGAGTTTTCTGAGGATAGGTGTAATTAGTGCATGTTTAATGGATGAGGGAAATGTATCAGTTCTGAGGGGAGAGATTAAAAAATATGTGTGAAAATTTGAGTAAGAGTAGGAGAGAGGGAGGGCAGTAGTTATGAGGGTTGGATCAAGGAGACAAGTAATTACGTGAGAGGAGGATATAAGGGAATAAACTTTGTTCTCAGAAGCAGGAGCAAAAAAAATTAATCTAAATCTGTGTCTTTGTGGGTTTTGGATATTGGCGAACAGTTGAGGGGGTTTGAGACTGGTACTGTGCTGAGAGACGATTTAATTTCTGATGGAATCTATTTTGTTGGGGAAGTGGTTGGTAAAATCTTGAGCTGAGAGTGAAGTGGAAATAGGAGCTGGGGTGGGCGGCAAATGGTATCTAAAGTGGAGAACAGGCATTTTGGGTTAAAAGAAAGAGTAAAGATAATAGAAGAGAAGATAAGTAATCTTTCTTAGAGAGTTTAAGGGCAGAATAGTAGAAGTTTAAGATGAACTTGTAATGAAGAAAGTCAGCTGAACACCGGGAACATCTGTGTATGTAGCGTTTCAGGAGAGTATACCAATGATGAAGATGAGTATGTGACTTTCAAGCTATGGTAGGAGGTGCAAAAATGTCAAGGGACTAATGTAAGAGTGGAATTATAGTGACAGATAGATTGTTAGGGCAGGAAAAGGAGGAGATGGAAGAAAGCAGAGGTTTGATAGAGTTCACCATAATTGACATAGTAAATGTCACAGAAAGACCCATTTTAACTAAAAAAACCTTTAATGATTAAAAAAATATTATCAAACTAATTTAATTTTTCATTTGCAATCAGGGTCTGTTCACTCTTACTTTTTGCTTTGTTTTCAGTGGTTTCAAAAACTCAGCTGCTTATAATGAGATTATTTAGATGAAGAACATATCCAGATCTTGGAAGGCTCTGACAATATTGTTATTGGTGGCTAGGATTTAACATAAAAACAATGTAAAAATATTGAGCAGGTTGAAAAAATGTTTATAGAATTTTGGTATGGACTGGATATACCATAACTGCCTACACTACTATCATATAGTTAAAGAGCTGTATCAAAAATAAAACTTCCAGCTGGTTATGTGTAAACCCTCCCCAAAAAAATATTTTTTACAACAGACACATAGATATGAAAGGAACAATAAACATAAATTTGAATTTACATAATTGTTAAGCACTGGATAACACAAAATGAATGAGAGCAGTGTGATTTGAGAACAACCCTGTGGCGTATCGTGATAAAAAATCCACAGTGCCACGAGAGGGAGGGATATCAATAGTGAACCAAGAACGTTTTGGAACCCTAAAAGTAGAGAACACTTCATTTTTAAAAGGTTAAAATAGTTAAAATATAATTGTGCTTACTGATGCACAATTATGTAAAAAAAAAAAAAATACTGTCCCTTTAAGTTGGTGCTTTATCAATAAAGTAAAAAAACAAAAACAATTTGCTCCCTCAAAAAAGAGCAGTTTACATTTTGTCGTCAATATCTTTTTAATTGTACCCTTTCTGAGGTTAGTTAGTCTGACTTTAGTATAATAATGACGTGAACTGTATGCAGATTTTCAAAGCATTTACTCCTGAGAATACGCATTATCCATAAATATTTAAAATTGAGTAAAACGAATTATTTGTTTTGTTATACATTTATAGAACCAATTCTTGTTTATTTTCTAATTATAAAAATACTATAATGTAAATTAAAAATGTACAGATAATTTCATATAGCAATGTATATCTAATGACTCAATTTGCAAATTATATACACAACTATAATAAGGAACTGAAATGTGCAGACATTTTTCTACATTGCAAAATGTACAAATCTTCTAGACTATGCTAATAATATTTTGTATAAACTGTACACTAATGTATGGCTTTAAATAATGTGCATGATTTTATAATAGATATCCAGATTATAATAAAGGTAAAGTTCAGCTTTTGCACATTTGTAAGTAAATACAAAATGAGAAGCAAATGTGTTATTTTACAATGAATCCGATCACTGAACGTTAATTCATCCTTTATTTCCGAAGGTATCTGTAGTTTTCAGCACTTCGCTTCATGTGTTTTTGTTTTTTTTTTACATTCCAGTCTTTGGCTCAGAAAATCATTGGGTTGCTGCAGAAAATAAATACAGAAATAGGGTAAAGTGAAATGGATTAAACACACAAAATAATATTCTGTACTTACTTTTTCCTCCAATATTATTTAGTTGGCTAGAGTTGCTCTCAGATTAAAGGGCCACTAAACCCAAAATCTTTCATTCATGATTCAGATAGAGAATACAAATTTAAACAACATTACAATTTACTTCTATTATTTATCTTGCTTCATGTTTTATATATCCTTAGTTGAAGAAAAAGCAATGCACATGGTGAGCCAATCCCACGAGGCTTCTATGTGCAGCAACCAATCAGCAGCTACTGAGCATATCTAAATATGCTTTTCAGCAAAGAATATCAAGAGAATAAAACAAATTAGATAATAGAAGTAAAATAGAAAGATGTTTAAAATTGCATTCTCTCTCTAAATCATGAAAGAAAAAAAATGTGGGTTTCATGGCCTTTAACTACATGATGTACAGTATATAACCCCAACGGATATCTACTGGAGTGAAACACACTGAGGATATAATATATGCTGATAGTATTAGGAGTAGGCCTACATAAATAGAGATAAGCACTCAATAAGGGAATGAACAAAGGCAAAATAAATTGTTTTATGGAAAGTTACCAATCCAGAAGCACAGTGGCATTTGCAGAAACCACAAATGGGAAGGCACAAAGTCCAAAAGTAGGTGGCCACTGTCAAATACCTAATATAAGTAAACATACCCTCCCCACATCTTCTGAAGCGACCTCTGGTGTTATGTGGGCCTTGCCACAGTTGGAGGAGTGGAGCAAGGGGTGTGTTATAAATGGTTTCAGACACACTGTGGGCAGGGACAGGTGGAGTCTGGATGTGTCCTGGGTAGGGTAATGGTGGGAAAAACACTAAATTTGAAGGGATTACAACAATTATGCAGGTCAAAGGGGGGTATTGTCTCCCTGGGACCCCTATGCAGAAGTAGGTTCTTTTTGCCTTTCACAGGGGAACTTTCCTACAGCATATCACACTGCTACTGTCTAAGAACTACAGTCCTTCATGTATATCTTAATTATAACCCTTGAGGTTTAGTCAGCCTAGAAGTTATGGTGGGAAACTAGATGTGAACCTGTTGTCCAGTGTGCCTAGAAGGGTATGGCTGTACCTCACGGAGGTGCATCTCTCTTTTTTCTGTATACCATTAGCAGATAGACACATGTTCAAAGTTAATATCCTGGTATCCATAATACTAGTAAAAATCTCCAAAGAATTGTACTGTACTATAATTATTCATTGTTGCTTTCTTTCCTGTGTAAGATACTCTTTACTTGACCATGGATTCTACTTAGTGATTGTTTGATCAGGGCATCTAAACCTTATTCTCATTGCTAAAGAAAACAGAGATAAAATATACATACCCAATAGTTTAAATGGTTATAAAACATTTATTTTTGTAAGCAGATTTTTGTGGAGCTCATCTCCTTGTACATCAAAATATAATGGTCTGTACAGCTGCTATAATTTCTGTTTAAGTTTGTTCAGTGTACAAATACACAAACGTTTCCCCATAAAGTGACATGTAAGCTTCATACTCTTTAGATTTCCTGTAGAACTTGTTGATGTCTGGTGCAGGGAGTAGCATGCATGTGTAAAACAGACACTGCTGATTGTATAAAAAGTATTATGGATCCTCTTGAAGAAGTAACATGAGGCAGAGAATGAATAGTTGTTTTACAGTGGCAAGGTACTGGACAGTATGGCACTGGATACAAGACACATGTATAGCATAAGAATAGTATAGAATTATATAATAAGATACTTCTCCTTAGTCCTGCTGAGCAATAAGATAGAGAACATAAAAATTAATGGGTAGCAGGACAGCAAGGTTAAAGGCTGCAAAGTCAATATTACAGGAAACAAGGCAAAGCCATCGGATATAGTTTGCAAATAGAAGTAAAGGCCACCGGATACTAGAAAGAGATGCAGGATTCAAGACAGGAAGAAAGATAGAAGGCTAAACTGCCAGGACACATGGTAAAGCTGCAGGATGCAGTGTAGGGCGCAGGATACACAAGAAGGCTGCATGATACATAACAAGGCTGCAGGATGCAGTGTAGGGCTGCAGGATACATAACTAGGTTGCAGGATACATGGAAAAGCTGCAGGATGCAGTGTAGGGCAGCAGGATACATGAGAAAGCTGCATGATACATAACAAGGCTGCTGAATGCAGTGTAGGGCTGCAGGATACATGGCAAGGCTGATGGATGCAGTGTAGGGCAGCAAGATACAAGGCTAAGCTGCAGGATACATGGCAAGGCTGTAGAATACATACCAATGATGCAGTGTAGGGCAGCAGGAGACATGACAAGGCTGCAGGGTACATGACAAGACTGCAGGATACATTGCAACACTGCAGTATACATGACAAGACTGCAGGGTACATGACAAGGCTGCAGGATGTAGTGTAGGGCAGAAGGATACATGACAAGGCTGCAGGGTACATGACAAGGCTGCAGGAGAAATAACAAGGCAGCAGGATACATGGCAAAGCAGCAGGATACACAACAAGGCTGCGGGATACATGGCGAGGCAGCAGGATACATGACAAGGCTGCAGGATACATGACAAGGCTGCAGGGTACATGACAAGGATGAAGTGTAGGGCAGCAGGATACATGACAAGGCTGCAGGGTACATGACAAGGCAGCAGGATACATGGCAAGGCAGCAGGATACACGACAAGGCTGCAGGATACATGGCAAGGCATCAGGATACATGGCAAAGCTGCATGATTGAGTTTAGAGCATTAGGATACATGAAAAGGCTTCTGGATGCAGTATACGGCAGAAATATACATGACAAGGCTGCAGGATACAAGGTAAAGCCACAACATAATTCAGGGATAAAGAATGTAAGGAAAGGCCATGGAATATATATTAGGGCCACTGGGTAGAATGCAGGGCTGCAGGATATAAGGTACATGCAGAGGATAGAATGCAAGGCTGCATGATTCAATGTTTCAGATTACTTCCCTGGAGTAGATAATATGGATTAGTTGGATTGCCAATATAAATAGGTAAATTACACTCCATGTATTCAAAGTATTCAGTTCTTTATATTTTCTTTTTCAAAATTGGAGTGCAAATAGCTTAGATTATTTTGTGAATGCTGGAGTTCCTATAATATTCTTACAACCTGGTACTATTATGATGTCCTGCTTTGTGTATCTGTTTTTTTCTGCTAATTAATTATCATGTAAGTTGTTATAACCTTTCCAGGCACCTTTTCAACAAGGAAACAGGTGGGCAATATCAATAGAAATCAAGTAGAGAAGAAACAGTTTGGTATTATTAAGGACATTCTTTGTGTAATTAAATTGCTTCTGGTGCTCCATGGATTTTTTTGATCGCTCAGAATTTGAATAATAATTGCATCTTAGGTACTAATTGTTGATTTTTGAGCTCCACTACATTTTTACATTTGTCAGAATGTACTGGATTTCAGTGTGCTAGACGTTTTTGACAAATGGATTGCATTTTTTTCTCAGTAATTCCTAACAATTACAGTTTGTTAGCACATGTCATGATTATAACATAATTACTAATTTACACTTTTTTATGAATATTCAAGTAAAGCTAATAGTTTTTTTTATCTTAGTCAAATCTCACCTCTCCTGTCTGTACATTTCCTGTGCCCTCTTAAATGCACAATAATGAATTAGCACCTGATCATGATGTGTTTCTATCTAAGGGATGGATCACAATCTTTTAGAAAAGCTTAACAAATTATTTATTTACAAAAAATCTTTATATATGTTATTGGTTAGTTTCATATAAAAATCATTAGATAAACTGTTCTAAAGGGTTGTGGTTGACTTCTAAATTTCTTATTGCTTTTTATCTTGAAATCTAAATGCAATCACTGCTTATCTTCCATACATTGGACTTTCACAAGCCTCACTGAAATGTTCTTTCCAAACAATTACGCGTGCTCCTTTGCTCATCTTTTGAAAATTATACATTCAGACTATGGGCAAGATTTATCATGAGGCAACTGCCTTGATCTGTTGCAGGCACATTCATTTGAGCCTGCAACTGATAATTGTGAAGCAGAGGTTTAAACCACTGCTTCATAAACTCTATCACCAACTTAGATTTGGTGGATGAAAATCAGCCCAGATTCATTCGACCAGGATGATTGAAAAGCCTTACTCTCACGCAATTGGTTGCACGAGGGTAGGGGGGCAGTATAAATAAGAATAACATATGTGCAATCTGCAATAAAAGGTGGACAGGTTTACTACACGTGTATCTTGTCTGTTCGCAGAATTATAAATTTTTGTCATATGTATCTGTCTCATCCACAATTGTGCAGTTTAAATACAAAGGATTGGAAAACTTGACTAGCATAATCTTGTTACACATATTTCTCAGAATTTTAAGGGTATATTCTAATACTTTAGGAAAACATCAAATTAAAGATGATTAAATGCTTCCTGACAATAAATAAATACAATAGAATATTTTTTTTTCCGTGTAATATAACCACTGTGCACTATCAACATAAAAATAAGTAAATTAAAGCAAACTTTCAGTTAATAATTTATAGAAACTCCAAAATTTGGTAGAAACTTTTAATTACAAGATAACTATTCTTAATTATTCTGGTGGACGTTCAATTCCTTTTTTTTTACACTTTAAAAAAAAGAAATATTCTTCATAGTGTATCACTATATAGATATAGATATAACCTAGACAAGGCGTTAGTCAATGCTACTTTAACTCCAAGATAAGAGTCATCTGTTTGCGGGCAGGTAAACAACACAAAGCTTTCAGTAAATTATAAAAGGTTTTATTAAAATATGTATAACACAAGAGCTTATATAGGCCTAGATTTGGAGTTTGGCGGTAGCCGTGAAAAACCAGCGTTAGAGGCTCCTAACGCTGGTTTTAGGTTACCGCCGGTATTTGGAGTCAGTCAAAAAAGGGGTCTAACGCTCACCTTTTCAGCCGTGACTTTTCCATACCGCAGATCCCCTTATGTAATTTGCGTATCCTATTCTTTTCAATGGGATCTTTCTAACTCCAGTATTTAGAGTGTCTGAAGTGAGCGTTAGAAATCTAACGACAAAACTCCAGGCCGCAGAAAAAAGTCAGTAGTTAAGAGCTTTCTGGGCTAACGCCGGTTCATAAAGCTCTTAACTACTGTGCTCTAAAGTACACTAACACCCATAAACTACCTATGTACCCCTAAACCGAGGTCCCCCCCACATCGCCGCCACTCGCTTAAATTTTTTTAACCCCTAATCTGCCGACCGCCACCTACGTTATACTTATGTACCCCTAATCTGCTGCCCCTAACACCGCCGACCCCTGTATTATATTTATTAAACCCCTAACCTGCCCCCCACAACGTCGCCGCCAGCTACCTACAATAATTAACCCCTAATCTGCCGACCGCAAAGCGCCGCCACCTACATTATAGCTATGTACCCCCTAATCTGCTGCCTCTAACACCGCCGACCCCTATATTATATTTATTAACCCCTAATCTGCCGCCCTCAACGTCGCCTCCACCTGCCTACACTTATTAACCCCTAATCTGCCGACCGGACCGCACCGCTATTATAATAAAGTTATTAACCCCTAATTCGCCTCACTAACCCAATAATAAATAGTATTAACCCCTAATCTGCCCTCCCTAACATCGCCGACACCTAACTTCAAACATTAACCCATAATCTGCCGACCGGAGCTCACCGCTATTCTAATAAATGTATTAACCCCTAAAGCTAAGTCTAACCCTAACACTAACACCCCCCTAACTTAAATATAATTTAAATCTAACGAAATTAATTAACTCTTATTAAATAAATTATTCCTATTTAAAGCTAAATACTTACCTGTAAAAT
This sequence comes from Bombina bombina, assembly GCF_027579735.1. Classification (NCBI taxonomy): domain Eukaryota; kingdom Metazoa; phylum Chordata; class Amphibia; order Anura; family Bombinatoridae; genus Bombina; species Bombina bombina. The sequence continues at coordinate 672,789,530 of NC_069499.1, forward strand.
AAATCCTAATATAGCTACAATATAAATTATAATTATATTATAGCTATTTTAGGATTTATATTTATTTTACAGGTAACTTTGTATTTATTTTAACCAGGTACAATAGCTATTAAATAGTTAAGAACTATTTAATAGCTACCTAGTTAAAATAATTACAAAAATTACCTGTAAAATAAATCCTAACCCTAAGTTACAATTAAACCTAACACTACACTATCAATAAATAAATTAAATAAAATACCTACAATTACCTACAATTAAACCTAACACTACACTATCAATAAATTAATTAAATACAATACCTACAAATAACTACAATTAAATAAACTAACTAAAGTACAAAAAATAAAAAGATCTGTTACAAAAAATAAAAAAATATTTACAAACATAAGAAAAATTTACAACAATTTTAAACTAATTACACCTACTCTAAGCCCCCCTAATAAAATAACAAAGCCCCCCAAAATAAAAAAATGCCCCTACCCTATTCTAAATTACTAAAGTTCAAAGCTCTTTTATCTTACCAGCCCTGAACAGGGCCCTTTGCGGGGCATGCCCCAAGAAGTTCAGCTCTTTTGCCTGTAAAAAAAAACATACAATACCCCCCCCAACATTACAACCCACCACCCCACATACCCCTAATCTAACCCAAACCCCCCTTAAAATAAACCTAACACTAAGCCCCTGAAGATCTTCCTACCTTATCTTCACCATACCAGGTTCACCGATCGATCCAGAAGAGCTCCTCCGATGTCCTGATCCAAGCCCAAGCGGGGGGCTGAAGAGGTCCATGATCCGGCTGAAGTCATCATCCAAGCGGGAGCTGAAGAGGTCCATGATACGGCTGAAGTCGGATAATCCAAGCGGGAGCTGAAGAGGTCCATGATCCGGATGAAGTCTTCTATCAATGGCATCTTCAATCTTCTTTCTTCGGGAGCCATCATCTTCCATCCGACGCGGAACATCCTCTTCTCCCTACGCCTACTAGCCGAATGACTGTTCCTTTAAATGACGTCATCCAAGATGGAGTCCCTCGAATTCCGATTGGCTGATAGAATCCTATCAGCCAATCGGAATTAAGGTAGGAAAATCAGCCAATCAGATTGAGCTTGCATTCTATTGGCTGATCGGAACAGCCAATAGAATGCGAGGAGCTCTTTTGGATCGATCGGTGAACCTGGTATGGTGAAGATAAGGTAGAAAGATCTTCAGGGGCTTAGTGTTAGGTTTATTTAAGGGGGGTTTGGCTTAGATTAGGGGTATGTGGGGTGGTGGGTTGTAATGTTGGGGGGGGGTATTGTATGTTTTTTTTTACAGGCAAAAGAGCTGAACTTCTTGGGCATGCCCCGCAAAGGGCCCTGTTCAGGGCTGGTAAGGTAAAAGAGCTTTGAACTTTAGTAATTTAGAATAGGGTAGGGCATTTTTTTATTTTGGGGTCTTTGTTATTTTATTAGGGGGGCTTAGAGTAGGTGTAATTAGTTTAAAATTGTTGTAATATATTTCTAATGTTTGTAAATATTTTTTTATTTTTTGTAACTTAGTTCTTTTTTATTTTTTGTACTTTAGTTAGTTTATTTCATTGTAGTTATTTGTAGGAATTGGGTTTAATTTATTTATTGATAGTGTAGTGTTAGGTTTAATTGTAACTTAGGTTAGGATTTATTTTACAGGTAAATTTGTAATTATTTTAACTATTTTAGCTATTAAATAGTTCTTAACTATTTAATAGCTATTGTACCTGGTTAAAATAAATACAAAGTTACCTGTAAAATAAATATTAATCCTAAAATAGCTATAATATCATTATAATTTATATTGTAGCTATATTAGGATTTATTTTACAGGTAAGTATTTAGCTTTAAATAGGAATAATTTATTTAATAAGAGTTAATTAATTTTGTTAGATTAAAATTATATTTAACGTAGAGGGGGGTGTTAGGGTTAGACTTAGCTTTAGGGGTTAATACATTTATTAGAATAGTGGTGAGCTCCAGTCGGCATATTAGGGGTTAATAATTGAAGTTAGGTGTCGGCGATGTTAGGGAGGGCAGATTAGGGGTTAATACTATTTATTATAGGGTTAGTGAGGCGGATTAGGGGTTAATAACTATATTATAATAGCGGAGCGGTCCGGTCGGAAGATTAGGGGTTAATAAGTGTAGGCAGGTGGAGGCGATGTTGTGGGGGGCAGATTAGGGGTTAATAAATATAATATAGGGGTCGGCGGTGTTAGGGGCAGCAGATTAGGGGTACATAGGGATAATGTAAGTAGCGGCGGTTTACGGAGCGGCAGATTAGGGGTTAATAATAATATGCAGGGGTCAGCGATAGCGGGGGCGGCAGATTAGGGGTTAATAAGTGTAAGGTTAGGGGTGTTTAGACTCGGGGGTACATGTTAGGGTGTTAGGTGCAGACGTAGGAAGTGTTTCCCCCATAGCAAACAATGGGGCTGCGTTAGGAGCTGAACGCGGCTTTTTTGCAGGTGTTAGGTTTTTTTTCAGCTCAAACAGCCCCATTGTTTCCTATGGGGGAATCGTGCACGAGCACGTTTTTGAGGCTGGCCGCGTCCGTAAGCAACTCTGGTATCGAGAGTTGAAGTTGCGTTAAATATGCTCTACGCTCCTTTTTTGGAGCTTAACGCAGCCATTCTGTGGACTCTCAATACCAGAATTATTTTAAAGGTGCGGCCAGAAAAAAGCCAGCGTTAGATACGCGGGTCCTTACCGACAAAACTCTAAATCTAGCCGATAGTCACTTGACGTGGCACATAAAGAATAAACACCACATATGGTTCACAAAATGCTGTCTTTGTGTTTCTTTCAGAGACAGTGTTAGAGTCATGTGTCCTTCCTTGTCACGTAGCCCCCTCTCTGATGTATGTGAAGCTATGCTCCAAAAATTATTTCTACAAAATTAAATGTTTTACACACATTTATATCTAAATACAAATCAATACAATCTTTTAATGAAACATGTAATCCTGTCCCATTCTACTGCTTTTTTCTCATCTTCATTGTACTCCCTACAAAGCAATGTGGTCTCTCATGTTGGCACATTACAAAAATAACAATAGTAATCATAATAATAATAATAATAATAATTTGGATCAGTGACATATGTTCTGTTCATGACTGGTCTCATTTAATTAAATTATTTATTTAGTGAATATTTGCAAACACATTCTTTGATTAGACTATTTTGTGTATACCAACTCTGGAGAGAAGAATATAGTTTATTCATTTTAGTATTTTTATGGCTGTTTTAACAATGTGGCACCTATTGAATCTCTAAATGGGTCAAATGAGTTATTGAATTTCAGTAACATAAGGCAATACAATATGTTTATCAATCAAGACTCTGAAAAAGATAATCTGTGAGTTCCTGTTTAATATTATTTTGTGATTAATCTGTCATTGCATGTACACATCTCAGACAGATGAACACTACAACATACTGATTGGACAAGATAAAATATATGGAGTAATGCTATCTTCTGTTGATTATCTCTGTCTGTAACTTGTATTGCTTTAGCAGCGCACAGCAGGATTTGTAATCACATTTGACACAGCATCAGCACTTAGAACATACAATTGAAATTCTTAAATTTGCTCATCTGAGTAATGTTTATTATAAGTATTCTGTTTCCTCCTGATTTTGAATAACCACTTGAGATAATAAGTTAATAATTAAAAATACATAGGCCTAGATTACTAGTGGAGAGCAAAAATTAGCCTTCTTATTCTTGCATTCTTATTATAATTTAAAAGTAAAATGTTAGCGTGAGAGCGAAAGACACAGGCGCGCTAACATGTGGAGGTCGGAAAGCCCTCCACTAATATTGGCACCCTTGAAAAATATGAGCAAAGAACGCTGTGAAAAATTGTCTTTATTGTTTAACCTTTTGATCTTTTGTTAAAAAAATACATAAACATACTCTGCTCTTATGGATATGAAACAATTGCAAACACAACACAGGTTTATAAAAAAACAAACAAACATGTGTGGCACCATTTTTGGTACCAAATAAAAGAAAGAACGAAATTCCAGACTGGCTCCT